>NW_027203293.1:912500-1437500 GCF_024711535.1 Dipodomys merriami | reverse complement strand
TTAATGTACTTCCAAAATGACTTCATAAAATTGTAACCACACCACCAGTGGGCTGAGGTTTTAACTCCCAACATCCTCATTTTCTAACAGTGTTGATGTGACTATATTAGTGCCTACTCTAAACATCTTGAACATAGAAAGTTACCAATTGAGAGGCCTGGTTTAAAAGACTTAGGCAATCAAAATCCTTATTTCTTTTGCCCACCATTGTTACAAAATGACACTTTTCTACCTCCCTTCTCATTTACTCTGTAGAATCTTTAGACCTGCAGATTCTTTTAATATGGGCCCTGGCAAGGCCCAAATTTCTCCCATATAGCACCAAAGGGTTTTTGTTGTTGTTATTTTTTTTCCAGTCAGTCGTAGGGCTTGAACTTGGGGCTTGGGCACTGTCCCTGAGCAGGTTTGCTCAAGTCTAGCACTCTACCACTTGAACTACAGCACCACTTCCTGTTTTCTAGTGGTTAACTGGAGATAAGAGTCTCACAGACTGTCCTCTCAAGGCTGGCTTCGAATTGTGATCCCTAGAGCTCAGTCTCTTGAGTAGCTACAGTTACAGGCATCAGCCACCAGTGACCTGTACACCTAAAGTTTTTTTTACCAATGGTATTCTTCAGTTTGATTGGACCCCCTAGCCTACCCAGAAGACAGGTACTGTGCTGCCTCTTTGAGGCAACCACAACCACCAGACAAGCTGATAGAGCAGATGTTCACACTAAAGCTATAGTGACCAAAATAGAAGGAACTGATTTCTGGGTGGCTGAAGTAAGACATGACAGAGTCTGTACCATCTCTAGAACCATCCTTCTTCGTCTCCACACCAGTGTCCTTGAGCTTTGTTCAGTCATTTGTTTGTTCTTCCCTCAAAAAGTATTTCTTAAGCATCTGTTGTATGCACAAATAGGCTCATAGTGTACAAAAGAAGCATCATGGTTCTTACATTACAGTATGTAAGTATGTAACAGGAGATGAAGGTAAAAAGCACGGACGTATTGATCCAGGCATTGAAATCAGAAGTCAGAGCTGATAGAGTAGTTAGGAGGTAGCCTTGTTTAGAAACCATTATTTAAATTGAGACCATGGATGGGATTGTAGTGTTATGACAGAATGCTGGCCTGGCATATATAAGGCCTTGATTTTGATCCTGAGCACTATAAAATAATAATAAATAATAAATTGAGACCTAAAGGGTTCCTTTAGGGATCTGAGAGAAGAGTTTTTTAGGGAAAAGAAATAGTCTTAAAGAAGGAAAAAAATATAGTACATTTGATAAAGTTATAGTGAACACAGCTAGCACCACATGGAGATCCAGAATGGTAGGAGGTGAGACCAGAGGAAAAGGAAGAATCAGGCTCTGATTGACTTTTGTGAGTTGTAATCAATAAGCTATTGAAAAGTAGATGAATGGCATAGTTTTCTTTATGTTTTGCAAATATCATCTGAATTGTTTATGGAAAATGGATTGGGGAAAGCCCCAGGGAAAATCAGATCATTCAGAAAGCCATCTTTCTCCATCCAGGAAAGAAATAAATAATAGTGCTTTGAAGTAGGAAAGTGAGGGTGGGGGGCACACCTTTGGGAATAGGAAGGTTTTGCTGATGGATTCACTATAGTGGTTTGCTAAAGAGTGAAGATAACTCCCACAATCTTGCTTTGAGTAACTAAGTGGATGATGATGTATGTGTTAAGATTAGGAAAGTGAAAAACAGACTTCAGAGGGGAAAATCACTAGATTACAACTTATTAAGATTGATATGCTTGTGAGGCATGGAAGTGGGTCATTGAATAGGCATTTGCATATTCTCATTTTGTTAATTTAAATATTTTTGGGCCTCTGTTGTGTATAGGAATGAGCCAAATGATAGAGTGAGGATAACAAAGATGCTCTGGATCTTAGGAAGTTTACAACCAGGCAGGTAAGACACCCACTGAATAAGTAACTAAGTACAGTGTAAAACTGGTAAAAATGAAGGGACTTGGGAAGAAAGAACAAGGGGGCTGGCAGTCAGAGTGGCTAGCGAAAGCTTCCTGAGGAAGTGGCATTTAAAGCCGGCTCTGAAATTTAAATGAAATTAGTTCAGTAGGCAGTTCAGGCAAAACATGTGCAGAACATGTGTGGAACCCTGGAGGCAGGAACAAATTTTGCAGAACTAGTTACTTCCCAGGAGACTCTCAGTCCTTAAGAAAATCTGTTAGAGAGGGCTGGTTTTACTGTCCCTTTCCCTCACATGCTGGCATGGCCAGAGGGCCAAGCTAGCTTGCACTCCAAACAGAAATTCAGCTACATTGGGTCCAAAAGACCTAACTTCATTCACTAAAACAATCCCCATAGCATGTAATTATGGGTGGTGGCACTCTTGATAAACTTCTTGCCTTTAAGAAAGAACTTGTCAAGCAAAGTACAGGTAGCTCATGCCTGTACTCTTGCTACTCAGGAGGCTGAGATTTTTGAGGATCCCAGCTCAAAGCCAGCTGGGCAGGAAAGTCCTTGAGACTCTTATCTTCAGTTAACCACCCGAAAACCAGAAGTGGTGTCGTTGTGGCCCAAAGTGGTAGAGTGCTAGCCTTGAGCAAAAAAGAGCTCAGGATCAGCACCTATGACCAACAAAAGAAAAAGAGAAATAAAGAAAGAGAGATGGGGGAGGGAGGGAAGAAAGAAAGAGAAAAAGAAAGGAAGGAAGGAAGGAAGGAAGGAAGGAAGGAAGGAAGGAAGGAAGGAAGGAAGGAAGGAAGGAAGGAAGGAAGGAAGGAAGGAGAAAGAATTTGTTACTAGTGGAAGAGACATTATACCCAAATTCTATATGAAGAATTCTGGGGTGATTGATCGGGGGCAGGGGTGGGAGACGGGGGACTACCTTCTCTGGCCAGAGGAGATCATAAAGGAGGACAAGGAAGAAAGAAATAGCAGGACATGGTATATCTATATCTATATCTATCTATCTATACATGTATATATGTATGTATTGGGGACATGAATAATTCAAGGGATAAACTCTTCTTATGAACTGTATACAATGGACATAAGTAATTTCCTGTTTTGAGTTCATGATCTTCTTTAGTGTGGTAAAAGCTGTGACTTTGTAATCAGCAAGTTTCCTCAAGGAAGTACCTTGGTATTGAACGCTAATGAAATGATCAAATGCCTGGTGATCATATCAGTAAAGGAGAAAAGAATCCCTAGCAGGAAAGGTCAAGGTCACAAAACTGTATTCCCTTCCTGCCAAGTTTCCATCACCTTTACAGGTAATACATAATACAGGTGTATCTAGGAGAGAGACTTTCAGTAAAGGCAATTCATACACTTAGCTGTCCCCTTTGAGCCCTCCCCACAGAAAGATACCTGGCTCCTTAAGGTAGCTCTCTCCAGTCCCTCCTCCACCCCAGAAAGATATCTATTTGGAATTCTCTATTGCAGCTTCTCCCTGGACAAAATAGAAAAAAATTAATTTGCTTTGGGCCATTTCTGAATTAAAATGGCATTGAATGAACACAGACTCACAAATCTGAATAACTCAAACCAGTTAGAAAATGAAGACAAGACAAGAAAGAAAAATTGAGAGGGCGAGAATCCTAGAAAAGAGGAAATGAATCTGTGGAGAAGCAATTTCCCAGTGCGCCCCCAAATTAAACACAGCTTTCAGACGTCAGCATCAAGGACCAAAGCTAAGTGATAATTAGGCACCAAGCAATCTTCTTTGAAAGCAGTACAAGATGGAACATTATTAGGTGAAGTGCTTTTTTTTCTTTCTTTCTTCTTTCTTTCTTTCTTTCTTTCTTTCTTTCTTTCTTTCTTTCTTTCTTTCTTTCTTTCTTTCTTTCTTTTATTGTGAAAATACTGTACAGAGGAGTTACAACTAAATGGTCAAGATAATGAGTACATTTCTTATCAAGCATTGTAGCCTCCTCCTTTGTTCCCACTTCTTATCCCATCCCCTGCCCCCCCAACCCTCCTCCCCACCCCCCACCAAAGTTGTAAAGTTCGTTTTCAACATAGGACTTGTTCGTCTCATTGTTGCAATGGGTCCACCTGTATCCCTATGTAAATGATTTGTTTTTTCCCTTCCCCTCCACAAATTATACCAACATCAAATACAGTGAAAGCAGGGGTTATACCATGGGAGAGGGACATACAAAGCAACAAAGAAATCATCTTATAAATATGTTAGAAACAATTGCATGAAAGGAAAAAACATTTGAATACATATCTTAGGGCTCATTTCCCTAACATCACCTTATCTGACCTTTTCTGCTTGTCTCAGACATTTACTAGTTATTGCAAATAAGGGAAACCATGGGACCTATGTTTCTTTGGGCCTGGCTTACTTCACTTAATATAATTTTTTCCAAGTCTTTCCATTTCCTAACAAATGGGGCAATGTCATTCTTTCTGATGGAGGCATAGAATTCCATTGTGTATATATGCCACATTTTCTTGATCCATTCATCTACTGAGGGGCATCTGGGTTGGTTCCATATCTTAGCTATGGTAAATAAGGCTGCAATAAAAATAGTGGTGTGGGCTGGGAAGGTGGCTCAGTGGTAGAGTGCTTGCCTTGCATGCCTGAGGCCCTGGGTTTGATTCCTCAGCACCACATAAGCAAAAAGAAAAAGCCGGAATTGGCGCTGTGGCTCAAGTGGTAGAGCACTAGCCTTGAGCTGAAGAGCTGAGGGACAGCGCCCAGGCCCAGAGTTCAGGCCCCATGACCGGACCCCCCCAAAAAACCAAAAACATAGTCGTGCTGGTAGCTTTAGTGTGGTCTTGTTTGTGAATATTTGGGTAAATGCCCAAAAATGGGATTGCTGGGTCATAGGGGAGCTCTATGTGGAGTCTTTTGAGGAACCTCCATAGTACTTTCCAAAGTGACTGAACAAGTTTACACTTCTTCTTTTTTTAATCCCCAATTTATACTGCTTTTCCTTAATAGCTTTGAAAAGCAAGGACATGAAGCAGTGTATTAGGAGAGGCAGGAAAATAGAGGATGGGGTTTGTCCTGTCCTAGAAAAAGTCAGGCCATCCAGTCATATGAAATTCAAATACCAGGTGTTGTCAGGTGTTAGAGAAAGGGAAGATGGGTAAATAGAAGGAGCACAGGAGATTCAGGGTGGGGAAACCATTATGTATATAATTATAATGGTGGGTATGATGGTAGTGATGTTATGTGGTACTTGTGTTACACTGAGTGAATACTAAACTGTGGATTCTAGTTAACATCATATGCCATTGTAACAAGTATTTCATACTGGTGTAAAGAAAAGGAGGGGCAGTGAATGAAAACTCTCTGTGCTCTCTGATCATCTTTTCTAGAAACCGAAAACTGCTGGAAAAATAATCTGTTAATTAAGAAAATTTTATAGGATTCCAAACTAATCACTAAACTTGATCTCTTTCTTCACTCAATCTTCTAGGACATTCATTGAATTTTTATTATGCTCATTCCCAGTTTCAGGCACTGAAGATTTGACGTTGAAAAAGCCATATTCCTGCCCTCTTAGAGTTTTATTCTGGCTGGGAAATGGATAGTAAACAAGCTCATAAAGATGGAAATAATGGCAGGTAGTAAACAGTACAGATGCAAAGGAGACACCACAATGTGGTGGCAGAAGAGTCTGACGCAGTACTGTTTTAGGCAGGGTGGTCAGAAAGGGACGTTTGAGCTCAGCCCTCAGGAAGGGAGGGAAGAGCCACGTGGACCAGAGAAATGTCTGGAGTCCCAAGAAAAGAGGAATGAGGCCAGGTGTAATGAAAAGCAATGTGGTTGGTATGCAATGAGGAGGGACTTCCTTGATGGAAATAAGGCAAAATGATAGACAGGGACTGGGTCATTAAAGCCTTTGTGAGCCATGGCAAGTGTGCAGATTTTATCCCAATCATGATGAAAACCCAGCCCAAAATGCTATTTATGCCGGGCGCCAGTGGCTCACATCTGTAATCCTAGCTGCTCAGGAGGTTGGGAGCTGAGGATCACGGTTCAAAGCCAGCCCGGGCAGAAAAGTCCGTGAAACTCTTATCTCCAATAAATCACTAGAAAACCGGAAGTGGCGATGTGGCTCAAGCGGTAGAGTGCTCATCTTGAGCTGAAGAGCACAAGGACAGCACCCAAGCCCAGAGTTTAAGCCCCATGACCCACAAAAATAAACAAATAAATAAACAAACAAACAAATAAATGAGATTTATACACATAATGGAACAACATTCAGTCTTAAAAGGGAAAGAAATTCTATCACATACTATGAGATACATGGTGTGACATGATGTAAGCCAAAAGTTAAATGCAGAATTATCCCACCTGGAAGATGTACCTACCTGGAAAAGTCAGATCCACAGAGCAGCAAGTAGAGAGTGGTTATCAGGGGAATGGAGGAGCAGAGAGCATGGAATTTGATGTGAAGTCCCAGTTTTACAGGATGAACAGCGCTGGAGATTGGCTGAATGTCACTATGAATATATTTAATGGAAAGATTATGTATGTTTTACCACAACTAAGCACCAACAAACCACGGAAAAGCTTTAAAGCAGCAAGTGACACAGTCTTGCTCACACTGTGGCTGATGTGAAAATGAGGCCAAGTTTGGTAGTACTTTTTTTTTTTTGCATAGTGGTCATCTTTAATAGGTATGAGGTAATAATTCATTATTACTTGCATTTCCCTTGAGCTTGTGAATGATTTAAGTGTGTGTTTGTGTTTGTGTGTGTGTGTGTGTGTGTGTGTGTGTGTGTGTGTGTGTGTGTGTGTGTGTGTGTGTGTGTGTGATACTAGGGTTTGAACTCAAAAGCTTGGGCTTGCTAGACAGATATTCTACTCCTGAGCCATGCCTCTAGCTCTTTTTTCCCCTTCTGGTTCTTTTTGGATATAGCTCTTATTTTTTCCCCCAACTGAGCCTGACTATTTTATTTATCATGACATAGATGAGATATGGCTCATACCATCATGCCCGGTGTCTTTTTCAGAGACAGAGTTTAAAGAAATTTTCCCCATATGGCCTCAAACCACAATCCTCCAATCTCAGCCTCTCAAGAAGCTAGGTTTGTAAGTATAAAACACCAATACTGGCTTATTGATTATTTACTTTTTAGCATAGTCAGATGTCTGTTTATCCACTTAGCATCCTCTATCAAAAGCATTGCTAATGCATTATTTCTTTTTTAGAAAATGCTTTATTTTCTCCAGGATTTATTTCAAAGTGTTGATACTCATTCTGCAAGAGAGTGTTTTTAGGATCCTTTTAGAAAGCACAATGGTAGGTTTTCAGGAAACAATCTCACATACCCTCCTCAAACCAGCTTTAATACTTTTTTTAAAAACTAAAACCTTAGAGAGTTGTATTATATAGTTACCCCACCAGGAATAACCTCTGATTTCAAGTATGTACAGGAAACAACAAGGTCATAATTTCCATCTCGCTGACAATGCTAAACAAATGCTGTAGCTGTGACATGCATCCTGATTTCAGAGATATTAAAATATGAAGAATAAAAACTTTTTTATCCAGCTCCTGTAGCTGCAGTAACAAACTGATAAAAAAAAAACTTTGATAGTTTAAACAACACAAATTTATTCTCTTAGTTCTGGAGACCATACATCCAAATGGCTCCACAGGATAGAAACTAAAGCCACCCTCCCTTCAAAGGCTCTCAGAAATAATCTGTGTCCTTACCTTCTTCCAGCCCTAGCATCACGACTCTTGGCAGTCCTGGAATTGATGATCCTTCCTCACAGCCAGCAGCACACAGCCTCTTACCTCAATCATCATCTGATTCTCTGTCCTTGAAGACATACCTCTTTTATAAAGACATCCCTGGCTGCACTTAGTGCCATTTTCACCATCCCACACAAGCTTCTCATCTCAAGAACTTAAACTGAATCATGTTGACAAAAGTCTTTTTCAGTACACAGTAACATTTGCAGACTCCAAAGATTGGGAGTTGAATATTTTTGGAAGATATTATTCAGCCTACTGCACCTTCATAGATCTGATGAAATAGGTAGTAGCCATGCAATGCTGTTGTGTAGATGGTATCAACAAGGGCATAAATCTATATTAGAAGGGTCTGGGGACTTGCCCCAGGATACTCTCATATTTAAAAGATAAGAAAAGAACATTGGAGGAGACTGTGATATCTGAGACAATGTAGGCAATCAGAGTTCCCACAGCCAATTAAAGAAGGCTTTTCAGTGAGTAGGGATGACCACCTGCATCAAATGCTACTCAGAAAGATAAGGATGTAGAGTCAAATACTGGATTTGATGCCTTGGATCTGAACAACTTAAAAGGAGGGCTGGTGATATAGCTTAGTGGTAGAATGTTTGTCTGGCCTGTGCAAGCCTTTGAGTTGGATGTCAAGCAACAACAATAACAAAGACAAAACAATAACAACAACAACAACAACAAAACAATTGAAAGCCTAGTATCATGTTTGTAATTCTAGCTACTCAGGAGGCTGAGATCTGAGGCTGAGATTAGAGATGTGGTTTGAAGCTAGCTCAGGCAGGAAGGTCTGTGAAACTCTTAACTCTAATTAACCATCAAAAAGCCAGAAGTGAAGCTGTGGCTCAAATGGTAAGGTGCTAGTTTTGAGTAAAAAAACTCAAGGACAGTGTTCACGCCCTGAGTTCAAACCTCAATCCTGGGTATGTGTGTGCGCATGTGTGTGTGTGTGTGTGTGTGTGTGTGTGCGCGCGCGCACACACACACACACACACTTTAAGTGAGGAATTGTAAGCACAATAACAAGTTGGGATAGGCATGAGACAAGGGAGACAAAATGTCACATAAACATTCAACTTCTACAAACATAAAAATGGAGTGATAGTTGAGCAATTTGGTGTTCCAGGCCTCGTGACAGAAAAGGAAGAAGTAAAGAATTGACTGGAAAAAAGGTGATCATAATAATTTTGGGTGGTGAGTTCTAAACTCACTGAAAAGTAACAGGATGAAAAAGATGGTGCCACAATCAAATAGAAGTTTGTACCTGGCACCAGGTAGAGGCTCAAGCCTCTACTCCTAGCTACTCAAGGAGGTTGAAATCTGAGGATTGAGATCAGAAGCCTGAGCAGACAAATTCATAGTCTCTTTTCTCCAATTAACCAGAAAATAATGTTGAAACTAGAGGCATGGATCAAGTGGTAGAGCACTAGCTGTAAGCAAAAAAGTGGAGCAAGATTATGAGGCCTGGAGTTCATGGCTATCAAGATCATTGTCCAAAAAATTAAATTTTGTGCTGCTAATCATTGGTGAAAAAGAAGGAAGCCTCCATTGAAGGTCCATTGTTCAAATGATAAATGGAATAAAACTCATAATTACAAAAACAACTCTTGGTTTGATTTCCTTCTTTCTTATAATTTTTAATCATTTCAGTTTCCCATGAGAAGCTACTAATAGCTCTTGGTATGATTATTATTAATTCTTTTAATGAAATCATTGTCTTAATCTTCATTTGTTTCACATGATTCTTCTAATATAAAAATTGAAAGTTCATTCTGAAAGAATGAGGCATACTGTCTTTCTTCCATGTAGAGTATTACTTAACAATGAGTAACCAAACATATGTTATTATTCTGGCAATTTTGAGAAAAAAATAATAAAAACACCATTTATCAATAATCTCGTTTTTTGTCCACCATGAACATTCCAATGTAAATCTTATTAATTCTCATGTGAGGAAGTAAGACTCTTGGCCACATGACCAAGAACACATAATTAAAAAGTGACAAAAGCTGGAGAGTTGAACTCTAGTTATGGTGCTTCTCAGATTCTTTCTCATCCCTCCATTGCCTTTAGATTTCTTCTGAGTACCCTGGTATTACCTGCTGTATGAGTTGTAGCATCACTTGACAGTGGGAGGTCAGCTTTGTTGTAGGAGAGTAGGTGAGTGGTTTGCAGAAAGTTGAATATAAAATTAAGACCCCAGAGATTGTTTATTCATTTCTTCCCCTAGTCATTCAATTGATATAACTGCCCTTACTATAGCTTGGGCACAGAATACTACTTTACATGAATGTTCCCAAGATGCTCACCATAACTGATACCCCTTCTGACTTTTCATTAACCAAGGAAAAGAGGTGACTCAGTTCTGTTACTTTATAAACTTCAGCAGACACTGATGACTAATATCCCTTGACTTTCAATCAGCATGTCATTTTACCAAATGACACTGAAAGATCATAGTGCTACCTAATAAGTGGTCATATTTTTAGAATGACAAAGATAATTCTAAAAATATATGATCTCTAAATGGTTCTCTTTCTTCTGTACACGCCCACATGAACAATACAGAGCTTTCTCCAGTGCTTTTCCTTTTGGCTTCCACTAACAGCGTGCTGGCAACATGATCTCTTGGTTTCTTTCTGTCACTTGGTGACTATGTTGTAGTCATCTATTAAAAATGTGGTTGCCAAGTAATAGGTGCCATATTTTACTTGGCATAAGTATAATGATTCTTTGATATTCAAGTAAATTTTTCATCAGTTATATTTAGAAATAAAAAGTTTAAAACAATTTATCTACAATTTATAAGTAAGTAGATTATATCAAGTCTACTTTATCTCCAATAACAAGGGTGGAATCTGAGCAAAAATCAATCAAGGGAGAAAGGAATTAGGGGATAAATACCCAGCAAGAAAGGAAACATAGTAAAGAAAGTTAACATTCTCTACTGCTTTTCCTTGGGTACATTTTGCTATGGTAGAAGCATACAAGATGAGAAGATTAGAAGAAAAATAGAAAGACACAGTGGTTATCATGTGTTTATTGATATGGTACTGAGAGATAGGGAGTTCCAAGTACAAGCAAGTAAGAGAGGCCAAGGTAAATAATCTATATTGAGTTGATACACATAAAGAAGTGTTGACTTGTTGAATGTAAATATAAACTGTATAGCTAAGCCATTACAGAAATGGACACTCAACTTTGACTTCTCCAAATCGTCCACTAAATCAGAGGTTACAGAGGCCTACTCTGCCAACATAATTGTGAAAACTGAAGTAATTCTGGTGATATACCTTCCTCATCCAAGACTTAATTAATATTCATTGTTCAATTAAAAATTACTGGGCATAAGACCAACCAAATGAGAAAGAAAGAAAGAAAAAAAGGAAGGGAGGAAGGAAGGAAGAGAAAGAAGAAAGAAAGAAGGAAGGAAGGAAGGAAGGAAGGAAGGAAGGAAGGAGGGAAGGAAGGAAGGAAGGAAAGAAGGAAAGAAAGAAAGAAAAGAAATGGAACCCACAGGCTAACTTTGATATTAGGGTTATCATAAAGAGACCTGAACTTCACTGCAATCAGTATTTTTGGGAAAAAAAGATCATAAGCTAGGGAAACTCACCAAGAAACTGGAAATTAAAGTTTAGAATTGAATGATAGAGTATCATAGATGAATAATGCAGTACCTGAGTTTAACAGGATAGAGTAGAGCAGAGAATTAGTGAACTGGAAGATACACAAAAGGAAAGACAACTCAGATTGAAGCACAGAAAGAGAAAGGATGAAAATACAGTAAAATTATAAGGGTAACTACAATACAACTTTCAAAAAGAGCTAACATTGATGACAGCGGAAATGAAAGAGTGAGATGGTGGGACAGGAAGTTAAAGTTTATTGGATGAGAATTTCCAAAATCTGATGAAATTTTAAAATCTGATGAGACTTATTTAAGCATCTATAAGAACTCAACGAAGATTTGATATATAAAACCACCACAAGCACCATGTGTTCAAACTTCTGAATGCTAGGAATAAAACATCTGAAACACAACTAGAAGAAAAAGGCCCATGGCTTTAAAAGTAACAATTATAAATTGAATGCTTCTCAACATAAAAAAGGCCGTCAAGAGAAAACAGACTACCTTCCTGTTATATAGTTATATACCTGTTAATTACTGAGCTGAAATACATAGTAATTTAGAATATTATATATATATTTTATATATATCCTTCAAAAAGGGAAACAGAGGTTTTCAAAGAAACTGCTTACAAACCTTATAATAATAGATAATAAATAAATAATAGATATGATAAATAAGATAAATATTAGATAAGATAAATATTATTTAAAATGAAATCATAGAAATGCCCAAAGAGGAGCTTTGTGGAAAAGATTAAACATGTGAGTAAATATATGTAGAATATAAATACATGGCAATGCCAGCACAAAGAGATAAAGGGAGTAAATGGGCTTCAAATATCATAATGTCCTTGTATTGTCTGGAAAGTGTTAAAAATACTGACTTATGGGCACTAAGAAATATCTATAGTAATCACTAACATGATAAACTGAAAGGTAAAATTGAATAATAAAAATACTTGATTTCTCTAAAAAGTAGAAGAAAACATAGGGGATTGATATGTTATTTAAAAAACAAATAATGTGCTGGCAGAAGAAAGATAAATAAGAACTAACATTTGTGATATTTATGCAAGTTTAGCCCTTTCCAGACTGTTTCCTATCTTTGGGTATTTTTATGATTTCATTTAAAGTAATAGTTCTGATTTTGAAAAATTATTTTAAATATTTATGAGTAATGAAGAAAAACACAAACATACCTTTGAATCTTACTTCCTGCCTTTTTTACTTGAGTATTCTGACAGGCGTGTGTACATAAAATATAATTTCACATGGTGACCCAGTGTCTGCCAACTCTTTAAAACACTGTTCTTCATCCAAAAACAAAAATGATAAAATCCTAATTGAGAACTTTGCCCAGCTCCCTTCAGGCTAATGAAGGAGGTTCAGTTCAACTTCCGCTCATTTTATCTACAGACATCCTTCTTTTACATTTCTGAACTGAATTTACTGTGCAGCAAAAGTGAAATCCTTTAATCTTCCATTTTGGGGCCTATGTTTGAAAAAGATTAAAGAGTCAAACAAAATTAGTTTCCAAACCTTCAATTTCCCAGGCCCACAGGCATTCCCCCTCTCACTCAGAAGCAAGGTGGCTCTGAGCCATCTGATACCTCCTGAAAAGCATTTCCCTAGGCTGTCACTGTTGATAGCTATGCTTTGGTTTTACGTAAAAAGGAAAGGAAGGAAAGAAAAAGAAGTGGGAGGAAAGACAGGAAAGAGAAGAAAGAAGTGGGGTGGGGCCAGGAAGGGAGAAAGAAAGGAAGGAAGAAAGGAAGGAAGGAAGGAAGGAAGGAAGGAAGGAAGGAAGGAAGGAAGGAAGGAAGAAAGAAAGAAAAGAAAGAAAGAGAAAGAAAGAAAGAAAGATAGGAAGGAAGAAAGGAAGGAAGGACGGAAGGAAGGAAGGAAGAAAGAAAGAAAGAAAGAAAAAAGGAAGGAAGGAAGGAAGGAAAGACAGCATGAGAGAGAGAAAGAAAGAAAGGAAGAAAGAAAGAAAAAAGAAAGAAAGAAAATAATGGAAGGAAGAAAGGAAGGAAATAAGGAAGGAAGGAAGGAAGGAAGAGAAAAGAAAAGGAAGGAAGGAAAAGGAAAGCCAAGGATCTTCTAGCCACCCACATGCATGGCTTTGTTTCCTTAGGAAACTGTGCCAAAAAGAAGTTCCATTTATCGGACAACAGCCATTTCTTATTAAACCTCCAATTTAAACAAAACCCAGGGTGGAAAATTGCAAAACAGAGAGCTTTGCAAATTGCATCAAAACAATGTTATTAGACATGGGAGTCAAAGACCTTTGGGATGAGACCTAGAATTTACAGGAGAACATTGAGGGCTTTGTACACAGCTCACATGGGAACTGGGTCTTCTTCTCTGCCTAACATAGATTCTGAAGATGTGTATGCCCGCTGGTGGTAACCAGCTGGAGGGTGTGCTGACTGAAGTCAAAGTGACCATAGATCCTCTTTGCCCACAGAGATCATCTTGAATGCAATTTTTGACAGTGCTCCCTTTCTCTCTCAAAAAAAGGTTTGAAAAATGAATTTTATGAATGGTCTATGTAAAGATCAGCATGACTGATGAAGCATATTCTCATCTGTGGTGGATTGTAGACCTGTTTGGATGGCAAATTTTCATCCATGTTCAACTAAGCTGATTCTCTGACTCAGCTGGCTAGAATCTGGGCAAGCCATCCACAGTGTTTCCTAGCTCCAGTGTCAATAATAGAAGTCAGCCAAGTCAGAAAAGTGTTTTATCATTTGCCTTATGAACTAAGAGAAATTAATTTACACTCTTTTACTGGGTTCCCTACCTTTCTTGCCGTTTCATCAAGCCCTGTGCTGTTCACAAGCTTCTAGAACTTATGTGGCTCCTGAGCACTTGAAGTATGATTAGTTAAAATGGAAATGTGTTCTAAGTGTAAAATGTACTGGGTTTTGAAGATAGATTACCTTTTGGTAATTTTTGTATTGAGCACATTTTCAAAATAGCAATATTTTAGATAAAATGATTTAAGTAAAGTCTTTTGTTAAAATTGGTTTCATCTCTTTCATATTTATACCTCCTACTCTTTAAGTGTATCTATTAGAAATTGTATATTACCAGTAGCATGCATGGTTTTGATTGTGGGCAGTACTAATTTAGGGAAACTTACTGAGTTGAAACTAAGCAAAAATTTCCTTTCATACTGCTATTAAGCAATCATTGTTTTCTTTCTTATCACATATCTACTAAGACTTCCAAACTTGAGAGCGATAACAAATATAAATGATTTACCACACAGGCAGGAATTCAATAAAATAAATAGTAATGCAATTGGTCTCCTCTAGACCAATTGATTTTGTCTCTTGTAAACAAACTGTATTCTTGCCACTTAAGCAAACTCCCCCTTCCATATAATCAATAAGGGACAAAACTATTTCCCATGAATTCATTCTGTCAATCATTCATTCATTCTTATTCCCTTATCTCTATGGGTATTTCTATCAACAGTCTCAGTAATTTCTTATATTTGCCCTTGAATTTATATGGGCAGAATGTGAAATAGATGAGTATGCTATTAGTATAAGTTACTGAAATGATCAACTAAAGTAAGGTATGAGTATGAAATATAGAGTTCATTGTTTATGATTTGGGTGAAATTCAGCAAAATGAAAAGCATGAATAAGGGTTTGGTTTCAGGAAGATGATGAATTTCAGACTAAAAGACAAATACCTTTAAATGTATACTGAGTAAATATCAAACCTTTATATTAGTGTGGAACAATTCAGAGTGTGGAGTTTTATTTGCAATAGGAAGTCAACTTATTGAGAAGGATCAAGGGCCAGCAGTGGTGGTAAACATCTGTAATCTTAACTGCTTACGAGACAGAGATCCAGAACATCCACAGTTTAAGAGTATCTTGGGCAAAAAGCTAGCAAAACATCATCTGAACCAACAAGCTGGACATAGTGGTAAACTAATTATGATTCCAGCTATGTTGGAAATATAATTAGGAAGATTATGGTCCAAGGCCAATGGTGTCTCATAAATGAGACCCCCCTCTAAAATACAACTAAAGCAAAACACAACTGGAAGCATGGTTCAATTGATTAGACATTTAAAGATCACACTAATATTTAGGCAATGAAAAAATAAAAAATAATGAAATAGTAAAAAGGGCAAGATTGATTTGGAGGGTGTTACAATAATCCAGCCAAGAGAAGATGACAGTTTGAAAAACAAAAAATGATAAAACAAATTGTGGAAAAAAACAACAAAGGGAAAAAAATCCCATAGTTACAGTAGCCACACACAAGCAAAGAGAATATCAAGCAATATTTCTTGCCAGTAATTTTTCTACATATATGTTCTGACCTGGTTGCATTTATTTTGTATATGTAATTTAAAATGATTTGCTTAAACTTTACAATGTAGTTTTTTCTTGCTTCAAAATGCTTTTTAAACATAATCTTAAATATCTACATAATATCTTGTTAGTAGCTGGCACTGCTACTTAACTACCTTCTGATGATATTTCTGAGATGCACAAACATTTTGCTATTTAAAGCTACATTAAATTTTTATAACTACATTCTCAGGCTTGAATGCCAGAAGTGTAATTACTGGGCTAGAGGTTATGAACATTGAAAATGTTTTAAGAATGTTTCTAAATAGCTTTGAGTTTAGACAACATTGTTAAAGATAAATAATTAGATTATTTTGAGATTCAGGCAATAGTAAGTCTGGGGTATCAAACTCTTTTCAAATAAAATGCTCTTCTTTATTGCATTAATAATATTTAACATATGAATTATTTTGTTAATTAAAGTAGAATAAACTGTCTGATAGCAGAACTCTAGACATGACCATGAAGAGAAATAAATGATGGGGTCATTTACGAAGAGTAAAAGGTTTATGTAGTTCACAAGTCTGGTGGTTTGAAAGCCCAAGATCATGACTCTTGCATCTGGTTGCATCACGTGCAGAGACAGAGAAAGAGCTTTTATAACAATGCCACTCCCTGTAGCCACCTGCTGATCCACTAATCTATCAGTTTATAAATGGATTAATCTATTCACGAGAGATCTGAATTCATTGATCTATGTGTGCATCACCTCCCAAAGGTCTTTCCTCTCAACATCGCTACACTGAGGCCTACATTTCCCCATGAGATTTGGAAGGGCCAAACCACATCTAAACCATAGCACGTGATAGGTACTATGTGTAGGCTATGTGAGAATGCGCTGGGAAGGCTCTGGTAGGAAAACAGAAGTTGTGAAGTCAGTTCGGATAGGCAGAATAGACTTTATCAGTGAAAAGCTGACTTTGGAGCACAGGCAGCCATTCAGATATGTATCTAAGGGCCTCTAGTTGGAAAAAAAAGTGTCAGGGATCTAAGCAGCTCACCTGTGACGTCAAGGAAAGCCAGTAGTTTTGTGTGGCTGAAGTAGAATAGGCAGGAGGGCCAAGTGGGAGGGACTGAAATCACAGGTAAACACACAGCCCTTAAGCCATTGTAAGAATGTTGGATTTGATTCTGAACAAAATGAGGAGCCTTTTCAGGGTTTTGAGCAGAGCAATGGAATGATCTGATTTGTGTGTAGATAGAGTCACCCGAACTGATTGGTAATAGCTGGTGAACTGGAGGCAAAGGTAGAACCAGGGAGACAACAAGAGTCTACTGCAGAGAGATAACAGGAGTCTACTGCAGGGAGACAACAGGAGTCTACTGCAGTGACCAGGGCGAGAGATCAAAGTGGAGCTGACCTAAGCAGTAGAAGTGAAAGTCATGAGGGGTGGGTCAATCAGATCCTTTCCTCTGCCCCATCCCCCACGCACGTCCCTAGAAACTGAAAAATGAATTCACTCCTCCTATCAGCACAGAGCCAGGAGGAATGGAACAAAAGTTTTGATATTCTTAGGAAATGGAGGCTGTAAAGTCAGTGAAAAGTAAATGGACTTCAGAGTTGGTCATCTCTGTCAGATTGGGCATTATCGTCAGAGAACTAAGGAGAGTGAGGATACTGAGTAAAGATCTCAGGAAGAGAGAATTGAAAGGAAAAGAGGAGAAATCCATATGGAAAATCCCTAAAACTTCAGACCTTTTAGTGTGATGCAATCCACCCTCCCTTTTAATTCTCTGAGTTTACCCCTTAGGGACTTTTGGTAATTATGACTGTGGGAAGGAGGAATACTGATAGCTGGAAGGTATTAGAAGCCAGCGGCACTATAGTAAACATCCTACTGTGCATAGGCCAGCTCTCCACGATAAAGAATTCTATAGTTATTGTGACAAGCAGTTGGAAGATAGGTTTGATTTTCCTGCAGGCTTTACCTGGAGTCTTTCTCCTCCATTTAGGACATAGGGGGCACTAAGGAGGTAGCTGGGCAATATTCATGGTGACACAAAAGAAGGAAATTAAAGATGTGTAAGTTATACTTTGCAACAGCCAGAACGATCTTGATAGCCTGTAAAGTCTATTTTATTATGTAACAATATTACTTTAATTGCCTTAAACTATGGATGAGTACGTAAGGCAGAGGCTTAAAAATAAACCAGAGGAATAACTCAAGACTTTAAGCACCATAATATGGATATGATGGAGAAATAGATTCTACATGTAAGATGGCACCAGTGCCACATCCTCTGAGACTGAAGAAACCCATTGGGTGACAGTAACCATAATCCTTGCCAAAGGCCCATTTTCAAAATACTTTGATATCAACTACCGTTTTGTACAATGGTCTCTAAAGTAGAGTTCAGACATCTCAAGGAGTCTGAATAGAAGCACAACTTCTATTTATTTATCTGAAATAAGAAATGGAGATTAAAATTCACCATTAACATATGAACTGATACCAGGTTCTTTGTTGGTTCATCAGAGGTTTATGTAACTCACAGACCTCACAGCTTTCATAAAGTGAGGTGTCATGAGTAGCACCTTCTAGCACATTCTGACACTGTGTCAGTAAACATGTGCCTGTGACCAGAACATTGTTTTTACTCTCCAGAGTTTCCTTGGCTATGTCATGGCAAGACAATTAAAACAGCTTTTGAATTTTAAAATGAATTTATTTCTGCTATAAAAACACAAGTAGTCCTTATCATTTTTACTAGGGCAAGTGGCTAATAGTTAAGTCAGCTGCTATTTTTAAATTGCTAACATTATTTTTTCACAAGGTTGAGTGAGAAATTACTTGTTTTTGAAAGAAATGTGTGTAATGAAGAGAACTTTTAGAGAGATATTTGAAAAGGTTCCTTTGTTAAGTGGTTTCCATGAAAAAAGTAAAAAAGCTATCTGAAAAAGTCTCTTATCTGTGCAATTATAAAAATTAGAGACAGTGTTTGAATATGCTCAAAATCTTTCACACAGATAGTTTTAATAGATTTAGAGTTTCAGTAGATCCTTTTTTTTCAATAAAAAAGTGCAGCCTCTTTCAAAATTATAAGACAAAATGGTCTGATATTAGGGAAGATGAAAATGTAAGCACCAAATCTCAACAAAAAATAAACCATTTATGTAATTAGGAACAATCCTGAAAATGATGGAACTTTAGTTAGCAAATTCCCAATGGGTTGTAAGCTATCTCTTTCATTTGATGGTGATTAAAACCAACTGAATAGTTATAAGCCCAAACGTGGGATCACTGCATCATAAAGCAGAAAACCAAGATAAACAAGCAAAACAAAATACAACTATAGAATTGTAATAGGTTGTTTATAAAATGAGTACATAATTCTAGCTTGATATTTATATTCTTCTCCCATAAATGTGGACTTTGCTTATGTAACTTGCTTTAGTAAAGGGATCATTAGGAAATATGACATAAACACTCTTACACGAAGTCAATCAGCAATGAGACAATCACATATCTACTAGAATGGCTAAATTCAACACATTGGCCATTTCAAATGCTGCTGGGAACACAAAACAGTACAGTGATTTTGGAAGACAGCTTGGTAGTTTCTTACAAAAGCAAACACAATCATACCAGGTCATCCAGCAATCACCCTATTTGCTTTTTATCAAAATGAGCTGAAAATGTAGATCCACACAGAAGTCTTCATATGAAATTTGCAACTTTAAGGGAGAATCTATGCAACAGAGACAGGAAATGATCTGTATAACTTGGTGATAAGGAGGGAGGGGAAGAGGGAGAAAAATGAGGGGAGGGGTAAGAAGTTACACAAGAAATGTAATCACCTTACTTCTGTAACTGTAATCCCTCTGTACATCATCTTTGTTAGTGTTATGCTCACCTTTGGTCCTCAACTCTACCCAGACCTGGGCCCCCTCCCGTTCCTGGAGTTCCCTCCATAGAGCTGGCCCCTCCCTCTCTCCGCCCAGACCCACCTGAACTCCCATCTACCTCACTTCCATCTCAGACCCTCCTGCTACCTGGATGGTGACAGAGGCCAAGTGCTCCCTCTTGGGGGAAATATGGCTCCTCTAATAAACCTTGTAATAATCCTTCTCCTGTGCCTGCCTGGCTCTGTGTGGTGCCCTGGGATGGATGTGTGGGATCCTCCTTCATTGGTGGCCCATACGGGGATAGGCTCCCCAGTGGATTTGCTCCCCCCTCCATTTCAAAATGGGGTTCGACTAGGTGCCCTGGGACCCATCCTGAGTCACCAGAGGACCACCAAGGTAACTTTCTCCTGACCGAGCGTTTTACCTGCCCATCCAACACCGCTAATTAAGTCCTACCTCCAGGTGAGTCAACCAGTAACCGGAGTTCTGGGTTTCCAATTTCTGTAGTTCTGTCTGTAAGGCCATCTGGGCCTTCGTGGGCTTACAAAGCCCCACTCCTGCCCTCTGACCAAAATCTTGGCCAAGTGCCCAGAACTCGCTGCTAGGGCCTACTGGAAATGTGAGGACATTTCTCACTGGTGGGACCCCTTCTATTATGAGCCAAATAGCACCACAGGGGATGCTCTGTGGCAAGCACTCGGCTCTTGGTCACTATACTATGGGAAGGACACTAAATTTCTTTACATTAAGGCCACCTGGGTGTTGGAGGGTTGCTTAGCCCCCATCAGAGTCAAATTTGGCCCCAAATTTAAAACTCCACTCCTGTGAGCACTAGGGCAGGTAAAAGTCTCTCTGTCTCTCTCCTTCCCCTTACACTCTTCTGCTTGCTGTACCAAAATTAGCTGCTGGTAACCTCTCCTTTCTTCCAACTAAAGGTATTCACAAGTATTGGATATGCTAAATACCTTGGTCAAGCCCTGGAAGAATGTAGCCAGCAATAGTTTGCTTATACTCATTGAGATAAAAAGAAATGGATGAGTTTAAGTCTAAACTGTCCCCCCCCCAAAAAAAAGTCAACAAGTTTGGATATTACCAAAAGTGAATTAAATTCTGTTAAATCTTCTCTCTAGCATTGAGCATGTGGTGGATGCACCATCTTGGCATCGTGGTGATTCAGCTGCTGTTTCGCACCAACTCAACTTGATTCTGTAACCTTCCTCCCCCCAACCTGACCTGTGGCTGCCTAGAGGCTGCATGTCTGTTCATGTCTAGTCTCCTGTTTACTAAGATTCTTGTTGTTGGCAAAGTTTTGTATTTTAAACTGACCACGTGGTTTCATCATAATTAGAAAAAGTAATAGCACTAAAATTTCAAAACTTTAAAATGGCCAATTTTAAAATCTAAGCGAGCTCTATAATTGTGCACAAACATGTCTGTCTATTTGTCTATATGTAAATAGTTAAGGTTTCAAGTTTACCAAGTATTCTGCGTACTAAAAGATCTTTGCCAATGGAAGCTGTGATTTAATCTAAATTGCCTTAAAACTTTGTGACCTGACAATAAGCCAAAAAAAAAAAAAGGCTGTTTTAAAGGCCTTGGGAAAGGAGTTTAAAAAAAGACAGTTTCCTTTGCCAAGTAAATAAGATTGGTAATTAAGTTGGCTGTGATTTATGTCATTACTATATCCATCTATGCTAAGGGTTAAATATTGTACCTCTGACATGGCTAGTAAACTAAGGCTAAGGGTTTAATTCTCTGTTTTCTCCCCTGTGTGCCCATCAACTCTCTTTAAGATCAAGGGACCAGAGTAGCTCAAAATACAGTATGGCCTGTGAATGGGAAATGCCCAGGAAACAAAACAAACCAGTGGCACCAGCGTACAAAAGCCGGTGTAAACCAGGTCTTTAACCAATATGTATAGAATTTTACAGGTAACCAACAGGAGGTGTGACAGTCCATATAAACTGGGAGATACCACAGCCTTGCCCAGACCTTGCCAACCTTGTTCCATCACACATGACCGAAAGCCTGCTGATTTGGGGTAAACATTCTGTAAACATGAATCCCCATTAGTTAGACCATAAAGGGTATAGGAGCAAAGGATATAAATTGACTTCTATACTATTTTACAATTGGTTGTATTTCTAAAAAAAAAAAAAAAAAAAAAAAAAAGAGATGCAACAGTGCTAGTACATTAAAGTTTCAGGCAAGAAGAAAAGGGGGTAGCCCAGTGTTTCAATGAGGCATTTAACTGCAAATTAAAAGAACTTTACAAAAAGGGATTAAAGTGGCATCCTAAAGGTTTATTTCAAGGTAAAAAAGATAAAATAGGATTATTCCAGTTTGCCATTAAAGTTTTTTGAAACAGTTTCCAGCAAGTCCACAGTAAAAGACAGGACAAGTTTGTCAAATGTAACTTAATATAGTTCCACGTAAGACCATGCTTATAAAACTACTTCCAATGACCATCTTTGTTGCTTTTAATTGGAGTAAGAGTGGCTGGCCATTTGTAAATCTCGTTCAAAGCCAGCCTGGACAGACAAAAGTACCTGTGAGATTGTCATCTCTAATCTGCCAGCAGAGTGCTCAAAAGCAGAGTTGCTTTGGAGTTCAAAGTGGCCAAGTGCAAGCCCTGAGCTGGAAAGCTGAGGGACATCACTCAAACCCTGAGTTCAAGTCCAGAAACTGACCAAAGAAAATGCCAAAGGTACATTTATCCCAACATAAAAAAGGCACCCCGGGGATCCCAACATCCAGAGGCAATTACAAGCAATTGCTTGGATGACAAAATTGGTATCAGATCTTGAGTTACTTGGCCCTCCAAAAAATTGATCAAAGCAGGAGGTCATGGAAAGATAGTTTATAAACATGCCTATCACTCATGTTTGTCTAACTGGGCAAAACTAGCCAGTCATCTGTGATAGTGGAGAGTAAAAGCTAAGGTTATAAAATATAAATCTCAAACCCCCAGTATCTGCTCAAAGTCCTAATTAGCAGTAACTTTTGAGCTGGTTAAATTCATCTGTTGAAAAGCGATCATGTCCCTACTGAGATCTGTCTAAAGGCCTACACAGTTAGGCATTGTTGGGGCCAATAGAAATCAGGTTCCTCTGCCAGCCAGAAAATGCTTTTATAAACCAGGTGTTAAACAGGCTGCTGCTGTAGCCCAAGAAAAGGCCTGCACATTTGTTAAAAGTTAAAAGTTGTATATAAGCCACAAACAGGCTGCCCAGAGGCAAAGGGCACTACTTAGAGTGCCAATCAGCTGCAGGTTAAAAACATATACTGGGTTTTATTTTAAAAAACTCTGACAAGTAAATGTTAGTCAACTGTTAATGAGTTATTGGTAAGCTCTATCTCATTGATCTCCTTGTTGGTTTAATTGGAAATAAAAAGGGCTTTTGTAACAAAGACTTCTTTTATCACAGTTCAAAGCCATCCTGGGCACAAACAATCCCTCTAAAACTCCATCTCCCAGCACAGAGCCAGGCTGGAGGCATGGCTCGAGACTTAAGTCTAAGTATCCAGATGAAGGCTGAAAGTGGCATTGTGACTCTTAAGTGGTAGAGCACTAGCCTTGAGCAGAAGTGCCCAGGGACAGTGCCCAGGCCTTGAGTCCCAACTGTAAATGCCAACTAGGACAACCTATCCCAGCAACAGATGCTGAGACACCCACCAAGACAAAGTCAGTCCTGACAATGGAAAACCATGGAGAGGAGTAAGAGGAGATGACATCCTAAATGGAGACACTTTATGCTCGCCCTTTCAAAATTAATCAGAGCTGGGAGATCAAGAGAAATAGTTGCTTGCCCACCTAATGTCCATACCTGTCTACCTTCTAACTGGACAAAAAGTTAGCAGTCTTGCCTTTGTTGCCTGATATTTATATTTATAGTAGCTTCTGACTGGTACTCCCAACCAGTCCATTATGCTACCCAGTTACTCAGAAGACCCTAGACACCCCCTTCCTGCCTTCCTGCCCCGAGTACAGTTATTCCACCTTCCCTGTAATGGGCTACAACTGGGCTTATACTCCAAATGGAACATTTCTGGCCAATGTGTGTTCTCCTATGGCATTCATGTTAACTGACCTTGTCACCTTGTCAGCTTTTTGCTTGTTTTGTCAGCTTTTCGCCTGATCTTTCCAAAAGTCTCTTTCAACAGGATAACATCTCCTGCCCAGGATAGCACTTGGGAATAAGTCAAGGCCATCCTGTTCCTACAGGCAACCAGAGACATCACTTACACTGCCCTGCCTTGCCCAGCATAGACCTAGAGATCCTAAAGATCCCCTCTCCAGGGATTCCTTGATGCTCCTAGTCCAGCAGGAAGTAGCCAAAAGAGCCCAAGACACCTGTTGGCTCTGGTACCTTTATATATCTCTGCTACCTCCTCCTCAGGCTACTGTGAACCTAATGCAGGAAAAGTCTTGCTCTTCCTCCCCCTCCTCCCCCTCCTTCTCCCCCTCCTCCCCTCCCCCTCTTCCTCCTCCTCCTCCTTCTCCTTCTCCTCCTCCTCCAGGATGCCAGGAGTCTGGTACCATGATATGTCTCCAATCTGAGACCAAAAAGATAATTTCAGGTCTTTGATAGCTCTTTCTGGAAATCAATCCCTCCATGGCACATTCCTCTCTTGGGGTACTAACATCAATTTTTGCCTTTTATTAATCGTGTCTTACATTTTAGAAAACTATTGCCATGGAAAAAGGAGGACCTTTACCAACCAAACTGTCAAACAGATGCTTCATGGACAGTACCCAGCCCAGCAACAAAACAGAGACCCCTGACTACTTCGCCCCTTAACAGTAAGAAGTGGCTCCAGAAGAAATAACTTCCACCCATTACCGTCCCCCCCCCCGTGCCTGGTACCCCCTATTTTTATTAAACAACAGAGAGGGGAATGTTAATGTTATCCTCACCTTTGGTCCTCAGCTCCACCCGGACCTGGGCCCCCTCCCATTCCTGGAGTTCCCTCCATACAGCTGGCCCCTCCCTGTCTCCGCCCAGACCCACCTGAACTCCCATCTACCTCACTTCCTATCCCCCAGACCCTCCTGCTACCTGAATAGGGATAGGTGCCATGTGCTCCCTCTCCGGGGAAAATATGGCTCCTCTAATAAACCTTGTAATAATCTTTTTCCTGTGCCTGCCTGGCTCTATGTGGTACCCTGGGATGGATGTGTGGGATCCTCTTTCAATCTTGACAATAAAATTTAAAAAGAAATCTCAAGTTTACTTCAGTAGGTGAATGGGTAAACAAACTATGGCCCATCATACAGTGGAATGTTCTTTTGCTGTTAAAAAATATTTTTTTAAGTGATGAAAAATATAGAAGGACCTTGAATAGGATGGCAAGTAAAAGAAACCAGTCTAAAAATGTCTAAAATATTATATGATTCTACATGAAATTCTGGGAAAGGCAAACCTATAGAAGCAATATTTAGATTGGTGATTGTTTAAGATGCTGGAGGAGGGAGAGAGGGATGAGTAGGTGAAGGATGAGTAGGCCAAGTTATGTTTGGGACAGTGGACCTACTGTGTGTAATACCATTATGGTGAAGATATAG
Source organism: Dipodomys merriami (assembly GCF_024711535.1). NCBI lineage: Eukaryota > Metazoa > Chordata > Mammalia > Rodentia > Heteromyidae > Dipodomys > Dipodomys merriami. The sequence goes on along the minus strand of NW_027203293.1, from coordinate 1,412,371 downwards.
CCAAACCCCATAGAACTACAAATCCAGGGAGAACTACAATGTAAATGATGGGCTTTTGTTAATGATAATATATTAAAATTGGTTTATGAACTATAACAAACCTGTAGTACTAATGTGAGGGGCTCATCTAGGGAAAACTATGGAGATCAGGGTGAATAGAGAGTGGTTATTTAGGAACTATGCTTTCTGACCAATCTTTTTGACAAACTTAAAAATACTGTATAACTTGCAAAGGAGGGAGCAGGGATGAGAGAAACAGATGGAGGAGGTAAGTCTGTTTATTGTATGCATTTATGGACATTGTCAACTAACTGATGCTAATAAAAAATGGGGAAAAATTAAAATCTGTTAGCTTTTTCAGTTGATCATACATTTGTATTTGCCTCTCTTAATGCTGGTAGTCTGGAGACTGTGTGAATGAATCCAAGTTAGCTTTGTAGAGAGAAAGATATGCAGGTTGCCACTTTCTACCTTACACCATCCTAGACTATGCAGCCCAGCTAAGCTGCCAGTTAATTGGAATCACATGAATGAACAGCATATGAGCTGTGTGCGGCCTAGCCTAACCCAAGTTTCTGGCACAGAATTATAAACTGCAAATGGTAGTTGTATGAAATCACTACATCTTATGGTACTTTGCTATACAGCAAAGGCTGTACAGAAATATAGTCAATAAGAGTTCTTATAGTGAGAGCAAATGGAAATATGCATTGTTAAATTTTAACTTATTTTCCCTACATTTCATCTTTTCATCTCTATCACATTGAAACATAACAGAACATAAATTTGTATCATAAAACAATTAATATACATATGATAGAAATGAATCTTCAAAACATTTGAAGGGATACCCCATGCAGGGGCCTATTGTAGTTCCTTAGAGTGCTCTTTCTGTTGACATTCTAATGGTCCTTAATATTTAACTAGGAGATAATATGACAGACGTAAATGATTTGTACTGGCTTGCAATTATTTTACCTCAAACATAACTTCAGCAAAGAAATGAAATCTAGAACTGTTTATCTCAATTAGCATTTTTATTTTTTATTTACAATTACATGGGCAAGATAATCAATTAGCATTTTTAAAAACAGGCCTGTTGACAATCCCATTGTCTTTATATTTGTAAATTTGTCACTGATTGCAACTCAGTGTGAGAATTAGAATGAAGTTCTCAAACTCAATCCCCAAAGCATCTTAATGCTTTGATGTCCAGTAATACAAGTTTTCATATCCCATTAATGTCACCGTTCTTCTAAAAGTATTTTTGTTACTTGACTATTCTTCTAGAGATACACTGATCTGAAAGAAAAAGAAAAATCTCAGTATGAAGTACCATCTTCCAACATTAGTTCAAATGGATCTAGTCGTTCCAATTTTTAAAAATGTTTTTTTCTATAAGCAAGACTACTAAATAGTATTGCTTTAATCCTAATGTGCTTCATTTAGATAAGAATCAATTTTCCTATTCTTATTTTACAGCTGAAAATACAGAAATACTCTCCCAATAAAGGATTTATGCAAACAGCCCAATGCATGGATAGTAGATTTCACAAGGGGAACCTGGCCCGACATGCTAGTCAAACTTCCTTCATGTATAACTCCCCAATCCTATAACATAGCATTACAGGATTGATATATATTATTAATTATTTTTAAGTTTTAATTTCTCTACATAGAAGGTAGATTCTTGCTTTAGAATACAGGTATAAAAAAAGCAGCAGAAAGTAGCCTCTGTCTCTTCTAAACAATGGCCGTTTTAATAACCTAGACACAGAATGTGACAAATATTATAATGAAAGTCACACTAGTTTAATTACACTTCATGTTGCTGGCATTACAAATTAGACTATTTATTTGCGGCTATTACAGTTGGGAAGTGCTGCCATCAAATTTTGAGTTAGATGGAACAGGAGGGAGTTGGTTTAATTGAAAAAGTTTCTATTTTAAAATACAACTGTTCTCTATTTACTGGGTTTAAACATGAGGCCAATATCTACTGCTCCTCCATGACTTCCTGAATACACTTGATTTAATTAAATTGGGTAATGAAGCCTATATCCGGAACAGAAAATTCAAATTATGAAGGTACATGGATATCACCTTTATTTGAAGAGGCCTAGCCATAGCAGTTATATGTCAATCCATCCTCAGATAATACAATATTCTCTGAAACCAAATATTTGCCCACATGATCTGATTGAGTTAAACTAGCTGGAGACTCTTTTTTTGTTTGTTTGTTTGTCTGTCATATGTTTTGAACTCAAAGCCCGGGTGCTGCCCCTGTGCTGGCTGTCTACTTCTGGGCTGCTTTCACTGTCATCTTCCCTTCTTAGTGTAAAGGAAGCTGCTGTTGCTTGTATAGCCTATATCCCACATATGCTCCCCTGCTCCCCCCGTGTCATAGGTTCTTCAAGCCTCCAACAGTGGGGTGACCCCCAAGTGCGTCACAGAGTGGGAAAGCAAACAACACTGGGTTCTCACTGTCTAGGGGAGAACTGAGGAACCTAGTTCCTCTGCTTGCTGGTCTCAGTGTTCACAGACCCTCATCCAGCTGCCAATCCCCCTGTGGGGAGAGTGAGGCTGGTGAAGTTTCATAACTCACAGGATGGAGGCTTGAGGCGGTCAGTCCTGGCTATGAACAAACACACATGGGATATAGTTCCCCTGGGAACTGGCCTCAGTGCTTTCAGGTCGTCTGTGAGGGAGGAGGCTATGGGTATTAAATGATTTGGAGAGTGACAGGGCTCAGACTTGAGTGACAGTACTCTGATCCACTGAGCACTCAACACATGCATCAGGGAGACAATTCTGGAAACTTTTGCCCAACTTCCTGTGTTTTTCCTATTTTTTTTTCTCCTAGTACTTTGAAAGTTTTAGATCCTTGGTCCTACATTTAGATCCTTGATCCAGTTTCAGTTGATTTTTGTATAGAATGAGACAGAGGTCGAGTTTCAATCTTTTACATGTAGATAACCAGTTTTCTCCACACCATATGTTGAAGAGGGTATCTTCACTCTAATATATGCTTTTTGGCTTCTTTCTCAAAAAAAAAGTCAGATGTCTGTAGCTGTGGATTTTTGATCATTGGATGATGGTTTTTCTTCGATATTATTAGTGGAGATTTACAGATTCTTAAGCTACCTCTGTCTGGCTGTATATTCTTTATTAGATATGCTCTGTGTGTGTGTGTGTGTGTGTGTGTGTGTGTGTGTTGTGGGGCCTAAACTCTGGGCATGGGCGCTGTCCCTCAGCTCTTCAGCTCAAGCTATCCTCTACCACTTGAGCCACAGCAACACTTCCAGCTTTTTTTGCTTCTGTGGTTCTGAGGAATCAAACCCAGGGCCTCATGCCTGCAAGACAAGCACCAACCACTGAGCCACTTTCCCAGCCCCTAGATATGCTTTTTAATTTTTTAAATTATTTTTAAGTAGTTGTACAAAGGAGTTGCCATTTAATGAAGCAGTTTATGAATGCAATATATCTTGATCAACATCACTCCTTTCAACATTCTTACTTCATCTTGTTGGATATACTTTGATCCAATATATGTGATATTTTTGACACACAAAATCATTGTGAATCAGATTGAAGACACAACTAAGTCAGTTTTGGGGTTTTGAATTCTCAGAATAGATAATCTGTGTCTCTGCTCAGCACCCTAGAAATGCCAGGCAAATGTCTTTGTTGTCTCTTTTGGATGATTGTTTTGTAATTGTTATATTGAAAGTGTGGCTCTTTGATGCCAGCTTTATGTTGAATATTTTCAATTGGCTACAGTTCATTATAGAATTTAATATTTACTTCTTGAATACTGCATCTCACAAATATTAGCTCAAATTTCCCAGGCTCAGCAGAAAATCTCAGAAGAATAAAGAATGAAGGCATGACAATCTCCTATTTCTCAAGGCCTTGGCTTTCTTTTTTTTTCAATACTGCGGCTTGACACGCATGCCTCTAGCACTTTTTGCTTTCAGTTACTTTGTAATATAGAGCTTTGAATTTTTGCACAGGGCTGGCTTAAAACCAAACCATAATCTTTCTCCCCATGTCTCCTGTGTACACAAAACCAGGTCTTTTCCCTTGGATTGACCAATGAGGATTCTTTCCTTGTGCACCTGTTGCTGGATTGTGTTTTCTCGAGAATTCTGATTACTTCAATTAAGGCATCATTTGAAATTATCTATAAACCATACTGCCAGAAACAGAAATATAGAATTCATACCTATTGATGAAAAACATTGAAAATAAGCTGAGGAAAATAAAAATAAGCTAAATACTAACAAAACTTTTATAATATACATATAACATAGACTAATGAAATCATGAAAGAATATGTGTCAGATGTATATGAATTAATATAGAAATACCTTCAAAACACAAATTATATGAGAAAAGCTAGTTATAAAACTGTATGTACAATATAATTTTGCAAGGACACACTTATAGAAATGTGCAGGCTAAGATCTAGATAGCTGTATCCCTAAATTTAAGGCATTTTATTTATGTATATTTTGTTTTGTTTTTGTAAAGAGTATAGCACTAATTAATTTTATTAAAAACCATCACAAGTATAAAGGAACCAATGATATAAGCAATTTCCATAAGTCAGGTGCTAGGCTCATGTCTGAAATCCTCGCTACTCAGAAGGTTGAAAGTTGAGTATCGAGGTTTGAAGCCAGTCTGGCTAGACATGTCCAATAACCTCTTATCTCCAATTAGCCCAGAAGTGGAGGTGTAGGTCAAGTGACAGAATGCCAGCCTTAAAATAAGCACAAGCATAAGGCTCTGAGTTCAAGCCCTAGTACTAGCACATAGGGTGGGGTGGGATGGGGAAGTAACTACTATAGTGTCTAATACATCACAAAGACTAAAATCATTTCACTTGTATGATTGTTTTTGTTTAAAAAACAAAAGCAATTGATGCCTAGTGGATTGTAGCATGATGTGATGATATGTTGATGGTTTGTGATATACTACTCAGACTAGAGACCATATTTGTTAATCAAAAACTCTCATCTCCCAAATTGTCATTCCTAGGTCACTTATTGTACTTGCTACTTTCAACTATTGGTAAAAGAAAAAAGTAACCTCTGATTAAATGACTTTTTAAAAGGCTGAGTTACACAAATAAAATAGTATTGCTATGATTTTGAGTTTTAGCATTTGGAGTGGTCAAAGTTGTGTTCTTCTTCATTGTGAGCCTCAAACATGAATATCTTGTATGAAAAATACTACCAACTTATTGAACTTCAGAATCTTCTCTCTCAAGTACCTCCAGGAGCTCCTATTCCATGAAACACCTTTGAGATAGCACTTCCAGAATATATAGAACAAGTACTACAATATCCACTTACTGACTCTGAAAAAACAATGTGAGTTTTGTTTCTTTTTTTTTTTTTTTTTTTGCTGGTCATGGAGTCTAAACTCTGGGCACTGTCCCTCAGCTCTTCAGCTCAAGGTTAGTGCTCTACCACTTGAGCCACAGCACCACTTCGGCTTTTTCTGATTATGTGGTGCTGAGGAATTGAACCCAGGGCCTCATGCATGCAAGGCAAACACTCTACCACTGAGCCACCTTCCCAGCCCACAATGTGAGTTTTTATAACCAGATTTTCATGATGCCTAATGGAGAGAGTGTTCTGGTTTGTTTCTTATTTGTCTAAAACAGAATCCAAGTATAAACACTAGCTTGTTTTGTGAGTGAAGGCAAGAAAACTTTCCTATCTATATCTTAGTGTACAAAATACTTCTCTGGTTCAGAATTGATTAATGGGTGGAAAATATGATGTGTCCAGAGCTGTTTCCTGGCATCAAATTACCTAAAAACCACACAACAAAGGGAAGGCATGGAAAATCAGAGAAGATGAGAACAAGACTCCTGATGTCCCTATTCCTGCTGACTTGGTTCCACACAACGAAGGAACCTGCTGATTAGGAAAAATGTACTGCCATCTGTAATTAGATAGAAAATAAATAAAATGAAAGTCTTTGTTGAAAAAGTTTGGCTTTGTGCAAAGGAAAATTCAGTGAGTTCAGAAGATAACAAAATAAAATACACAATTCATTAAGTAATGGCTATATACAAGACACTATGCATCTCCTTTCTTCACCTTCTACATCTACTGATTATGTAATGATCACAGACAACTGTTGACATTCTTCATCCTTTTGAAAATATATCAGTCAAACTTGGAAGTTTGCATCAACTATAAAACAAGACAACCCTTTATATCCTGTTCTTACTGATCATTAGCACCTTTAGATATAAACTGAGGTACATTTTTGCTGTAGATAGTACATTAGGAAGTGGACAATTATAAGCCTGAGATGTAGGATGGGGTCTTGCAATTTAGACAGACTGAAATGGCTTCCATTTACAACGTTTTTAACATTAAGGGTTAGCATAATTTTGCTCCTATATACAGACAATGCTAGACTTACCCAGGTTTAATTTACAGTTTTTTGGACCTTGTGATTGTGTACAAGTGATATGTACAAAGTAGAAACAATACTTTGAATTTTAATCCTTTTCTGGGCTACCAATAAGCAATAGGCTAGTATCTTGGAATTCTTGGTAACAATAACAAGTCATCACAACTAGGTAGCTATGTGATAATGAAGGTAAACTGTAGACTCTGTACCCTGCATTACTGCTTTGCCTCAATATTCGGATACATTTTCAACTAACAATATTTTAGATACCTTTTCAACTAACAAATATTTTTAACTTTCTTTCTTTCTTTCTTTCCTTCTTTCCTTCTTTGTCTTTCTTTCTGTCTTTCTTTTTTTGCTGGTCCTGGGGCTTGAACTCAGGGCCTGGGCACTGTCCCTGAACTGCTTTTTTGCTCAAGGCTAGCACTCTACCACTTGAGCCACAGCACCACTTTGGCTTTTTCTGTTTATGTGGTGTTGAGGAATCGAACCCAGGGCCTCATGTGTATGAGGCAAGCACTCTACCACTGAGCCACATTCCCAGCCTCCTATTTCCAACTTTCAATGGGAATTAACACAGCTATGATCAATGAGTATTTATAGGTGCAATTAGTCTTGAGCTTGACTTATTAGTCTAGATTATGGGGAAGCAGGTGACTTTGTTTCTAAGAGTTGTCAAACAATGATTTAAAAAAAAAACTAGGAAGAAAAGACATCTTTGATGATATCCAAAGGCTTCTTTATATAAATTGATTAAATAGGTTGGACGCAAGTAAATAGAAGCTCCTCTGTTTGAAATTCTATAGTGGCAGTTTTTATCATTTGATTTGGGTTGGTTTAATTTTTTTTCTCTCCATTTTTTTATTGTGAAAATACTGTACAGAGGAGCTACAAATACATGGGCAAGACAATGAGTACATTTCTTATCAAGCATTGTTGCCTCCTCCTTTGTTTCCCCTTCCTGTCCCTTCCCATCTCCCCCACACACACCCCTTTGTCTCCCCCTGGTTTGATTTTTTAAAAAATTAATTTATTTTTAGTTTTTTCAGACAAGGTCTCACTTCAAACTCACTCAGTAGGCCCCTTTCTACCATGACCTTTTTCTTCTAAATTATACAGAAAGCAAGTGAGTGACGGTTTGGATTTTTAAATATGATCCTTTACATTAACTATAAAAAGGCTAAGTACAATGTTTCCTGGACCTTGCTTCTGAATGGTGTGATACACTGAAGGCATTGGTGAGAAGTTAGAAGGCTTATCAGCTGTATCCAAGAAAATCTTGGCTCTAATAAGGCTGAATTTGATCATCCAATTAATAATATATAACAGAACTTAGACTATGTGTCCTACTGTCCTATATTTGTTAAAATTGTTCATCTGTGCTCTCTTACTATCCATGAAAATGACAGTGAAATATAGCTATCCATTAACCAAAAGCAAAATGTGATACAGTAATGATGTCTGAAGCTTCCTGCAGAGCTGGAGTTTTTAGAAACCATTAACAAAAAAAAAAAAAAAAAATTAACCCTCAATGCCATCATCTGCTGATAGGTGGGCAAAAAATCGCCATTATAAAATAATAATATTAAGTCATGTGTCACAGCCTTTAGCAATTTGCTTAAAGCCATTTTCATAAGACCAGTATTACCATTGAAGTTTTCCATGGACCAAAAATAACAGGCGGCTTTATCAACCGATGGCATCAAAGGAATTAGAATATTGAAATAGCTCACTGAGTGGATTCCAACTTTAAATTAAGGCTTCTGGCATATTTGTTAGTGTGCGAAACACTGGTAAAATCCTTAGTTAATGAGTTGGAGTTGAAGTGGAGATAGGTTCTATTAATCACAAGTTCTAGGCTACTTGTTCCATCCTTCACATCTAGAACAAGCAACAATATGATGAATTATTCAAAAGCAGACTTGGGCCATATTTGTCAAAGTGTGCTTTGAGGCCACACAGAAGAATAAACCAGTATTCTCTTAGAGGAATAGAAACAAACAACAAAGCCTATCAACATGTTCAAATCTAAGACTTACATTATCAGCTTAATTGTTCAATGCTCAAGTTATCAGTGAGCAGGAAGGCATCAAACCAAGGAGGAAGTTCAGAATCTTCGGTGATGCTTCCTTCCTGTATTTCCCATAATTCTAGATCACAATTAGCCAAGAACCTGATGGCTTCCTCCTGACAGGGGTCTACAGGACTCCGAAACAGATATAAATGTGGCCCGAGCACATCCAAAGGCCACAGCCCCCTGCAGAAGAAGTCACACAGGACGGTTCTTCCCAGCATTATCATCTGAGACTTTCTTTTTGCAACATACCAAATCATTCAGTTAAAGTAAAGACTTGCTCATTGTCTTGGATTTTTCCTCTAAGGGGGAAAACTCATAAGAAGATGACTTCTGTGTTACAAATGATGTGATTTTTAGCAGAACACCTCTGAGTCTTTGTTTCTTTATAAGTAATGAGGTAGGAGGACTAACAGGTTAGAGTCCCCAGTCACTAGCCCTACTGTGAGCTGGGACTATGTAGTTAGTGGCAACCCATAGCAAAATGCAGTAGTGCTTTCATATTAAACAGCATTGGTAAGTCAGGCTTTATGACCCAATGCATGACAGGTTAAATATAAATATATATCCTTTCATTTTCTAAATTTCTAGCATAATAATCTTTAGAAAAAGTACAAAAGACTGAGTTCTAGAACATCTGCCACCTTCCCTCCTTTGACAGTAGAAGTATGGTTAATGACATACGAAACAGCTATAAATCATTTGTGTCTTTCTGTCATCTCATATAGTCACAAAACTCAGGATTCTGTCCCAATAGGGAAATTGATCTCTTTGGTTCTCCAACTGTTGAAACTTTAGGCAGACTCACTTGAGGAAAAAGTCATAAAATTCTCTTAAGCTTATAAGCCTAGCTACTTGGATGGAGAAGGAATGGTTCAAGCACAATCCATGCTAGCTAAGCTGGCTAGCATCTAGACCAGTGGCTAGACACAGTAGTCTGTATCTGTCACCCCAGTGATACGGAGAAGCACATATAGAAGGATCAAAGTCCAAGATGGCTGGGCATAAAAGAAGATCCTAGTTTAAAAACATAACAATTATCAAAAGGGCTGACAGAATGGCTCAAGTGTTAGAGTACCTACATAGCAAGTGTGAGGCCCTGAGTAGTGTTGAAAGGGAAAAAAAAAACCAACAAAAACCTTCAACTCCCTTAAAAAAAACATAGTATAAAGCACATGTAATCGTATAATCCTCATTCAGACAAGATACCATACCCAAATTTCTTATCAGATTTTAATACATAGAAATCCAGTTTCTTATAAATAAGTGGGCAAAAGACTTAAAGAGAAACTTCTCTGAAGAAGAAAGAAGGATGGCCAATAGATACATGAAGAAATGTTCAACATCCCTAGCCATAAAAGAAATGCAAATCAAAACAACATTGAGATATCACCTCACTCCAGTTAGAACGGCAAAAATCAAGAACTCTAACAACAACAGATGCTGGAGGGGATGTGGACAGAAAGGAACCTTACTTCATTGTTGGTGGGAATGTAAACTTGTTCAACCACTTTGGAAAGCAGTATGGAGGTTCCTCAAAAGACTTCACATAGAACTCCCCTATGACCCAGCAATCCCACTTTTGGGCATTTACCCAAATGTTTACAAACAAGACCACACTAAAGCTACCAGCACAACTATGTTTATTGCAGCATTATTTACCATAGCTAAGATCTGGAACCAACCCAGATGCCCCTCAGTAGATGAATGGATCAAGAAAATGTGGTATATATACACAATGGAATTCTATGCCTCCATCAGAAAGAATGACATTGCCCCATTTGTTAGGAAATGGAAAGACTTGGAAAAAATTATATTAAGTGAAGTAAGCCAGGCCCAAAGAAACATAGGTCCCATGGTTTCCCTTATTTGTAATATCTAGTATATGTATGAGTCAAGCGGAAAAGGTCAGATAATGTGATGTCAGGAAAATGAACCCTTAGATATGTATTTTAATGTTTTTTTCTTTCATGCATATGTTTCTAATGCATTTATAAGATTATCTCTTTGTTGCTTTGTATATCCCTCCCCCACAGTATAACCCCTGCTTTCACTATATTTGATGTCAGTATAACTTGTGGAGGAGATGGGGAAAAACCAGTTGTTTAAGGATACAGGTGGACCTGTTGCAACAATGAGAAGTACAAGTTGTCATGTCCAAAACTAGCTTTACAACGTCGGTGGGGGGGGGGGGAAGGGGGGGGGAAGGAGAAGGATTGGGATTGGGGAGGAGGGGGAAGGCTGGGAAGGGATGTGAAGGGTAAACAAAGGAGGAGGCTGCAATGCTTGGTAAGAAATGTACGCATTATCCTGCCCACGTAATTGTAACTCCTCTGTACAGTATGTTCACAAATAAAATTAAATTAAAAAAATAAAAATAAAACAAACAAACAAACAAAAAAAGAAATCCAGTTTCTTAAGTCAAAACCCTAATAGAATAAAAGTGCATATGGTGCAGAATGTGAGGGGAAAAACATGTTCAACAGGGAGCTACATACATCCTCATAAGGTTATTGGTCAGTAACTCCCAATACAGAGAAACAGCCATGAACATACACTTGTTCCTCTCTCTCTAGATGACTGGCTGTCATCCTTACTGTGCTCTGTCTCCTGAAAAGATTTTCAAAATTACCTGCCAATAGGAACTTAACTACCCTAGAGTAGGGGAAATAGTATCTCCCTTCCAGAAGTTTTAACAGGAAATTGCCTTGGAAGAGTGGAACGGCCTCTATTTTCCTATAACACCTGGTTCACATCCTTGACAGATTGAATTTTCAATAAAGGGAGAGTTCATTAGTGCTTCTCTGAAATGGGCTATATTTTTGGGCCAATTTTCCTGGACTTGGCAGCCCATCCTTGCTCAGCATCTTCCAGAGAAGCAATCCTGCCACCTCAAGTGGCCTTTGACAACCAGTGCCAGGAAAGATTCCTGACACATTTAGACTTTGACTGGGCTCAGGGTTCTCAGCATCCTGAAGCAAACTTTCCATCTTCTCTCTTGTTTGCATTACTCCCTAGGAAGGCTCAAATTAGGCAGGCATCAATATTTTGATGTGATGATACAATAAATAGTCACAGACAGAGCTTGTAATTGCATTTTTCAAAATGTTAGGATTTGAACGGTAAAAAAACAAAGAGAACTAACCAAATACCACAGTAGAAAAATCAATAAAGGGCCTTGACAAAGATGTACCACATAACAGTCTCTAACAGAAAAAATCCTCCATTCAAGATGCCTAAAACCAGGGGCTGGGCAGGTGGCTCAGTGGTAGAGCGCTTGCCTTGCATGCCTGAGGCCCTGGGTTCGATTCCTCAGCACCGCATAAGCAAAAAGAAAAAAGCTGGAAGTGGCGCTGTGGCTCAAATGGTAGAAGACTAGCCTTGAGCTGAAAAGCTGAGGGACAGCGCCCAGGCTCAGAGTTCAGGCCCCACAATTGGACCACCCCCCCAAAAAAAAAAATGATGCCTAAAACTGATTTTGCTTCCAAGGTCTGCTATGGATTTCTGATCTCAGAGAATAATATCACAGTCAGACCCATTTGCACAAATAAGGAACCAAAAAGACATCTATGCTGACTTCCTTCCCGTCAGTCATATCTTTCTCCATGTCCTGAGATTCAAAATATCTTAATGTTTAAACTACTTAAATTTGAATCCTTTCAGTTTCACCATCAACATTTTTCTCATCTCTAGATACCAGTAAAAAACTTCTAGGTTGTTGTGATAATCCACATTGCTGTCACACACACACACACACACACACACACACACACACACACACACACACACACACACACACACACACACACACACACACACACACACACACACACACACACACACACACACACACACACACACACACACACACACACACACACCCCTGATAGAAATCAACCAAGAGAGGTTTAGCTGAGTGCCAGTGGCTCATGCCTATAATCCTAGTTACTCAGGAGGCTGAGATCTGAGGATCTCAGTTTGAAGCCAGCCTGGGCTGAAACGCCCAATTAACCACCAGAAAACTGGAAGTGGTGCTGTGACTCAAAGTTGTAGAGCACTAGCCTTGAGCAAAAGAGCTTAGGGACAGTGCCCAGTCCCTGAGTTCAAGCTCATGTAACATTGATTATATACTGTTCCTAATTCATTTTTTTTCAAAATTTTTTAATTTTATTTTATTTGTGAACATACTGTACAGAGGGGTTACAATTACATGGGCAGGATAATGCGTACATTTCTTACCAAGCATTGCACCCTCCTCCTTTGGTTTACCCTTCACATCCCTTCCCAGCCTCCCCGCTCCCCCCCAATCCCAACTGTTCCTAATTCTTATACCACGAAAAGACATTGGAACACTTTGGTTTCATCTTCAATATTCCATTGAAACAATTGGGATTTGTAGCAGCCCAAATACTTCCTATCTTTATTTTCATCATTTTTCTCTTATTTTCCGTAACTTTCTTGTAAGTTCTGGTTATTTTTATTGACCCAGTTCATTATTTCTTTCTTCAACTGTCAGCAATCTGTTCCTCATTCATTTATTGAATTTTTAATGTCACTTGTTGTGTATTTTAGTTCTAGAATTTTCTTCATATTGTTTTTTACTGATAACACTTTTCTGTTGAATGTTTTCATTTTATTATTAACTTTGATTTTTTTTTTTTTTTGGTCCAGTCGTGGGGCCTGAACTCTGGGCCTGGGCACTGTCCTTCAGCTTTTCAGCTCAAGGCTAGTCTTCTACCACTTGAGTCACAGCGCCACTTCCGGCTTTTTTTCTTTTTGCTTATGTGGTGCTGAGGAATTGAACCCAGGGCCTCAGGCATGCAAGGCAAGCGCTCTACCACTGAGCCACCTTCCCAGCCCAACTTTGATATTTTTAACACAGTAGCTAAGCTATGTGTTTGACACCTCTGGTACTTACATATTATCTGTATCTTCTATAGATCAATTTCTATTGTTTTAAGTGATATTTGGTCATCTGACACTTCTTGTAAGTTATTTTTTTCATTGAATGTTAGACTTTGTTCTATGAAAAACTAGAGCTTATTTGAGGCTAGCGACAGATATTTCTTCATAAAGGATAATGCCATATAGTAAAGCCACATAAACACCTTAACTGAATTTGAGCTGTATTTGTTTGTTTGCTTATAGTTGTGGTACTGGAGATTGAACTCAGAGTTTCTCTCATGTTAGGTAATCTATATTCCCAAGCCCTATTCTTTTCATTTGTTGTTGTTTTGCCACAGTACCCGTGCTTGAATTCAGGGCCTATGCACTGTGCTTTAGCTTTTTCCACTCAAGACTAGCACTCCACCACTTGAGCCATAGCTTTGTTTTCCTGGATAATTGGAGATAAGAGTCTCAAATGACTTTTCTGCCCCAACTGGCTTCGAGCCTTGCTCCTCAGATCTCAGCCTCCTCAATAGCTAAGCTCACAGGTGTGAGCCACTAGTGCCTGGCTTTGTTTGTTTTCCTTTTTTTATTATTAATTAATGTTGAACCACATCCTAAAAGAGAACCATGGATTGTAGTCTTTATTTTTTATTACTTATTTATTTTTTAAATTATCCTTAGATAGTTATACAAAAAGGTGTCATGTAACAAAGCAGCCTATAAATACATTGCATCTTTATTTGTTCTTAATTTTGTGATATATTCAATGAATTCTTTTTTTCTTTCTGCCCTCTTTCTCCCTTCATTCTCCTTTCTCCCCTGGGTCCCACATCCCCTCTTGGATGTACTCATTTCCTGGTATTGCTCTTGTTAGGCTTTGATCTAGTCTTTCTAAAAAATTCTATTATTTGAGCTTTTCATGGAGTCTAGTATACTTCAGTTAATGAATTTGCAATCACTTGAGAATCGCCTAATATACTTACTTATAGATTTGTAGGCACATTCTAGCTACCACAAATGAGGGAACCTATGTAACCTTTTTTCCTCTGGGTTTGGCTTACTTCACTTAATATCATTTTTCCCCAAGTCTTTCTATTTTCTTACTCTAAGAGATGAGTAAAATTCTATTTTTTGAGATGCAATTTTGCTAACTTGCCTGGGCTGGCCTAGAAAATGAGAAACTCTTGCATGAGACATATGAGTAGCATTGTTTTTGTTTTTATGAGAGCTGATCTATGCCTTGTGTACTTAAATGTTTACAATGTTGTCCCCTAGGGGTCCAAGTTGGATGCCTAGTGTTCTTATCAGTCGAGTGACTACAGTATTGTCCCATGAAGGCTTAAAACTATCTTCTACCACTCATAAGCTTCAAGTACAAATGCTTTAAGGAGAAAGTAGAAATTCATTTTGGCCTTACCTCTTTGTAGCTATCTTCTGCTTACAAAGATTGCCTTGGTAGCTAATGTGTTCTTTCTGATTTATTTTTAAAAATATGTTATCTATTTTTCTAATTGTTCTTCACTGGAAGATTTCAGATAAATAATTGGTCATAATTGCAGATACATGTCTGATTTTGAATATGTACTGCTTATTTACTCAGAGGCCTTGTTAACACTCTGAGTTTTTTTTCCTTAATTACATTTTTTTTTCATTTCTTTTATGCTTTTCTTTTTTCTTTTTTGCCAGTCCTGGAGTTTGAACTTGGGACCTGGAAACTATCCCTGAGCCTCTTCGTGCTCAAGGATAATGTTCTACCATTTGAGCCATAGCGCTATTTCCAGCTTTTTCTGAGTAGTTTATTGGAGATAGGCATCTCACAGGAACTTTCCTGCCCCAGCTGGTTTTGAACTCTGATCCTCAGATCTCAGAGCCTCCCAAGTAGCTAGGATTACAGGCATGAGCCACTGGAGCCTGGCTATACTTTCTTCCTAATCTCTCCCAGATTGTGAGCTCTGTGAGCCAGCAGGGTACTAGTTGATTCACCATTGTGTCCTTGGCATCTGGCATTCAATAAATGTTTTTAATGAATGAATATAAATTCTTCATCTGAGCATTTTGTAAACTAATCCTTACCCTAACCCTTACCTCCACTATATGTAATATGTATCACTGCCCCAATTTTAGAGAAGATATAACAGAAATAAGAGAAGTAAGCAATTCTCAAGGACACCATATACTTAATGTCCTGTGACATCAACCCATATGCTTTTGCAAACTGTTCATGCACCCAGCTTTTAATTTTTCAAGATGCATGCCATTCCAGTATCCCTCAGTTCCTATTTTCCTGTTTCTTTTTCCTCCTTCTTTGCATGTTCCATGCCTTTTTGAGGTCTTCAGTACTCATATGCATTTTATAAGGAAGTGAACTGGAAAATTAAAGACAAGGAGGCACATTGGCTGGGCCGGGCTCTAGCACCCAGAAGAGAAGCAAGGCCTCATTTCCCTCAGGCCATTTATTATATAGCATACATAATTCTTATATAGTGAGCCAACTGTACTGATACCTGGATACATTTGTTAAGTTTTATTTCATTTCGTTTTTAATTATACTTTACATTTTAGAGCAGTTGTAGATACACAGAAAAACTGAGCAGAACTTATTGAAGGTTCTCATACCAGTGGTACATTTATTACCATCAATGAACCCACATTGACTCATTCACTTTTATCCCCCTATGTGAAACCATCTGGGTGGGATTGTGTGCTTGCCCAGGTTCAGCTACCTAGTGTTGAGTCCTCTTTTGACCTCCAGTTAAAACACAAAGTCTCTGCATCTTGGTCAGTGTTTATTCTGTTCTTACCTTGCTGGCATATAGTTCACTTACCCCTGAACTTTGGACCAGTCTAGCATATTGCAGTATTTGTATGATCAAAGTAGGCAATTAACTTTAACACTAGATTCTTAAGGGAAATCAAGGACACTCTCTGGAAGCTATAAATGCTCACATTGTCACACTGAGTGTGAAATCTATGTGATGTTGCTCTGCTCCATGCTCTTTCTTACTGCCCACCCAGCAAAAGTCTGCTCATGGCCACTGCATCTGTCAAGCCAATTGCAATAAGCTACCTCACATAATTTTCTTTTTCTCTTTGGCACCTTATCTAGTAGCAGACTGTCTCAAGTAAAGTCATTAATGCTTTCTGAACTTCAGTTCCCTCCTTTAAAATGTGTGTCAGACACTTACTGAAAAACTTACAAAGTTAAATATATCCAAAGGTGTCTATGTAAGATTCCTAGTAGATATGCAGAAAACATCAGAGATTCCCTTTCCTGCTAAGGAAAGTTGTTTGGAGGGTAGGTGTACAACGTGGGAGACAAAACTATGTAAAAATGGTCCATTGAAAAGGGAACAGTACCTCAGTGCTAAGAGAAGAAAGAGAACTAAAAGATTGCTGGAGTAGAACAGCTGGTTGATTTGGAAGCTGCCAAGGAAAAGTAATAGGAAATGTAAGCACGATGCATCATCTTGCCAAGGGATACTTTATTAATCCTGCACACTTACAGGAAAAGAGAAATGGAGCACAAAATGATTACTCAGCAGGATAGATAGACAGGTACACAGCTAAGCAGAGACTACATTTCCATCTACATTAGAAAGAAGGCAAGGCTGAAAATTTGGACAGCTATCAAGGTAGAAAGGACTGATTATTAAGAGCAGGAATTCAGCAGCCACAAAATAAAGATATGTCAGGACTCTCACTGGACAGTGAGACAGTGAATAAGCCAGTCTGAAAGGTTAGGAGTCTGATGAGTAAGGCACCATTGAATGTCTGGTGGAGGAAGATGGACTTTGTCTTCCATCAGTGATGAGCTAGTAGGAAACTTTGAATTGGCATGTCACCTGCTAACAGAGATACTTGAGCAGCACAGTCTGTAGGAGAAAAGGCTAGAAGCTATGGTACAAGACTGGAATCTTTATAGCTGTTCTGGTGTGAGCTCATAAGCCTTACTAAATGGCAGCAGCAGATAGATTTGTGTTCATGCTCTGTCTTCTACAATATTTCTGTGACCTCTGCCTCTCCTGGACTCTTAACACCATTGTATAGCAGTACACAGTTCATATGTGCGCAAATCTTTTTCTTAAACTTGATGAGCATTAAAAAAATCTATTTTAAAAGAATATAATAAGGGGCTTCATTCTGGAGGTGTATTTTCAAACCATTGTAAGGGATTTAATTGAAAAACCTATTCATACCCCTTCCATCACTATTGAAGAGAACCCCAGATTATAATAAAATTAACTGTCAAGAATGTAACAGAACATAAAAACTGGTGCTGTTACACTCAGAAGAGTATAACTATGACATCCAGTGTGATTTCTCTTGTTCAATAAACAAGCCCAATAAAGGCAGAAAGAGGCAAATTTGTTAGTATGACTTAGTGTTCAAATGGGTGAATTAAAGGTCACAATCATACAGATATCTAGGGACATAGTCACAGTGCCAGGTATGACTCTCTGTGTAGAAGCAAAGACAACAATGGTTCTGGAAGACCTGTCCCCTTGACCTTCCCTTACAAAACAGCCATAGCCTTTCACCCTACCTGCAGTATAAACTAAACATATGTCCATGTGCCTCTAACTGAAAAGCTACAACTGGGACATTTCTGGCACAGAAAAGGACCCTGTGGTCATACACATATGAGGTATCTCCCCAAAGACTCATTTGCATTGAGGGTTCCCCATACAGCCATAGAGGGGGGACTTTTGAGAGATGACTAGATCATAAAGCTGACGTCCTCAGTGGATTATCATTTTATGGATTCATAATTTGATAGCATTTTTGGAAGTTAAGGAAATGTTAGGAGGTGGGGCCTGGTTGGAAGTCACTGAGGGTGTGTCTTGTCCTCTGCCTTTTCCTTTCAATCTCTTTCAACTTCCTGGCTACCATGAGGAGGAAAGTTTTGTTCCATCTTACCCTCTCCACTGTGGTGTTCTGCCTAGCCTTGGGCACAAAGCCACCGGTCCCATTGGCCAGGGGCTGAAACTCTGAACCCATGAGCCAAACTAAAGATGTCTTCCTTTTATATTCTTTCTCTCAAGTGTTTGTCACAGTAGCAAAAAAGTCTAACTGATCCAAAGGAAGTTCACCTACTTTGAGAGACAGGTAGGCCCAAAGGAAGTTTACCTACTTTTGGAGAAAGGTAGGCATTTATGAGAGTGAGCAGATTCCTAGGTTTAGAGACTGGTGAGAGGGCTGGAAATAGGAGGATCACTTGAAAAGTGCAGGCAGTTTCCATTGGAGTCCTCCTCCCCAAAGGTTTGTTTCTGGAAAGCTCTATTCCTTATGCTTTCTTAGAAACAGATTAGATAGCAAGCTTTTCCTTTGGCTTACCAGAGACAGGAAAGAGGGTCATGGGGACACAGATCCCCTGCTCTCTGTCCATTTCTTTAAGGCAGGAAGGGGTGCATTGGGAGAGAAACAATAGGATAGTTTGAGTTGTGTCCCCTCAAATAACACACTGAAACTCTTAACAAGAGGCTCCTGTGGAATATGAGACTTTATTTTGATTAGTAGAGGTAACCTCATTCAGATGCAATCCTGTTGGATGATGAGGAATAGTAGTCTAATGACTGGTGTCATTGTGAAAAGAAATTCAGGCAGATGGGAACCTAAGAAGTCACATGAAAATGGAATCAGAGGTTGGAGCTGTGCATCTATAAGCCAAGGGACATAGAAGAACTAATGGAAGTTGAAAAGAAACAGCTTGTATCTTCCCCCCCACAGTCTTCAGACAGAGCATAGCCTAGCTGACACCTTGATATTTGGACTTCTAGCCTTCCAAACTATGAGACAACATATTTCTTTTTTTTCTCAATTAATTTTTTTTATTGTGAAAATACTGTACAGAGGGGTTACAATTACATGGGCAAGATAATGAGTACATTTCTTATCAAGCATTGTAGCCTCCTCCTTTGTTTCCCCTTCCCATCCCTTCCCAACCTCCCCTCGCACCCCCAATCCTCCCCGCGCCCCCCCCACCAAAGTTGTGAAGTTTGTTTCGACATAACGACTTATACATCTCATAGTTGCAATGGGTCCACCTGTATCCCTATTTAAATGATTTGTTTTCCTCTTCCCCTCCACAAATTATACTGACATCAAATACAGGGAAAGCAGGGGTTATACTGTGGGGGAGGGACATACAAAGCAACAGAGAAATAATCTTATAAATATGTTAGAAACAATCCCATGAAAGAAAAAAAAACATTTGAATACATATCTTAGGGTTCATTTCCCTAACATCACCTTATCTGACTTTTTCTGCTTGACTTAGACGTATACTAGATATTGCAAATAAGGGAAACCATGGGACCTATGTTTCTTTGGGCCTGGCTTACTTCACTTAATATAATTTTTTCCAAGCCTTTCCATTTCTTAACAAATGGGGCAATGTCATTCTTTCTGATGGAGGCATAGAATTCCATTGTGTATATATGCCACATTTTCTTGATCCATTCATCTACTGAGGGGCATCTGGGTTGGTTCCATATCTTAGCTATAGTAAATAATGCTGCAATAAACATAGTCATGCTGGTAGCTTTAGTGTGGTCTTGTTTGTAAACATTTGGGTAAATGCCCCAAAGTGGAATTGCTGGGTCATAGGGGAGCTCTATGTGGAACCTCCATACTACTTTCCAAAGTGGTTGAGCAAGTTTATACTCCCACCAACAATGCAGTAAGGTTCCCTTCTGTCCACATCTCCTCCAGCATCTGTTGTTATTAGAGTTCTTGATTTTAGCCATTCTAACTGGAGTGAGGTGGTATCTTAATATGAGACAACATATTTCAAAGTCATCTAGTTTGTGGGTAACAGCAAAGGATGCTAACACCCCAACATCCTTCCCTTCCCTAGAGAGACACAGGTATGAACAAGGACATTGAAGAAGACCACAGGGCTGATTATGACTTGTGCTCTTCAATACCTTGGAATGCTAATAGAGCAAGTGCAGCACTTTCTGTGTCCTAGAGGGAGATGTTTTCCTCTAAGATCTCAGTGATTTACATTCCTGTCAATCAGTACATTTTGCTGGTAGAAGGAAAGGGATCTTTGAACACCTGACCAGAACTATTATTTTTTGCCAGTCCTGGGCTTGAACTCTGGGCCTGGGTGCTGTCCCTCAGCTCTTCAGTTCAAGGCCAGCACTCTACCACTTGAGCCACAGCACCACTTCCAGCTTTTTCTGCTTCTGTGGTGCTGAGGAATTGAACCCAGAGCCTCATGCATGCAAGGCAAGCACTCTACCTCTGAGCCAACTTCCCAGCCTTGACCAGAACTATTTTTAGAAGTTCCTCAAAAATTGGTTTGGTATGGTGAAAAAATTAAGAGGTGGAGCAGATGGAATGGTAGGTGACTACAAGCCAGATTTTCATGGTTGTAGACAACTATGTAAAGATAAGGGGGAAGTAAGGAAATCCCCATAGTCAAGAAAATTCCAGAAAAAAAGAGAGGAGCTACATAATGGAGTCTGCTGATATATTTAACGCTTCCTTTCTTCTTGGGGATTTTTGTGCTTCGTGTAAATTGCCAAGGGAGAGATGGTATTACCTAGATCCCCAACTGGTATCATATTTTGGAATTGATTATGTTACTTGAGTGATTCTCAGTATAGCGTGAGATTTGAGCTCTTTTTTTTTTTTTGATTAGTGGTAATGGATTTATGTTGACTTACTCTGTGGTCTGCCCCAGTATTGATGGTCAACACAATCTTTCTGGAAAGAGTGGGGGAGGGTCCCAGTTATTTATTAACTGACCCACTTGGGAGCCTTAGCTCTGATATCACTCTCTTCAGACTCAATATTAGCTCTCAAGAAAGCCTCTCAGCCACCATTTGCTGAAACCCAATCTGTTCCTAAGTGCTTCTCTATTATCTCACCTAATTGTCATCACCAAAGTGGATTATGGGATGTCCTTAATCATGTTATATGTGTATAAATCTCTGAAATGCAGAGATCTATAGTAAGTAGCTCAATAACCAGGGCTGAAATCCAGCTGTGTCCCACTGAGGGGAAAAAGACACCTTTAGCCACTGCTGTACTTTGTTCAACGTTGGCTTTATTTAACTTTTGTTGTCTGGTTCAAATGCCTCTCTCTTACTCTGCAGCTTCCTTCACTGGCTCTTGTCTTTGTGGGGAAAAGCTCTTTGGCACACCAGGCAGGCCTTCAGAATTGCATGATTCTGTTGAAGGAAAAAAAAATCTGAGTTAGGAATTAAGTTACAATCAGACTTCAGCATGAATGTGGACAAGGAAGTTGAAATCTAGAAATCTGGAGTCTCTAGAACTTAGCCAGGGTGACCTTTCACCCTAGAACACTCCCCCGCCCCTTCTATAGTGGCAAGGGACAGAGTCCCTGCTTTAGAAAACCGTCATTTCATTTAGAAAACCTTCTGAAGCTGGGTGGTCCGAAGTTCATGTCTTTAATCCTAACTACTCAGGAGGCTGAGATCTAAGGAGCGTGGTTTGAAGCCAGCCCAGGCAGGAAAGTGAGACTCTTATCTCCAATTATCCAACAAAAAAGCCAAAAGTGGAATTGTGGCTCAAGTGGTAGAGTGTAAGCCGTGAGCAAAAAATGCCCAGGGACAGTGCCCAGGACTGACCACACACACACACACACACACACACACACACACAAACACACACACACCCCTTCCTATTCTCTACCTCTCCAACTCCTGCTGGGCATTGGGTAAATCTTGTGTCAGGAATTGCCCCTCTTGGTAACCTGCCCTCCCATTTTCTGATGGGTCCAGGGTTCTCCCTGTGATTCTACGGCCCCAGTGCCTTCTTCATTTACAATGCTTACCCTCAAGGTGATTTCCTATGAGTTATCAATGCTCAGAAGCAATCTTATGCCTCTAAGAAATTCCAGTGCTACAAAATTCTTAGTGTAGGGTAAATACATAAATGAAGATGGAGAGCCCACACCTTCATGGGGAGTGTAAATGTAGAATTTCCATCTGGAATCTAGAGAGGACCAGACAAGTTCTACTTCTGGTTCTAGAAACATGTCACACCCCCCGCACCTTGCCTTCACCTCTCAGACATTAATCCTTTCCCCGTCATTCACACCAGTGATAGCAGACTTCGGAGGAGGAGATTGGTTTTCTCTCTAGGGGGCTGACAGCCCATGACCCTGTGTCCCAGGTTCCCAGAAGCAGGAAGGCAGAACTACTTCAGAATTTCACTTGATAGGTATTTCAGGCAATAGTGACTAAGGGTGCTCATGGTTAGAGAAACAAGGACCTGAGAATGCTTCCTCCACATTCCACAGAACATTAACCTGGTTGATGTTGAGTTAACCCATCTGTCAGGAGAATAACTTGGAGGAAGTCTGAGAAACTTGTGTCAGCCCTGAGCTGATAATGCTGAGAAGATAGATACCAAGAACAGACGTCTACTCCCCACAGAGATTCAACAACGCAAAAGGTAATAGAGTGTGCATGGATGGGGCTGCTTTGCCTTGCCTGGCCATGCCCTGTTCAATCTGCTAAGGACTCATCTGTGGTATCCCGCCAGGGCTTGGATGGAAGCCAGGATCTGCTGCAAACAATGAAGTCTGTTATTTTGCCCACTTGAGGTATCCTTCTTAGCAAACCCTTACCCACAGGTCACCTCCACCCTGCACAGTTGGCCAAGGGCAGAGCTGGAACCTCCTGCACACACAGTTGCAGGCTTCTGCGGAGAGCTTCTGTCCTAGGCTCTCTTTGTTCCCTTTGTGTGCTCCCTGTTTACCTTTTACCCAAGAACCCACTACACAGTATGTGAAGCAACAATGAGGGCAGGGATTGGTGCCCAGACAGGCTGAAGGTTAAAGTCCTTGATCTTGCTCTTACCCAAGTTGTTTGTTCTCTCTGGGCTCTGTTTTCCTCATACAAGCAAGGAAGATAAAATTCCCTACCTTGCAAGTTGCTGTCATGATGAAAGCTATGATGAGTTCTAAGGAAAGTCGTAAACTTCCAGGGCCTGGGTCCCCACCTAGATCAACTAAAGCAGAATCTTGGGGGGTGGAGAGAGCAAGACCTCACTATTTAATTTTCTCTATGTCCTAGATAATATGGGTTGTGGCTGTGGGACTAGAGAGAATGTCTAACCTGGAGGACACTGCTTTCAGATTAGAACACCCTGCTAATAAATGATACCAATGTTAATATTATAGGACTGCTGTTCTTAATCTCACTTCTTCTGAGAGAGGAAGGAATATCCAAGTTGTACATCACAAGTGCATGTGAATGATAATTCGTAGTCTCTAAATTGTGTAATAATGGCATATCTTGTTCTCCTTCTCCTCTTCTTTCTTCTCCTCCTCTTTTTCTGTCTCTTCTTCTTTCTTCTTTCTTCTTTTCTTCCTCAACAGTACCAGGCCTTGAACTCAGGGCCTGGCACTTGGTCAGCTTGCTTGCTCACAGCTGGCACTCTACTACTTGAACCATACCTCCAACCCGATGCTATGACTTGATACACTCAGCTCTAAAGAGCTCAGCTCTTTAATATGTGCTGTGCTCCTCACATCCTCAGGGCATGACCTCTAGCTGGACACACTTCATCATCTTGAATCCATGCCAATGGGAACATTTCCAGTTAAAACCCAGTGCCCTCATTTCCAGTACTGATGGTCTCCTGGGAAGTATCTGTCAACTTTTGTACCCTAAGTTACCTTTGCTCTGCAATGAATAGATGAATTATAGTTGGTTCTAGCAGGTCAGCTAACAAGTAGTCCTGGGCTGGTACTTTAGGCAACGGAGGCAAATGCCCTTGGTGCAATGAAAGGGCCATAAAGTTGGGCTGGACACCCCCTAAAGTTACTTGAGGGACTGGTGTGGAGCTATTCTTGGATACTTTAGGGCCTTACGATGACAAGCTTAATTAGGGTGAAAGGAGAGGAGATTAGTGCTGATAACCGAGATAAGTACACAACCCACACACTTCTCTTTAGATATCACTTCTCTTCCTTTTCCAAACTAAATATACATGCAATGTATGCAAACACACACACACACACACACACACACACACACACACACACACACACACATATCAGGGCAGACTACAGATTTCTATTTCCATCTATCCTCCTTTAGGAAGTGAGGAATACTACCATCAGCTTTAAGTCAAATATTTCAAGATCTCTCAAATCTATCTACTTCTTGCCTCCTAACCACCCAGGGCTGGGTCAAAATCATTAGGGGGCTATGCATGAATGTCTGTGTCCAGGCCCCAGCTTCCTACCAGGTCCTTCACAAAGATACCAGAACAATGTGTTCTAATGCCATTCTGGCTCCCTTTACTCCACAACTTGGATGCCTTCAGTGATTTCCCATCATCCTTTGATGCACTCTCCAAGTCTGGATTATACCTGGTGGCCACCTTCTCTTCACCTCATCCTGGGCTGCCTTTGTCCTCACAGCTCCAGTCTTTTCCTTGTTCTTGTTCTGAGAACCCATTCTATCACCCTGGGGCACTTTCTGGATTATAGGTAACTCTCAGAAGCCTTTAGTTTTCAGCTTCAACTTTACTTCCTTAGGGATGTTTTCCTTCCCACTCTATGGAGAGCTCCAAATTCTGGAGCTCCTGTGACACTCGAAGTTTCTGCTCCTCATACTTCTCAAACTTTGTCATAGCTCCAGAATGTGAATGCCATGAAAGAGGAACCCCTCGTATTATCCATCAATCTGGAGTCTCTGGTAATGTGTTTTGACTGAACCCCAAAAGTACTTAGCAAAGGCAAGGTAACCTTAAAACAATGAAGTTAAGCAAGGAGATTTTCAGGAGAAAGTTATAACAGACTGCCTCTTAACAAAGCAATCAGAAATCTAATAGTTACCCAAGAAACATAATAATTATGAATAAAGTCCCTGCAATGTGTAAAGTATAATAGATTTTTATAAGAAATGTGCACTTTGTTGATAATTGACATCTTTTTCAAAATAGAGAGGTGAATGACTGAGGAAGGACCTTAGAACTATTATTTAACACCTACAATGTGCCACGCATAGACACCCTTTGAGGTAGACACTGTTATTATTCCCTTTTTGTGAATAAGGAAACTGAGAGGTAGAGGAAATCAAGGAATTTCCCCTGTGGTGGAATATTGAAACCAGGCAACCATTCTGAGACAAGCACCATCTCCTTGGCACCCTGTGGTACTGCCTACCACCTACAGAAATTTAGGATTTTCCACATTTGGAAGAAAATATGACAGGCTAGGGTATACTTTATGTTTTGTCTTCCTGTGTCAACAAGTGGAGCCATTATTAATGCCTGGGGACATGGAAAGGGAGGGCTTCATTTCTTAATTCCAAGGGGCTGGTCACTAAGTAATTATGGCCAAAAGCTGATACAAAAGTATTTCAATTGAGATGGTGCAGTCTTTGACTTTATAGATTAAAAACCCTGTGTTACTTTTTCCATCCTGTGATGAAATAACTTTCAAAAACAAAAACAAAAGAGGAAAGATTTATTTCAGTTCTTGGTTTCAGAGGGTTCAGTCTATATTTGTGTAGCACATGCTCTCGAGTAAAACATCATGGTGTCACATGATGGATCACTATGATAAGAGAGGGGAGCTATTTATCTCTTGGTGGATAAGAAGCAAAGAAGAGGAAGAGGGACCAGGAACCAAGTATAACTTCCAAAGCCATTCTTCTAGTGACATTTCCTTTCCAACTAGGCCCTTCCTTCTCAAGTTTCTAGAATATTCCAAAATATTGTCACCAACTGGGGATTCAGCATTCAACTCATGAGCCTGCAATCAATACTTTACATTCATACCATAACAGACTCTGAGATCTGTAGCTCCTCAACTGATTTGTGATCCAGAATTGTGCCAGTCCGAAAGAGTTCTGTGAGTTTGGCAAGTTATTATCAAGTGACATAGCCCCAGTTTCTCTTGGCATATGGATCCAAG
Source organism: Dipodomys merriami (assembly GCF_024711535.1). NCBI lineage: Eukaryota > Metazoa > Chordata > Mammalia > Rodentia > Heteromyidae > Dipodomys > Dipodomys merriami. The sequence goes on along the minus strand of NW_027203293.1, from coordinate 1,386,065 downwards.
GAGACCCTCATCATCTGGCTGTTCCCACCCCAACCTCCTGGCCTATGAGAGTTACAGAGTGCCTGGACTCTCATCTTGAAGTGAGGAGCATAGAGGAAAGCTATTTGTAGGCCTTTCTTCTTCAGTTAAATTTCCTGTAAGAGGCATCAGCTGGTTTTTGCTAGTTTCACTGGAGCTTGTATCATCAGCTTACTAATTGTTAAAGACAAAAAGATGCTCAGAGAGCTCAGCTGTCAACAATATATGATGATTACTATTTAATGTCATGATGCTATCCTCCTGCTTTGCAGGCCTGTCCTGATTTGTTTGAAACATACTGACTTCCAGATATACAATGATTTACTCTATCTCCAAACTTGGTGACAATTCTGTCATAATTAACTCTTTTCCAACTTCTTGAACCTGAGAAAGAGTTTATTACAAATAGTTCAAAAATGCTATGGACATTTTCTTCTTTTGATAGCACACCTCTTTGAAATGTCAGACCCTTCATATGAGCTTTTTCATTTAATGCTCAACATGCTTATTTATACTTACTTTTATTGTGTCCGCTTTCTAGATAGGAATACAGAGCACACACACAAGGCTGCTTGCTTTTAATTGACCAACCTATAAAATAACTCACAACTAGTCAGGAGAACAACTGGACTGTAAGCTGACTTCAAGTTGATGACTGCATGTTTATTGAGTATGCTGTGCTTTCTAATTTACTTCCTTATATTGTTTTCAAATTTTAGTTATGGTTTTATCTACTGTAGTTTTAGCCATCAATATTTATGTGCATGCTTGTTAATATTATGGTCCTGCTTAGCTAGAACATATTTTTCAGAATCATTTAATTTCTACCACAACTATGCATACTGAATTCAGACATGTGAACTTCGGTGTGTTTTGCTTTTCATGAGATCAAATTATTCTCCTTCTCATATCAGTGCCTCAAAGTTGCTCTAGAACCAGGCTATTTTGGAAATTAAGGAGAGTTTTTGAGAAGAAGACAGTGTCCTTGATAAATATGGGATTTCAGGGGAAGGAATACACAGGGTTTGGATTGCTTGACAGATGGTACTTCTGTCTTCAAGTAAGATGAAGTAATGCCCGAAAACTCTTTGAAGTGATTTTATTTTGCTATGAAAATTAACCATATCACATGATAAATTGGACCAATCTATCCTACGCATCTCTTGGAGCAAGAGCAGTGCAGAATTTTCTTTCTAAGATGCTAGCAGGCTGTGGCAACACTCAGATGGTTGTTTATCATGTGACAAGAGATCAGCAATGGTGGTACAATACAATACCTGGGCTAGCTTTGGTTTCACTCTGACTAGTTGTGTGACACTGAGCACATTACAACTCTTTGAGTCTTCTCTTGTTTCTTAGAAATGAGTCTGACTGTACTTGCCCTCCATCCTGACTCTTCTAAGGGTTAAAGGAGACCCCATGGGAAGGTTGCAGGTGCTCAATACATGGTTCGTGCTCACCAAATGTGGAATCTAGACCTGACACATTATCAGGGATGACTTAAGAACACCCTGGTAGGATCTATTTTTCCTGTAAGACAAACCATTAATACAAGCACACAGCTAAATCATACCCCCAAATCTCTAGTTATGTAAGAGAAACACATTTTCTATCACTTCACAGAGTCACAACAAAGCAAGTAACTGGAACACCAGTGATTTGAAGATATTTAGAGACACAAGGAGACAGTCTCTAAGAATCATTGTTTTTTTCTCTAGATTTGAGGCTTGGGGAGTGAACTATTTTGAATCTTCTGTCTTTTAAAGTTAACTTAGCTGGAAGTGGCGCTGTGGCTCAAGCGGTAGAACGCTCGCTTTGAGCTGAAGAGTGCAGGGACAGTGCCCAAGCCCAGAGTTCAAGCCCCACAACTGACAATAAAATAAAATAAAATAAAATAAAGTTAACTTAGCTAAATTTTGGAAAGTTAAGCTATTTAAAATTAAAGGGAGCAGGGGCTGGGAAGGTGGCTCAGTGGTAGAGTGCTTGCCTTGCATACATGAGGCCCTGGGTTCGATTCTCCAGTACCACATAAGCAAAAAGAAAAAAAGCCGGAAGTGGTGCTGTGGCTCAAGTGGTAGAGCACTAGCCTTGAGCTGAAGAGCTGAGGGATAGCGCCCAGACCCAGAGATCAGGCCCCATGACTGGACCCCCCCCCAAAAAAAATTAAAGGGAGCAAAAAAAGAAGAGATAAAGGTGAACAATCATTTGGTAGCCGGACAAAAAGTCATAAATCACAGTAGTGATAACAAAATAAAATCTCTCTTCTTCCCTCAGGACAGTGACTATTATGTGGATAGAACCCAGAGAAAACATGTTGACAGGATTATTTGCTGAATAGAATTCCTGTAACTAAATCAAAAACTATTTTTATGGGCCCTTTACCAAGGCATAAAAATAATTTTGTTATTACAGGCTCAATTTTCTGGTAAGGATTTTGTAAGAGAGTTTTATTTATTTATTTATTTTGTTTTTTTTGAGAAAGTGTCTCCCTGTGAGCCCAGGCTAGTTTTAAACTCACCATCTTGCTGATATTCCCAAATGCTGGGATTACAGGTGTATACCATTGTGCTCAGTGTTGTGAGAGCCTTTTATAAATGGCCAATTTTGTCTTTGGAAGACAAATGTTTATAAGTACACTGAGGAATCAGTTATAATCTTCAGGGAATGCATGAGTCTCAGATTGAACGTTTCTTTGTTTTTTGAGCTGAGAAATAGGAACCACTCCTATGTGTCTTTGCTAATGTGCAGGCAATAAAAAATGCACTGTCAATGATGCTGGGTAGTGTTGTTATGGATTGTACCAGGCTTGTCCTTCCAGACATTTGCCATCTTTCTGCCTCTCAAAGCTCTGAGGCTCCCTGCAGGAACCCATAAACAAAATCCTGACCTTCAAGTCTTTTTCCCCAAGAGGTTGTTTTCATTGTCTATGGATTACAATTCAGTAGAAGATAGGGAATGATGGTTCTGTTGAGAAATATTTGTTTAAAACATAAAGCAAGACTGGAGATGGAGGTGATGGCCTATGACAGTGACAGAGACCCAAGACCACTTATTTTAAGTAGCAGACACAGTGCCAATGGGTACCACAGACCATCACCAAAGACCACTGAAACTTCTCTAAATATCATGGCAGGTACTGGGCTCTCTGTTAGGAAAAAAATGCTTAAACCTCTGCTGCTGTTCTTTTATCCATTAAGGAAGAATTAATCAAGTGCCTATTAATGAACAAGTCTTATGCTGGTTACCATGGTGATCAGAGCCAGGCTTAGGGTGAGATACTTCTCCCAGGGGACACAGAAAACACACAGAAAGTAGGATAACCCCTCAATGCAATATTTTAAGAAATCACAATTAATGCAAAACATCCAGGATGGATTTGTACAATTATTACATGCTAAGAAACCATAGTACATTGAAAGTTTTGAAAATCTGTGATGAAAAAAGGTTCAAATTTTCTAATAACAGAAGTAGTATCAGAAGCAGGTTAGGCCATATTGGAACCTGAGACAAAAAAAATAAAGGAAAAGAATTGAAAGGAATAAGTAAAGGAAAAGGGAAAGATAGTTATCTTATCTTTATTTGAAGTCTTTACATTTTTTTCCTCATAGATTTTTGTATTATAAAGTTTCACATTGAATTATTATTTTATTTGGGGATTCTCTTACATTTAGGGTATGTGGCCTGACGCTAGTCCTACCTGTTCTGTTGAGGTAGGAGGAGTGATCTTGCCCTCCAGGAGTTAAAGTAATGCATGTTGAGTAGCCCTTGTCCGAAATGTTTGAGATCATATTTCACATTTTTTTCTGGAGTTTTGAATATTTCATAGAAATGCTAAGGTGAGGATGGGACACAGGTTTAAACACAAAATTTATTTATGTGTCATATATTCCTTATGCACATAGTCAAAAGGTGATTTTATACAATTTTTATAGTTTTGTACATAAAACAGGAAGTTTTACTTATAATTTTTTTTGATGGTACTGAGGTATGAACTCAGGGCTTTGTGCTTATTAGGCAGGAAATTTACCATTTGAGCCACATCTCCAGCTCTGAAACAGTTTTATGGTGTGAAATTTCCCACTATATATTTTTTAATGCTGATAACTCAGAACATCTCAGACTTTAGAACACTTCAAATTGCTGAAGGGTTTTTTGCCTTATAATGTAATAGGATTGCAAAATTCTTTATAGCAATTACTATATTACAATATAAAATATGATAACTGCAAGAGAGAGACCATGGATAAATGTCATTGGTGCTAAGACGAAGGAGAATCATTTCTACAGGGTATGGGTGGGAGGTTGGTTGGAGGAAGCCAATGAAGACTTTGTAAGAGGTTGTATTTACACACAACCTCACCATGCTCTAGCTACAGATTAACAGAGAAGAGAAAATGGTCCAGAGACCCATTCAGGCTTTTAAGTGAAGAAAGAAACATGACTATATCAGAATAAGGGAAGGGAGCACACAGGCTATAAATGGAGATGGTATGACACAAGCAGGTATTTAAATGCTGCATGTCAAGGAGTTCTTCCCATTGAGAGCAGGAGGCCTTGTAGGGATGGATTTATTTTATAAGCACCTTATAATATAAGCATGACCCTTCTTTACATTTCTGTGCATTGTGTGCAACAATTGAGTAGATCATAATAATGAATGGCAAAGGAGGTATCTTAGAGCCAACAAGACATCTTTTTTTTAGTTCACCATTGTCTCAGCTCTGGCCTTTGACTCGGCCATCAGGATTCTACAGTGGTGGGGATGTCTACACTAACGACAAAAATCTTCCTGTAGATAACTAGATTGTTAGCAACCAAATTTACACAGAAACAGAGGTGAAAGCAGGAATTCCAATTAACCAGCTTCAGAAAGAATTTTCAGGAGTTTCGGTTTGGTTCTTTGTTTGCACAAGCTAGATCATTCTTCTATGATGAATCTATAGGAAGCCAGCCTGGAGAAGCTGCGTGTGTGGCTGGAGAGAAGGTGCCCCTCCCATCAGCATGAAAAGGGGAGTGAGATGTCATTACTAGAAATCACTTCATCCATAAAAAGTCTAAACTGAACCATTTGTGAATAAACCATGTCATGGCAACCACATTTACAACATGAACAGCACAAACCCTACAGATCGTGTTTTGCTAAAATTAGTCCATAATCATATAATTTTAATTAGGAGGGCAAGAAATAAGCCACCTGCAGAGGAAGTCTATGACATTTCATGTCCCTCAAGATATTTGTGTTTCTTTTCCTGTTTTGCTGTGGTATTTACTTTTGACTGGATGAATCTGATACCTACATTCTGTAAAGATTTTTACCTTACCCAGAACTTCTACTTCCTCAGAAAATCAAATGATCAAGTTATCAGGCCAGAAAGTCTATATTTAAAAAGAAAATGGTGAAGGTATAGTAATTGACTTACACAGAATGACAAGAAATGGTTTTCCATGGAGTTGGAGGCTATGAGCTCAGAAGGAGAACATGGAAATCACTTGGTCCAGTGACTCTCAAATGTTTTCCAGACACTTGACAGCAGTGGAGTTCTCTCCCAGGAGAGGCCTCTACTCTCTCAAGTGTACAAAAAGAAGATGAAGAGAGCTACCCCAGCCTAAGTGGGGGAAGGGCCTGGAAACCTCAAATCACTGAACCCCAAATGAAGCCAAACAAAAACAAAAGGTTTAGGTGATTGGTCCTGAGCCACACAGATGTGAAGGATGGTTTAGGACACAGATCCTGACTCCAGGTTCCTAGATTTTCCCTGCTGTATCCATAGACAGATTGTCAGATTCAAATGGAACCATTTCCTATATCAGTGTGTGTGTGTGCTCATGTTTATGGAATTACCCCCAATTTGGCTAATATCAGTGCTCCCCAACAGTTTCCATAACAGGATCCTCTTTTTACATCTGGAAGAAATACCTGAATAATGGCCAGAGGAAACTGGCACCTGGGATTTGAGCCAGGTTCAGCCACTCTGAAGGGAGAAGGAATGTTGCTCTCCTTATACCTGTGACCTGTCCCTCAGAGGAAAACAGAAGAGGAAAAGACTGGTTTGATCACATTTGCACCACTCCCTCAGTGGCCCATTATTTCCCATTTTCTTTCTCTCTTTTTTTCTTTTTCTTTCTTTCTTTCTTTCTTTTTTTTTTTTTTTTGCCAGTCCTGGGCTTGTACTCAGGGCCTGGGTACTGTCCTTGAGCTTCTTGTGCTCAAAGCTAGCATTCTACCACTTGAGCCACAGAGCCACTTCCAGCTTTTTCTATGTATGTGGTGTTGAGGAATCGAACCCAGGACTTCATGCATGTGAGGCCAGAGCTCTACCACTGAGCCACATTCTCAGCCCCATTATTTTCCGTTTTCTAGCACTTGCTTGGGTGCAGACCCACTAACTGGAATGGCATTGTGATCTCAGTAGTCATTCGAGTTCTCTAATAGTAAGGCATGGAACTGTGTTATTTTTCACCCTACAAAATTTTCCAAGCACATTGTGGGGTGGGGGTGGGTAAGTTCCCATTCCAAAAGCTATGGTGGAAATAAAAATTAAATAAAGTTGTGAAGTGTGTATCTCATCAAGACTGTCAGAGAAAGACTAACAAGGTATAACTAGAGCACGGACAGGCTTCTTAGAGAAGGGACCTGGACTATCTCTTGAGAAATGAATATGATTTCAACCAGTAGATAGAAGGGACTTGGCTTCCAGAGGAAGCCACAGGCTGGGAAGTCACTGAGGTGAAAAGGGAAAGGTTTGCTGTGTGCTTTACACGACAATAGTGGCCATAGAAATGCTTACTTGAGAAAGAGAGGTGAGGTAGGAAGATTATAGAAGGCCTGGACCACCAGGGAGGCTAGACTTCATCCTATTTCCCATATACGATGTTAAACACACACTGGATACAAAGAAATATGGTAAGCATTAAGGATGAAAATGTAAGATTATGTTGGAGGTGGAGAAGAGATTTAAAGAATATGTCATAAGTGCTACTACATCTATGTAGTGTACACACACACATCGATACACATATATAGATACACCCTATAATATGGTGGGGATAGCATGCATGCAGGACTATGGAAGATTTATTGGATTACCCTATGTAATATAGTATTAATAGGGTAATAAATCCAATATGTAATGTACTAAACCCAGAGGGTTTCGAGGCAGAAAGCCTTATTCTCCCACCCACATAAGGAATGTGCTAAGCCTCGTGATTAAATCTTCAAATATCTGACAATTGCTATCCTACTTCTAATAAGTCTTCTTTAGAAAGATATATAGGTATATAGAAATATAGAGAGAGATATATAGATATATAAAGAATTTTCGCTAGGAAGTTCCTGCATAATCTAGGAGAGAGAATGAGGACAAAGGCAGAAGGGAAAGTAAGACATTGCTGGGTTTCTCAGGTCCACTTGCCAAGCCATTCTACTCACAATGGAGTCTACTTCACATCATTAGCCTATGAGACCAAATGTAAGTCTATTTCTGTACCATCTGTGCCAGAATCCAGCTAATGATTGATATATTCCAGATGCTTTCATGGGAACTTCTCCTATCCCTGTAATAATGAACTGTCACATTATCCTCTCAATCTTAAATAAATAAATGAGTCTTCCTTCTAAATATACTCCTTTTAATCCCACCCCTTCATATTTTCCAAAAAAGATCTTTAACCAAACCCCCTCCTCTCCATACATATTCTTTGTCTCCAAAGAACTAAATCTTTCTAAAGAAGACTTATTAGAAGTAGGATAGCAATTGTCAGATATTTGAAGATTTAATCATGAGGCTTAGCACATTCCTTATGTGGATGGCAGAATAAGGCTTTCTGCCTCGAAACCCTCTGGGTTTAGTACATAATATATTGGATTTATTACCCTATTAATACTATATTACATAGGGTAATCCAATAAATCTTCGATAGTCCTGCATGCACTCTATCCCCACACATATTATATTATAGCTCAGAGATAGAAGGAGAAGGATACTTTCAAGTAATTAACTGAAGAGTAGTCTTCAACATAAGACTGAAAGAAGACTGGATAATATTCTAAGAGTGGGGGGCTGGGAAGGTGGCTCAGTGGTAGAGTGCTTGCCTTGCATGCCTGAGGCCCTGGGTTCAATTCCTCAGCACCACATAAGGAAAAAGCCGGAAGTGGTGCTGTGGCTCAAATGGTAGAGCGCTAGCCTTGAGCTGAAGAGCTGAGGGACAGTGCCCAGGCCCAGAGTTCAGGCCCCACGACTGGAACCAAAAAAAAAAATATTCTAAGAGTGGGAAGGCTTAGGGATGCCTTTTGTTTTGGATATTAAGACAAAAGTAATTCCTGCTGACAGCATGGGAAAGGTAGGAATGTAGTTCAGATCTGGACTGGTAAATACAACTTGTGCCCAAAATCACATGTCACAAAAATAGTTCGTTAATAAATGTTTATGAAACTGAAATTTGAGGAGATTTCAGGAAAACATTCTAGCAGGATAACTAGAAAATCTACAAAGCTCTCTTTTTTCCCCTAGTCCTGGAGCTTGAACTCAGGGCCTGGGCACTGTCCTTGAGCTGTTTTGGCTCAAGCCTAGCATTCTACCACTTGAGCCACAGCACCAATTCCAGTACTAAGGAATTGAACTCAGGGCTTCATGCATGCTAGGCAAGCATGCTACCACTAAGCCACATTCCCAGCCCCTCCACAAAGCTCTCTAGCTATCTTTCCTTCCTCTTCATGCTCCTTCTCATTCATCATTGTCATCATCATCATCATCATCATCATCATCATCATCATCAATTACATCATAAGATGATCAGTTTCCAAAAGAGATCATGTTGGAACTACAGAGCATCCGCATTTCCAGTTGCCAAAAAAATTAGTTTCCAGCTGATAAAGGTCTGGATTAACTTTTTTTTAACTTTATGATTGTGTGAAAACAATACATATTCAGAAGAAAAAAATCATACTGTGAATCTTGAATCTAATCTTTTCCTGAGCTAGGGATTTGCAATCAAATCCTCTCTGGCAATTTAGGGTGGACATATCAGGATGTAACTCCATTATAAAATAAGAAAGATGTGGATAATTTAGTGTTTGTGTGGTTTGAAAGGGGGGTAAGAGACAAGAGAATTTAGAGATGATAATAAGATAATAATAGAAATTAGGGTCATTAACAGACTTGGCACATGGACCAGGTTGCTAGATAATCATCTAGGAAGAAAATAAGGACAGCTAAAGGATGGACAAAAGGCAGCATGAGAAATGGTGAGGTTGTGAGGGAAGTCCTACTCTGGCCCAGAGAGGAGAAGCAGAGCCTGGAGAACTCAAGATGCCTTTGTTCTACAGAGGGAGTGGAGGATAGGAAGGGTCACCGCGAAATGAAGGAGGAAAATAAGTGTGTGGAACTGTATACATACCACGCCTGTTTCGTATAGGTTTTCAACACATAGGACCAACAGTTTTTCCATGTTTTAAAAACAGTTTTTTTCTAAATAACAGCACAACGTTAGCAAATAATAATATACAATTTTATACCAATGAGTAAGGATTCAAAGTTATGACTCTTAATAACCTCCCAGAACCCAGATGCATTCTGAGAGGCCTTTTAAAGTGGGAGAGAAGCAAGTTCAGATGTAGCCAATTTATCATGGCCGTGAGTACACCCCAGGGAGTGTGTCATGCATTAGAACAAAGCAAGCCTTTCATTTCACATGTGAGAAGAAAAAACAAAACAAAACATTGTCTTAAGAGATGAAGGCCTGGCCTGTGACTTTCTTTGAATATTACTACCACAGTGCATTCAGTGAATCAACAAAAACTATTTTATTGCAGGCCCTGGTTAGTTGTTCAGGCCTAAGAGCCATTTGTTTGTCTGTCTGGCAATGATTTGAACATACCTGAACTCCAACCTTTAAAAAAACAAAAACCTGTAAATAAATGATTGGAGTCTTCTAACAACTCACCATGATGTGGAATTTGATTTAATCTAGGTCTTTCTTCAAGTATCCAATAGAAAAATGGACTTTGGAATCCGTCTTGAAGGTTGGTGTCCTACTTGGCAGAGAGGAACATATCAGCAAGTCAATTAACTTCTCTGTGCTCCAGTTTCCCGATCTCCAAAATAAGATATGAATATCACCCTCAGAAAGTGGGTTTTGGGGATTGAAAGGGATGATGGAGGCCATCGATGAAGAATCAGTTTCTCCTACCTCTCAGTCCATCCCAGAACAGTGACCAATAAGAGACTCCAAGCTGCAAAGGGTTCATGAGAGCTCACTTCTAATAAACCAGGCTTGCCAAACTCCTTAGGAGTAATAAGAACCCTCAACTTAGACCTAGCTTTAAGAAGAAAAATAATTTCTCTTTCAACTAATGTGAATATATTTAATATTTTAGATAGTGATTAGATTCACTTTTAGAATTGTTTTAGAAAAATCAAATGGTAAGAGTCAAAATGGTGACATGTGGGCTTTTGGCACACATGATCCCATACCATTTTCCGAATGTTCTTTCTTCTCAGAGACAAACAAGAACCGTTTCATTTCATCTCACACTTTCCCATGTAAAACGAGCTGTGTGACGGAGCTAATGGACTCCACAGAGCTATTTCCTGTTTGGTTTTCCATTTCTACTTCAGTGCTGCCTAAGACATTACATTATTCCCGGTGTGAGCTCTAACCAGTACTTACAATTTTGTTATGTAAACTTACATAACCAATGACCCACATAGGCATCTGCTTCCAGCCAGTTGTGTGACCTAAGGCAATTTAATTATTTTCTTTGCTCTTCAGTTGAGAAAATAGGTTGAATAAGTGCCCCCACTGTTTTGAAAATTAATTGGTGGGAATGCTGTGCACAAATCAACTAATTAAAATTAATTGTTGGGAGGATGATGTATACAGATTTCCTAGTGGACAGTCCCCTTCCCAGTTTCCTATAGTGATACAACATAGTAATAATTCAGATTCCAAATATGCAACAGCTCACATAAGTGCTTTCTGCACAGTAACCAGATATTCTCATGGACTTAAAGAACACTGAACTCTGACGATCCCCATTTGCAGAAGAGAAAGCTGATGTACAAACAGGTGAGGAAACTTTCATAAGGACACTTAGATGCAAATAGCATCAAGTCCATAGTTCTTGAGGATGGACTTATTTGTTCTATGGCATTTTGGATGATTTCTTATATCAATTTTTGATTTGTAAATTTTCATTAAAGAAAAGATCTCTTTCAATAGAATCAAAACCCAAGACATTTTAAAACTTCTTTTGGTTTGGTCTCTTCCCAGATAATAAATACCAGATTGAAACGGATCACCTTATCCAATCACCTTACACCACTTTAATGAATCTCCTTTTAATTTAAACAAGGTTTCAGAGAAAAAATAAACAAAATAAAATAAATCTGTGAGTCTCAAATGAGTTGTCCTTCATTCCTAGAGAGCCTACTTCTTCTTCCTCAAAGTTTTCCTTCCTTTCCTAAGGCCTTCCTACTCTACTTCTCATATCAAGGTAGGAAAAATTCTGAAGCAAAGTACTCAGGTTATTCATCTCATTGTATTGCATTCAGATTGTCCCACAAGCGGAACAAGCAAGCCAAGCAAATGTGAGGCCCTGAGTTCAAGCCCCAGTAAAGCACAAAAAGAAAAAAGAACATTGCCTCCAAGTCAAATGAATAATGCATCTCTGTGAACAGGCAACCTTGACACTCAGTAACAACTTCTAACAGCCCACCTTGCTTCTCCCTCTTACAGCTTTTATTTTATTCACAAGCTGTGTGAAGGATTCATTAATCTTTTACTGCCTTTTTGTCCCAGGGCTTGCCTACTTCATAGTGAGGAAGGTGGTTTTAATTTCCCTTCACTGGAGGCCATAGTCTGAAAGAAGCAGTCGGAAGTGAGGTAGGAGTGGTTACCTGGGAAGGCTCTCAGCACCATGGGGGTGGAAAAGAATGGACGTGGTGGAGGGACAAATGGGCAGAACTTAGATGTCACTGCTGGAGGTAAATCAGAGAAAGTATTGTGCCAGAGAAAGACTTGGAGCTCTGCTAGACTGGGAGTCCTTCAAGAATAACTTAGAGATTTACTGAAAATTAAAAGTTAGGCCAGCCATGGTGGCACACACTGGCAATAAGGAGGATGAGGCTATACCTTTTAAGCCAGGCACTGGTGCCTCACACCTGTAATTCCAGCTACTCAGGAGACTGAGATCTGAGGATCAAGGTTTGAAGTCAGCCCAAGCAGGAAAGTCTATGAGACTCTTATCTCCAATTAACCACCCAAACCAAACCAAACCAAACACACACACACACACACACACACACACACACACACACACACACACACACACACACACACACACACACACACACACACACACACACACACACACACACACACACACCTCAGGAACAGTGTTCAGGCTCTGAGTTCAAGCCCCAAGACAGGCACAAGAAAAAAAATAATATGTCAGGACTACTGGAAAACCATCCTTGTTTGATTCTTTGCTGTTGTACGACAAGCTGCTATTTTTATCTCCTCTCCTTTATTCATTTACCTTATGATCAACATTTCTTTCTCTTTTTTTGGAGGGGGGGGTCCAGTGATGGGGCCTGAACTCTGGGCCTGGGCACTGTCCCTCAGCTCTTCAGCTCAAGGCTAGCACGCTACCACTTGAGCCATAGCATCACTTCTGGCTTTTATTTTTTTCCTACTTATGTGGTGCTGAGGAATCGAATCCAGGGCCTCATGCATGCAAGGCAAGTGGTCTACCACTGAGCCACCTTCCCAGCCCTTATGATCAACATTTCTAATTGATATTCTTTAACAACAATATCCAACTGATACTTATTTAACATTAAGGATGGGATAGGTATTTGGAGAAGAGACTGAAAAAGATCTGGGGTTGTAGCTTAGTGGCAGAGCTTATGTTTACCATACACAAAGTACTAGATTTAATCCTCAGAATACTCTAAAAAAAAAGAATAGACTGGGAAGCTTGAACACTTCCCTAGAGACCTTGAGGCTCTTTCCTGGAGGTGCTGAGTTCTCCTAGAACTGCCCTACTGGGTAACTTAAAAGCAAGTGTGAGCCCCACTTAGTCCAACTAGCTTCCAACTGAGGAGACACAGAACACAAGAAGAGTTAGTGAAATCTCCAGCTACAGCAAAATTCATGAATTTGGAGAGATTGAAATGCCTTAAGAAAGTATACATTTACAAAAAAGGAAAGAGTTGGGCCCCAGTACAGCCTGGCCCGGGAATGTAAAGAGCCTGTGCTTGAAGCGGGTAACTGGTCACTGTCAAGTCTTCCAGTGACACTTTAGAGGAGACATCATGAGCCAGGCTCTCCTCATGGAAAGCAGGCTGTCATCAAAGAAAAATTACATTTCCCCCCTCATTTAATTATGTGGGTTTTTGCTAAGTTAAATGCACTAAAAGGCTGAGAGCCAACATCTACAAAGGAGAAATCCCAGGCTCCTCTGTTTTCTGCCAGTCCATGCTTCCTTGAAAACAGACACTGGGCAATGGAAAATGTGGTAAAAGTTTTAATGTGCATGCTAGAAAGAAAGATACCTTTCCTTTACATTGGCCAGACATGCCTGGCAAGGCCAAGACCAGCTGAGTGACAAGTCATTTGTGCCGAAGCCAGGCAAGCTGTCCAGTTTAGCAAGTAGTGACTTGGAAACAGAAAGGAGGAAAGAAACCTTGTTGAAGATATCTTTGTTTCTGGGGTTAGAACAGACAGATTGATGTGTGTATGTTTTTTCTTGTTTGGTTTTATTTTAGTTTTTGAACTGACAGGAAGTAGGTCATCCACCTGCAAAGAAATGTTCTGAAGTAAATATCCTAAAGCATGCACTCTATTTCATATTAATGCCTGGCTCACAATGGGAGAAAACAGAAAGTAGTAAAAAAAAACATTCTCCATCAAGTAGGAAATATTTGCTCTAAAATTTCCAAGGGGATGCCAGTTCTTTGTGAAGCTGACTAGAGAGGGAAGCAGGAAATCAGGCAGCCTAAGACTTTCTCTAAGTTTTGGTCAGGCTTTTTTTTTTCCTCCCTAATTCAGCAAGAAAGGAATTTATACATTGTCCTTCCCTTGATACCAAAACTGTGTCTCCAAGTGGGAAACGTGGTTGTAGGTAAAGGAGGGCATTCTACTCTTAGCTTTTGGGGAAACAATTTCTCTATGTGGAGATTAGAAACTCAGGTGTTCCCTAACAGATTGTGAGTAGCATACATGCTGAGAGTACATTCAGAAAAGTGAATTAGGTAGACATGTTTGCATCTGCTTGCTGGTGAGTGGTGTGTTACCATAAAGTTCCTGTCTTAATATCTGGAAAACTCAAGGTATTTCAGAGTTTTTACAAATGTTAAAGGATCTGAAAAAGACTTCTCCAACATTAAATTCCCTCTTCAACTCTTAGGCCCCTTTAAATGTGAACAAGACGACCCTTGTTCTGGGGGAAAAAAAAATCTATCCATTCCTGCCAACACACACACACACACACACACACACACACACACACACACACACACACACACACACACACACAACTGTTGGGCAAATAAATCTTTCCAGAGAAAATAGATTCCTTTCCAATTCAGTTAACTATACTGAGCTAGAAAGCAAGAAATGTTATTTTTCCAAGATGAAGGGAAAACAAGATCTTTCCTTGTTTATCCTGTCTAGCCCATTTCAAAAGAAGATCAGTTTAATGCCTCCATTAAAAAAATAATCTCAAGTGTTGTTTATCAGAAGATGCTTGGTTCCTTGCAGTATTAGAATCAACACATTTGAGCTCTGGTCTTTTCCCATTGACTTGCAATGTGCATGGCAGGGCTGAATTCCCTGCTGTTCTGGAGATGGTCCAGAGGTAAGAATTGGGAAGGGCAGAGAGAGGGGACAGAGTCTGGCAAGTTGGATTCTTTGCTATTAGTCAGACTCGCCGTTGTTAGTCTATGTTCTTCCAAGTCATTGAGCACGAAAGATTGAGCTTACAAATTGATTCACACTTCACTCAAAGCCATAGACATTATCCAGGTATACTTCCGTCATAGTCCCTGTGATTTGAGGACCTGGATCATCCCCTTGAATAGTAAGAAAACATGGAGTCATGAAGGGGTTGGCTGAGGAGACTCTATAGAATCTACATTGGATGCCATGTTTGTCTCTTCTCTGGCACCTCCTTTAGAGAGTATTGGAGTCTCAAGTCCAGACCACAGCTACAAAATCTAAGGTGTGAAAATTTTACCTTTCTAGCTCTTCAGTATGAAAACAAGCTGCACATTTATAGGATGAAGATGTACTCGCTGCTCAGTAAAAATCAAATGTTTCTTCATGGTAAATCTGAGACTAAATTTCTTTTCAAAAACCTTCTAAAATATTCCCTATATAATTACTTCAAAGAGATGCATATATTTCAAATGAACCTGAAGAGAAGGCATCAGGTCATACTCCTGCCGAAAACAGGAATCCTTTATCATGTGGGTGGAATACTCTACATACAAGCTATTTTAGAGAAAGAAAACAAGTGTTACTGCTACTTGTCTTGCCCAATGTGTGGGTGCCATAGCTTGTTTTTCTTTCTTCTCAACCTCCTTCCAAATGGATCTCAAAGAGAACATTCTAATAGATAGCTGCTGGGTCACAGGGTCACCTGAATAGAGCCAGATGGAAAAGTTGGCTCACTTTCTCCCATCTGTTATGTGGCTAGTACAGTTTGGATCTTCCCAGGTGCTTGGAGGGGGTGTGATGTAGTTCAGAATTAATATTGTGAACCCCAAGCAGCAGAGGCAGGAGACCTGCAAGCCCATCATTAAAACTCTTCCATGAACTCTTGGGCTCAAAGGACTTTAAGGCTTTATTTAGCCTGTCTCTAAATTTTTCCAAGGTAGAAACTATTGCTATTACTAGTGATATCTTGCTTTTGCATAACATTTTACAAGTTGTTTGCTGTTCAAAAGACTTTTATAATTTGACCATCTCTAAACCAAACCCTTATAGTTTACCTGTGGAAATTTTTGTTCTCAGAACTTAGGCTTATTAACTACAAAATCTGATCATTTGTTTCTTATTTCTCTTTCTTTTCTTCCACATGGGCTAGGATTCCTAACACTGAAGTATTAGCTGTGATTTACAGTGGCTTCTAACAGTGAGAACACTTGATCTATTTCCTACTTAACAAGAATGCACTTAAAGATTCTCCATTAAATATGTTTACTGTGGGGGTTAGAATACAGCCATCATCCATTTAAGAGAATTAAAGAATCTTTTTCTTCTTTCATTTGCTAAGTGTGTTTTAAAAAAATTTAAAAACAAAGAATGTATCAGATCTTTTTCTGCATCAATTGGAAGTATTATGAGTTTTAAAAAAATTAATTTACTAATGTTCTGAATTCCGTTGGCAGAATCCTTAAAGATGAATCATTCACTAATCAAGTTAAATAATTTTATACCATACTGTTGGATTCAATTAGCCAATATTTTAACAGATATTTTTTCATTGACTTGCATAAGAGAAAGGAGGTTATATTTTTTTCTTTGAAAATACAGTGTTCATTTGAGTGTGTCAGCATCATTAAATGAGCTTGGCAGTGCCCTTTGTCTCTTTTGGAAATTATTGTTGCTAAAGAACTGCACAGAACTTACCTGAAAGCCAATTTAGGCCGATTATGTTCTGAGAACAGAAATGACTGGTTGTACTTGAATCTCTTTAAAAATTATTGGGCTAGTCAAGATCTCTATTTTCTTTGCTACTTTTGACATTTTCCATTTTGTCTGGCCTTCAAAACTGTTAGCTTAGTATTTTAATATCTTATAAAAATCAGATTTGTTAGAAAGAGAGAGAGAGAGAGTCTCAAACCAATCAAATATCCATTTGTTATTATGTTTGTTAATAATCCTTTATCCCCCAAACACAAATGGCTGGCTTCTGCTCTAGTATATGAATAGGCAGAAAAGGAGTACAAGAAAATATGATTGGTGTTCAGAAGCCACCTTTATAAAAGTGAGAATAGACACGCATGGAGGGATGGGGGAGGAGACAGCCCTCTACTTTAACTGAGACCTAGCAAGGGAAGTGATAAACAGAAGGACTCTGTGTAAAGCGACAGAAATATCCCTGCTTAGAAAATGGCCTGCAATTTGGGACCACCAATTAAGAAAAAGGCCTTCCCTTCTTAAGCTGACTGCATGGTAGGGTAGCTGAGAAGAGGAAGTTTCTGGCCCCACCCCCACCCCTTTGCTGGCTTGGCAGGGTACCCTGTCAGAGCCAAGCTATACCATCACCATTCCAAAAGAGGAGGGGTAGGGCTCGGCACAGCTCCTTTTATTTAAGGTCACTTTAACAAGTCATTAGAACAGATCCTGCTTGGTTTTAGGACATCTGCTATGTAAAATTAACAAAGATGTCAATCAAAAGGATTATAATCCAGAAAGAGAAGGAAGACAGCTTAGGTTATTTTCTGGTGACTTGCATATTACCAAAGTCCCAATTAAGCATTTCTGATGTCCTAACATTGTTTTCAAATATCACTAGTTCCCCAAGAACATTATGTACTCTGAAAAAGGGCGTGTTTGAAAAATAAAAACAAAAACCACACGTAACATTTTGGTACCGTGTTCCTGTCCTACTTTTAATTGCAAAGTTTTGTTTAAGTATAACATACATGTAGAAAAGTGCACAAAAGGAAGTGGCACTGTGGCTCAAGCGGCAGAGTGTTCTCCTTGAGCTGAAGAGCCGAGAGACCGTGCAAGCCCAGAGTTCAAGCCCCATGCCTGACCAAAAAAAAAGTGCACAAATTCTAAGTTTATAGCACTGTGTAATTTCACAATACGAATATACTCAAATAAGTAGCATCCAAGTGAAGAAAGAGAAACATAGGTAGCACTTGAGAACTCTTTCCTGTCTTCCTCCAGCCACAGGTAGATACAGCTTTGCCTCTGGTGAACTCTTCATACGTGGAACCACTCAATGGGAGCTTTTTTTTTTTTTCACCTATCTGAGTTCTTTTCAAGTCTCCTGTTTGTACATATTCTTGCTGTGCAAGAAAATCCTTGTACATTGATCCTTGTAAGAAGGTATGGCAAATTATTTAATTCATTCTGGACATTTGGGTCACTTTCCATTGAGACCTGGTATGAACAATTGACAACTTATTTGGTTATCATAGACCTATTTCCGTTAAATGCTACACCAAGTGTAAAAGTGAAAATCAAGGACTTATAAATTTTCATGGCTACAGGGAACAAAAAATAACGTTAAAAATTTATTTTCTTGCTTGGAAAACAAAGATGCTGAATAAGTCAATTAGAGGCCATTGAATACATCATACTAAATCACTAGTCAGTGAAAAATAAATAAGATTGATGAATGTATGGGTAAAGAATTTGGGTCTATGCGATTCCAGAAACAGCTGGTTCATTTTACTCTCTGCCTTTAGTAAAGCTTAACAACTTCTCAATGAATGACAAGGTGATACTCCAAGGATGTACCATCTAATAAATTGGCATGATTGACTTCAAACTGTGGCAGGTGATACGGCTCACATTTTCCAGAAAAGGGAATTCAAGAGAGTTGCCATCCCCACCAGCTCAGTACTCAGAACACTGAGTGCTGTCAAAGCTGAGGAACACGAACACGTGTGGCTCCTGACTGAGCTGAGGCTGTTTCCAACTGGCCTCCCACAGGGCCTCACAGGAGGCCTGACACGTGACCAGGAAGGCCGTGGGAGGAACTGCAGCCTTGAGGTGGGAGGGATTCTATTAATACCTTTGCATTTTGACGTCCTTAGTCTCTAGAGTACTTGGAAGAGCTGATTCACGTGCATGCTGGCTTACTGGGAAATGTTGTTTTGAAGATGCCCCTTCACTTGTTTCTTGTGACTCCCAATGCTCCTTATAGAAGGCAACTTATAGATTTCTCACCTCTGATGATTTAAGAAATTGATGCATTGGTGAAGGGGGTAACCCTCTTTTCTCCTCTATACATCACACACACACACACACACACACACACACACACACACACACACACACACACACTCTAAACAGGCTGCCTCCATCCCGGTGGCTCGTAGTCTTCTATGCCATGGATCCCCTTGTAGAATCGTCTTCTCAGAATACTGGTCTAATGTGTTCAACAAAGCCAGGCACCTGTGGCTTGCACCTGTAATCCTAGCTACCCAGGAGGCTGAGATCAGAGTTTAAGGCCAGCCTGGGGAGGAAAGTCTTTGAGACTCTTACCTCCAGTTAATCACCAAAAAGTCAGAAGTGGAGCTGTGGCTTAAGGGATAGAACACCAACCTTAAGCAAAAACAGCGAGAGAGCAAGATGACCTGTGTTCAAGCTCCAATAACAAAAACAAAACAAAACAAAAAAAGTGTTGAACAAAATACAAAGGAGATCAGAGAAAATTGAGCATATAAAATATAGTTATTCAAATTGTGAAAATGAAAACAAAATTAAATATGTGATATAGTCCATAGCCAGTTCTCAACATAGGCCAATAATTAACATAACTTCAAAGTTATGATAGTATTCACAATATTGGAAGATATCTCAAATGATGTAATGTGATATTAAAACATTTTCTTTTCCAAGGGGATACTGCTGAGTCTTCTGTGATTTGTTGCTTACATTCATAGCTGAAATAAATTGAAAGTTTCCCATTAGAAGTTAATAAAAGCCTAGATGTCCCTTCTTTTTCCATTTTCAATTCACGTCCTCCCACAATTCCATCTCAAGCCTCTGAAATCTAGTCATGCTTTGATGACTCAAAGATGGCACCTGTGCTAGGAATGCACATGTACGTAGTCATTCCTACTTCTTGGGTCCCTGAAGTTCTTTTTATCTTCTATCTTTGCATTATCATGTTGTATTTTACTATTTCTGATATGTGCTTTTGTAAGCGTGCTTGCAAGCTTTATACAAGTAAAAAGTGCCTGGCATGGTTGGAAGTGAAGTGCACCAAAAAAGAAAAAAAGTCTAGTAAAAACATAACACATGGAATTCTAGCCCCAGTACCAGCACACACACACATGGGGGGTGGGGAGACTTTGTTGAATAAATACTTGAATAAATGTCTATTTCACTATTATCAAGGAGCTAACAGCAGTTTTAGATAGCTGCCCACTTTTTACGTCTCCATGACCCATTTAGATGAAGCCATTTAAATGGCTTCAATCAGAAGCATTAGTCCTAGGATGTCTGTACTGACATGGATATGTCATCCCTGAGCTTGGCAGAGTGGTTCCAGCTATTCTGATTGATATGTAAGTCACATATCCCCACCAGCCACAAGCTGAGTAGGCTGGGTGGGCAGGTGTGGCCTCTGAGTCACTGGGAAGATTCTGGGATGCTTACTGACCCCACAGTTCCCACGTTGAACTTCCTATTTCCTGACACGGTGTCCAAAATTCTGCCATCGTTATGTAATCATGACCTTGGGTTTTTCTGAGATTCCAGGTAGTGAATACTTTCTTAATTTGGTATCTATGTATGGCTTCGGGAAATGGAGCTAGAGGAGATAGGTGATAAGGACAGAGACAAAAAGAAATGGAAGGAAGACACAGCTAGGATTTCTACCTGCTGTGGTTCCTTTTGCAAAATAACACCTTCTAGAAATAATGCCTCAGCTCTTTCAAGGGTGCCCAGATAGCATGGAGAAGCTGAGGGTCCGGACTTACCACACATATTCCTTTTCTTTGGCGACTTGGAGATGTATGCATAAGATTACTATACTGAAAGAAATTAATACATCCATCATCTCATAGAGTTACCTATTTATTGTTTGTGTCACATTTGTGAGTATGTGTGTGATGGTCACAGGGCTTGATCTCAGGGCCTGGGCTCTATCCCTGAGCTTTTTTTTGCTTAAGGGTAGCAGCACTCTACCACTTGAGTCACAACTCTATTTCTGGCTTTGAGGTGGCTAATTGGAGATAAAATCTCATGGATTTTCCTGCCTGGGCTGGCTTCGAAACATGAATCTCAGGTCTCAGCCTCTTGAAAAGCTAGAATTACAGGTGTGAGCCATTGAGATCTAGCACCACACATATTTTTTAACTAATACTTTCTCTCCTAGCCATACAACCCCTGAAGACTGAAGAACCAGGAAAGGAGATCAGGGCAGAGTGTACTGGACAACAAAGGCTCTGTAGTCTTGGCCCAGTGCCCCCAGCCCTCACTGCTAGACTCTGTCCTTCATCTGAGGAAGACCTAGGATCTGAGGAAAAATCTTCTAGATGAGACTTAGAGACTTCAAAAGAAAGACAGTACTATATTTTCCTGATCCCAAATTAGAATGTAGTTTCAAACATATCTGTACATTTCTTTACCTGTACAGTCTTAAAGAAAAATTGCTTTGGTTTATACAGAATAAATCCTTACTAATTAGTGGAGTAGCTTCAGTGGTCCTGGTTCAGTAGAAAACGGTCAATCAACTCATCTTCCTTGTCAAGACCACTTTGGGTGATGCTGCTCCTGACCACTTACCCCATGGCCACATGCACAGGCTGGTCCCAGGAATCTGCATTTCATTTGCCTTCTATGATCAGCTTGAATGAGTGATTTGTTGTGTTTCCTCTTTTCTTTCTTATTAAATACTGGCTTTTCTACCTGCTGTGGTTTGTCCCCTAAGGGTTCTTGAGTTGGGAGCTTAGTCCTTGGTATGATGATGGTGGGAGGGGGTGGAACTTGTAAGAGGAGCTTGGTAGGAGCTGATTGGCTATTTGGGATATTGCTCTTAAAGGAATTGAGTTCTCCTAAGACCCTGGTTATAACATCCTCTGAAGAATGGGCTGCTTTTAAAAGACCAAGACGGGTCCTGCCCTATTCTGTGGCTTTCTGCCTTGCTGTGTGTGTTCAGAGTACTGTGATGCCTCACCAGAGCCCCACAGAGACTTGTAACATGCTCTTGAACCTCTAGAACTGTGAGTTAAGTAACCTCTTCCCTTCATATAGTGGTACAGCAATGAAAACAGATCAATGTACTACCTAATATTACACTTATGATTTTGTGTTCCTTTTCATCAAAAGGACCCTCATACTATGTACATTTCATTTTCACATAGTTGTATGCACAGGTTCTTTGTGCACATAATTATATAGAAGCGCTCAATTTGTGGGTTTCTTCATAACCATAATTCTTAACAAACCAAAATGTTCTCTGCATGATGTCCTTAGAAGCAAGTAATAAGATTAGAAGAAAGAAAGCAAGTTAGCAGGGATTTCTATTTCAGAAAGATGGTACATATTCTGACAGATTCCTTAATCTCTCTAGCACTTCACTGAGAAATGACCTGACATAGAATTGTAACCTCTTTGTACAACTACTTAGTAATAAGTTTTAAAGAGTGGGGGGGGCTAAGAAATGTATGATAGCAGCTTACACATTCATTAGAGTTTTTGAAAGCTTCTTCTCATTGGCTCTTCATAGATACCTGCTTAGGTTGTACCATAGCTCATTTTATAGATTGAAAAACCCAAGCATAGATACATTAAGCAAAGTTCCCAGGGTTACATCTAATCTAAGCTTATTGACACAGGCCCTCTGGCTGTGCCCACAGTTTGTGCCTCTCTGCTCCATCGTCTGTGCAGGATCATCATTTACGCTTGCAGACGGCCCAGCAGCATAGACACAGATCGTTATTTTGTTTTCTATTGCCAAATGCTCCCTAGGCCTCCCAGAATTTTTGTTTAATAAAATCAGGCTGGCTTCTCTTTCCATTTCTCCCTTTTTCAATCAGGAAAGAGAGACAAATATCCTTAGGAGTCCAGAGTCATCTGTCATCTCATAAAGGATGTGGTGGGCTGCTGACTGGTGTTCCCAGAGACATTGGTTCTAAAACCCTAGAAATTTTAGAGAGGTGACTAAATTAAAGACCTCAAGATAAGATCATCCTGAGTGATCTGGTTGGGCCCTAAATAACCACCAAAAGAATCCTTATAAGAGAATGACAGAGATGGATTATACAGACACAGAAGAAGACAACATGAAGACAAAGGCAGAGATGGGAGGGAGGCAAGCCAAGAAATGCCAAAGAATTCTAGTAGCCTCCAGAAGCTAGAAGAGGAAAGGAACTGATCAGCCGCCCAGGCTCTGCAGCAAATATGGTTCTATTGATCATTGGAGTTCCAATTTCTGGCTTCTGGAAATATTTGTACATTTGTGGTTTTATTTTGGTTTTTTAAGGTATCAAAGTTACAGTAGTTTCAGTAGAAATAGGAAATAGGGGTCAATAGATAGCAGTTGATAGGTTAGGTGTAGCCATGATCATAACTGCCATATGTTATACATTTGCTGTGTATTGGGTATACTGTGTGCTTCCTGTTTTATTCCAATGAATGGAGAAATTGAGGTGCACAGACATTAAGAGACAGACAGAGGATTTAAGACCAGGTCTAACTCAAGCTTCATTAACCTAAAATGATAGTTGAACCCAACGATTCTCAATGATTAAGATTCACTTCTTAAACTTTCCCTCTTTGCTCACATGCCCTCTGACATTCAGTTATTTCTTGATTTACTATTACCACTTTAAAATATAGGATACAAACTATTTCTAGCCCATTTTCCCAGGGAAGAAACTGAGCCCTGGAGAGATCAAGTCACTAGCTGGAATTTGTCCTGCAGAGTTAGGCCCTGGAAATTGCTTTTCCACTCTGCTTAGGTGAATGTCGCATCTTAGTCTCTATTCAATAAAGAAAAACAGATGACTTTCTCTTTTTCTTAAAATGGCTTTTAGTTCCTAGACGAGATGCACAATTTTCTGTGCACAAAGGTTTATTAAACCACTATAAAATGCAGCGGCAGCCAGTGCTCTGTCTCAGAGGTAATAAAACCATAAATGATTCCTGTTCAAGATGAAGCTTGTAATATTCTGTTGCCAGTGAGTTGCCTGCATCTTCTTGCTTTAAAAATGTACTTCTCTCTCCACGGAAACACCAGGTCACAAAAGCCAGTCTCATCTACATTTTTACAATGCTGTTTATCATCTTCCTGCATGCAGGAGATAGAAGTGGTAATGAAGCAACTAAATTGGATTCCACTGAGGATTTGTCCCGACTCAGAATACTTTCATAATCCATTCAGAACGCCTCTGATTTATCATTAAGCCCTCTGAAGCCATTTGGGGGGTACCAGCTTTGCAGGGATAGGACATCTTTTGTGTGCCAGTTACTAGGAATTATAACACAGTTGATGAAGCATGACAACACAGAGACCGTTGGATTTGCAACAGATTAAAAGAGAGTGTTATGGAAGTCAACAGCTATTAAGTCAAAAATGGCTATGAGCAGAAAGAGCCAGCAGGAAAACAAGGAAATGTGTTCAATCCTACTGCAGACACCTATCCTGCAGTCTCTGGGTACAGATGACATTAGTTCCTACACCACAATTCCCTTTACCTAACCCTTCAGGTTTTAACATCTGTTTCCACCCACTCCCTCTATACAGAGCAAAGAGTAGGGGTGGAAGGAAGATTGGTGGACAATGATGGGTGGTTAATTTAGCCACATGATGGACAGAGTTATGTGAAGAAAAGGGCAGACAGCATGTTATTTAATAAGGTTTCAGCTGAACTATAAACTATGAATCATAAGCTTGTTGTACTCAGAGATGCACTTGAAGGTGTTCTAGGTCAGCCTGTCCCCTTTTCACAGTTACATAATGTGCCCAGGGAAAGCGGGTGAAGAGGGCACGGTAGATTGTTGCAGCATCTTTGGCAATGTTTTCTAAAATGACCAATGTGCTCACCTTGTGATCCAACCATTACACTTGAATGCTTCTATCCTAAGAAGAAAGGAAAAAAAATTCTAGCATATAAGAACTATTTGCAAAGATATTCATTGCAAAATAGTGTACTTTTTAAAAAAAATCTGTATTTGCAGTAATAAGCAATGTTTAAAGAAAGTGTGGAATGTGTATGTTATGGGATGATATGCAGTTATAAAACTGAATTGCGGGGCTGGGAAGGTGGCTCAGTGGTAGAGGGCTTGCCTTGCATGCATGAGGCCCTGGGTTCCATTCCTCAGCACCACATAAGCAAAAAAAGCCAGAAGTGGCACTGTGGCTTAAGTGGTAGAGCGCTAGCCTTGAGCTAAAGAGCCAAGGGACAGCACCCAGGCCCAGAGTTCAGGCCCATGACCAACAAAACAAAACAAAACAACAAACAAACAAACAAACAAACCTGAGTTGCTCCAGGCACCAATGGCTCACACCTGTAATCCTAGCTACTGAGGAGGCCGAGATCTGAGGATCATGGTTCAAAACCAACCTGGGCAGGAAAGACCATGAGATTCTTACCTCCAAGCAACCAACAAAGAGCCAGACGTGGAGGTGTGGCTCAAGTGTTAAAAGGCCAGCTTTGAGTGAAAAGCTAAGGGACAACACCCAGACCCAAAGTTCAAACCTGAGTACTAGCACAGAGAGATTTACATTTTTTTCACTTAATAAACTGACCCTACAGATTAGTAAGTGAAAAAAAATCAATTGTAAGAAATGCATGCAATACTGTATAGTCAAATCTTTAATTACTAGGCCTTAGTGGCTCCAGAAAGAGTGTCACCATAAAAGTATAGCTATAATGTAGAAGGAAAGGAAGTGGGTGCCATAAATTGGGTTGGTTTCACATCACAACTCTGTAGAGATGAGAAGGACTTTGTGTGTACATATCCTGCCCAAGATTCTACTGCCCTGGGAATCCTCATGGAAGTAAAAATTCCTGCTAGTTTCCAGAGAAACCATTGAAAATTGCAGTTACTTTGATCTGTTAGAATTAGGGATAGGATGAAGGAAGTACTTCAGAGCTGATCTTTCAAAACCCACATGCCATGTTTCACCCCTACAGAAACTTAATTTCACCTACAGAAACTTAATTTCCAGAAGGCCAGGATAGGAGATGAAGAGGAATCTAGGAAGTACATAAAGGCACCTCAAGACATCTGTCCACTCTCTTCCTTCTTAAAAATGGATTTGAAAGTTATTGACATAAAAATATATGTTCCACTTCAATAACCAAGAAGCAACTGTAGTGGCCATGCAGACTTAACATTTAGTACCAGCCACTGATCCAGACAAATTTCCATAATAGGATACATTTAATTTTAATCACAACCTACCTGGGAGGTCTTATTATTGCTATTTCAGGAAATATTATAAAAAATCACCACAGAGCTAGTTAGTGATAGAGCCTAGATTCAAAAACCTGGACAGTCTAAGTTTCCTTGTCCGTATGGGTAAATAAGAGATAGAGCTAGCCATGAAAGGCCACACTCAAGAACTCAAGGGAATTCTTTGCCTGTCTGAATTTCTCATTTATCTAGTTGTTCTACTTCTCAGAGCTCACCCACCTTTGTGCCGTGGTTATTGAATTGGCCATTCCCTTTGGGTTGTTCCATGTATTTGGAGAAATGATTCTGAGAAATGGCTCTATCATCTTTTTGTAAATTTCCTCATTCAGTTCCTTTCCTGCCCATAGAAACAAGTTCCTTTCATAAGTACAGAACTGTGCTGACCGTTTCCTTAGAAGACTATATGAAAGTGGCAGAAATCTCATTCTCCTTGACTATCTTCTTAGCAAGTACCACTTTCCAGAACTGTCTGTACAATTGGCTTGCCTCTGAAATCGCTTGCCTGGAGAAAGAGGAGATAAAGGAGACAGGCGTGTAAATATTCTTTTCTCAAAGACAACTTGTTCTCTGTCTAAAACCTGGTAATTAAGTCTTTCTTCCCTTCAAGAGTTTGGATGTTAAGGGGGAAAAAATTCTAAAATGCAAGGGTCAGTTCTGACACTCTGTAATAGTGTCTTGAACTAAGTCCCTCAACTTTCTAAACGTCAGTTTGATCATTTGGAAAACGGGATCATGAATGGCGGCCTAATTTTGCTTCATAAGTGTGTTGTACTAATCCAATGAAGAACACGTCTAGCTTCACACACACATACACACACACACACACACACACACACACACACACACACACGTTAAAGGCTGGGACAGAATGGAAGAGAAGCACCCCAGATTGAGAAAGAAAATTAGGTAACTAACATAGCAGGAAAAACATGTTATGAGCAGGAACCTACAGCATCCTACAACCTCTCATTCTAATATTTTACAAGACATTCAAATTCCTCTGTGGGATTAATTTTCAAGGCTTTCTTAAAGACAGAGCCATCTTTATTTTATGGCGTCTGGGATCCTTAACTGATAACCTTTTCTTACCTATCTCTAGGTCCTTCACCTCTCTATTTGGAAAAAAAAAAAAAAAAAAAAAAAACAGAAGTGGACAAGGGTTCAAACCAGCCCTATAGGTCAGATCCACAGAGTGCATTTATGCAGGACTTTAAATCTACACCTGATGAGATTAACCTTATGTATCATGCATTGCATATAAAATGCAGGTTCTACATGGCCCCCTTTAAATATAAATTTGTGATGTGCATCTTGGCTTAAGAGACTTACTGATGCTTTGAATTTGTAAAGTGCTAGGAATTTGCAAAATGTAATGTTGGATTTATCTTTCAAGCCTCTGGAAAATGTAAAACTATGAGAAGAGAAAATAACCACTGTCCCTGTTTGGAGACAGAAACAGAAGAATCCTATTAAAATATGAGTAATACATGGAAGATTACTCAGTGAAAATCAGTGACTAAGCAAAGATTGAACTTCAGGTTCCCTGAATCCCAGGGTAAACTTGTCTTCTCCTTCCAAAGAGAGAGAGGACTGAGCAATTGATTTTCTGAGCACAACAGATTTTCTTTATTGTTGACATTGTAGAGAATTTCTTCTATTCAGGCAATACTCCTGGTGATGCTAGAAATAACTTCTTCATGGATCTGTTAATCTCACAAGCCTGAATAGGGGAAATCAAGTAGAAAATATATGAACATGAGGATGAAACTGTAACCAGGAGGCCAGAACCTCCTTGTCATTGACTTGAAAGCCAAGCTCAGTTTCAGGCCTTTAGCCTGAGGTGACAGGAGATCTCATAAGCATCTTAAGTGTGTGATTAGACTTGTACTTGAATGTTGCCTTAGTGGTCTGACAAGAAAGAGGAGGGACACAGTAGCTCATGCCTATAATCCTAACTATTCAAGAGATCTGAGGATCAAGATTTCAAGCCAGCCCAGGCAGGAAAGTCTGTTAGATAATTATCTCCTGTTAACCAGCAAAAAACTGAAAGTGGAGGGTGGTTCAAGTGGTACAGCACCAACCTTGAACGAAAATGCTGAGGGACAGCTCAGGCAAGGACAAGGAGAAGGATTTCATTGAGTTGGAACTCCAATTAATTGCATGGTGATAAAGCAAGTAGCAGGAGCCTATCTAGATGTGAGAATTGCAGTGTCATTCTTTCCCAAATCTGGGTGTCTAGATTTCTCTTTCTAGGAAGCTAGCTAATATATTTTCTGTAGGAAAACCCTTCCCTGCTCCTTCCCAAGCCTTCCTCTGTTGCTAGCCCTGTCCTCCCCCAGTACCAGCCAGGAATGAGAAAGGAAACAGAAGGCCTGGTCCCTAGTGTCTTTGTCACAGGCAGTAATTGTCCCAATGTTGGGATTCCAGAGCCCCAGGGCCTGGCTGAAGCCAAAAGGGACAAGGAAATTGCCACCACGTGGCTATCCTGCTGTCTTCACAAACCGAGATTTCGCCAGGCTACTTGGACCAAGGCCAGGCATCTCTGAGCTCACCACTAGCACTGTGGGATCTAATGACATGCAGGCCAGAAGCATTAGCCACCGCTCCCTTGACTCCTTGGGCATAGCTGCACCAGAGGAAGGCCCAGAGGAAGCCTCACCCCTGCTGCCTCCCGCAGTCCTGTTCACCAATGTGCCTGCCACTCAGCTGAACCCCTCCTCCTCCTCCTTTCTCCCCCTCTTCACCCCCAACCTCCTTAGTGGGTCTGGGAGGCAGGTTTGCCAGGGTTTCCCTGGTCTCCTCCTGGCTGGGCTTCGCTTGCTATTGCATGTGTGTCCCTCTGCAACCCACAGCGGACTTGCAATGACCCTTGCTTACGGGAGGCCCACCCTATTAAGGGGACAGACAGGAAGATGCCAGTTTTACCTGCAGGAGAAGAGTCAAAGGAGTTAATGACTCTATGGAACTGTAAGGTCTGCTCCTAGATGGCCAGCAGACTCCACCCTCCTCGCAGCAAAGTCTCCACCCAGTACCTGAGTTACCTAGGCAACTGGCACACCTGGAAGAGGTCACATCTGCATCACTGAGGTCACATCTGAATTTGATGTGGCCACACCTTTCTCCGCCCATACCCTAGATAAGGCCGAGCCCAGGCCCAGAGGCTCTCTCTCCCTGCTCTTTTCTAGCTCTCTGTTCTCTCTCTGCTCTCTCTGCTCTTTTCTAGCTCTTTCCTCTCTCTTTCCTCTCTTTCCCAGCTCTCTCTCTTTCCTAGGCCTTTCCCAGCCTCGTGGAGTGCCAACCTTGCCTAGTCCCAGCAGGTCTACCGAATAAACCTACCCCTTACCTGAATACCACGTGAGTGCTGCTGTTCTTACTCGGCTACCTCTCTCTCTGCTCTTGTCTAGCTCTTCTCAAGCTCTTTTCTCTCTTTCCTCTCTTTCCCAGCTCTCTCTCTTTCTTAGGCCTTTCCCAGCCACGTGGAGTGCCAACCTTGCCTAGGCCCAGCAGGTCTACTAAATAAACCTACCCCTTACCTGAATACCACGTGTGTGGTGCTGTTCTTACTCGGCTACCTCTTTTTAAAAACCTAACAGGAACCACGTGCTGGGATTTTAAGAGTGTTTTAATAGTGGCACCAGATAGACTCAAAATGTTTAGTTGTTGCTCCATAGCATTAATTCATGCCCGCCGTTCTGTTTATTTCCTCATCTGTGAGGTGGAGATAATAGCAGTCACTTTGCAGAACTGGTGTGAAGAAGTCATAAATGAACAGAGGAACCTGCTTAAGGGCTGGGCTGCTGTCCTCGCTGGCCATGAATACCTGTGTACAGCTGCAAACATTGTTAGATCTTCCAAGCACTTCCAAGCTTTCTGCTCAACTAGTGACTCTCAGAGGTCCCGAAACTTCCAGGGACTGGGAATGTATTCAAGGGATTTGGTGAATTCTCACATAGGAAGACACTCCAAAAACGCATGGTTTTCACTACTATTACTACTATCCAGGACATAGGGTGATTCTGTCAAGCATTTGTTAGCCTTTTTTATTTTCTATTTAAGAATAACCTATATTCAGATAGAAATTGTACCAAATTAGGATGTAATCGCAGTACTTTTGAATTTTTTTAAAAAGTGGGTAAATGGATATGAACTTTTTATTTTATTTATTTATTTTTGGGTCCGGTTGTGGGGCCTGAACTCTGGGCCTGGGCGCTGTCCCTCAGCTCAAGGCTATCGCTCTACTACTTGAGCCACAGCACCACTTCCGGCTTTTTTCTTTTTGCTTATGTGGTGCTGAGGAATTGAACCCAGGGCCTCATGCATGCAAGGCAAGCTCTCTACCACTGAGCCACCTTCCCAGCCCCCGACATGAACTTTTTAAGTTAGCATTCATTCGTACTACTGTACAAGGGGGTTTCATTATGATAAGTTGATAGATGCATACAGTGTATGTTAATCAAATTCACCTCCTCATTGCATTCCCTTTGCATTTCCCCTTTGCCTCAAACAGCATTTAGTGAGGTTCTTTATGCTACTTCCAAGTGATTTAATGTGATTTAGTGTGAAATGCATCCTATTACGTAAAGCTCATTTAACTGATGGGAAAACTGTGGTTTAGAAAGGTTAAATAACTTAGGTAAATTAAGACAGCTAAAAAGTTCGAGAGCTGATCTTTCTATCTAGGCTGATAAAGCCACACACATTTAATATCTGTGCTATAAACCATAGCAAAATATGTGTTTTGTGTAAGAGCTCTCTTTGGTAATAATGCCTGTATTGCCATCTATAAGATGCTTCTGCTTTTGAAAAAATTCCCAAAGACTGTAGATGAAAATGTTTAAATAATAATAATATAACTACATGTTGGTGGCTCATGCCTGCAATCCTAGCTACTCAGAAGACTAAAACTTGGAGGATTTTGATTCGAAACCATCCTAGGCAGAAAAGTTTGCAAGATTCTATCCCCAATTAACCAGCAAAATGCCAGACTAGAGGTGTGATTCAGATGATAGAGTATCAACCATGAGCAAACAAATCAAGTAAGAGCAAACAGCCCTCAGTTCAAATCTCAGTAAAAGTGTGTGCATGCACAAATACATACACACACACACACACACACACACACACACACACACACACACACACACACACACACACACACATTAGAGGGCTAGGCACCCATGGCTAATGCCTATAATCCTAGCTAATTGCAGGGGGGGGGGCCTGAGATGGGGAGGACCTCAATTCAAGTCGAGACTGGACAAAAAAGTTGCAAGACACCTTTTTCAATAAAGAGCTGGCACCGTAGAATATGTCTGTTATACTAGTTACATGGGAAGTCTAACATAGGTGTATCAAGCCAAGGCACACATTTGGGCAGGGAGTAAGACCCTATCTGAAAAGTAACCAGAAAAGATCAATGATTAGGGGCAAGGTTAAGAAGGCCTGTCTAGCAAGCACAAACCAGAGTCCAAAGCCCAATACTGATAGGGACAAGAAAGAGGAAAGAAAGAAGAAAGAAAGAAAAAAAGAAAGAAAGAAAAAAGAAAGAGAGAGAGAAAGGAAGGAAGGAAGGAAGGAAGAAAGGAAGGAAGGAAAGGCTTGATAGACACAGATTATTAGAAACACTAGTTGTGGATGCTATGTTTGGAATTCCATTTTAGCTAAGAGCTCAGGAATGTCACTCCCTCAGTGGCTCCATGGAACCATGCACTTACTGGAGAGTGATTGAATGACAGTGCTAAAATGGAATGTTGCAGTCATCTTATCTGACCACACAGACAGCTACCAACAGATGCATGTCTTACCTCCTCAGGATAATTTTAAAGACTTTCCGAGAAAGATAATATCCACTTACCTCATAGTCACAAGGAGCACAGTGGCTATGATCCCTTTATGCCAGAGGTGTCACAGAATATGAAAGAAGAAAGGTTGGGAGGGAGTTAGAGCTAGAAGACAAGCAAAGATCAAGGACCTAAAACAGAAGTTAAGCCATGTAAAATGTGCATGGGGATCTATTTCCTCAAGGCAAGGAAAAAGGCAATACCTAGAGGAGAAAGTTGGAAGCAATTCTTCTGAGAGCCAGGTTAGCACACCTGCTAAGGAGGTCTGTAGCTGCGGAGACTATACCAATAGCAGTCCTCACCATTGCCTGAGAAGTATACCCAGGGTCTTAAATTTGATTCTCCCTTTCTGCCTTCTATTTCTTCATCTTTCTCCATAGGCCTGGGATATGAGGACTATGAGCTGAATAAAGACTGAATTTCATGATATTTGAAGATGACTGTTGGCACAAGGAAAAGCCTATGGAAGACAGTCCTGTGTTCCTGTGTTCCCGTGTTTCTGCTGTTTTTGAACCAGAACAGTTTGGCAGATGGGGATGGGGTGGGGTAAACGCAAAGAAAGGCAGACAAATAAGAGTAGTGATGGGGCTCTTAAATGCTCTCCCCACAGCCTAAAATGATACTTTGAGAGACTGGAGAAAACACAGTTTCCATATGGATGAAAAACATAGATGATTGTGCAGTAGAGAAGTCCTGATTGTCAGATTTATTGAGTGAGAAATGCAGAACTAGGCAGGAGGTGAGACAAGAGGCTGGAAGCCAGAGATAATATTTGCTCTGGATATGGAGCAAAGCCTCTGGCATAGGTTATAGATTTGGCAATTCACAAGAGCTTGATCCTGAAGTGTTGGCCTCATGGGAAAAGAGCAGGACAGCAAACTGAAGGCCCAGGGATGAGCAGTGTGACCTTCTTTGCAGAAAAAAAAGGGATTTTATGTAACTACTACCCCCTCTATTCAGCCTGCTGTATATTATCTTTATGGCATGAATTACAGCTGTGGTCCTGCTTTGTATTCAAGTCTTTACTATCTATATACTGTGTGCTGGGCCTTTACTAATTGGCCATAAATGCCAATCTTTCTACTTGACCACAAAAAGTATTATTTCTTCCCAGCAGTTCAAGTATTTAAGGGTCTAGTAGGAAGCATGAGAAAAGCAGTAGGTTTAGTAGACCCTTCTTGGAAACTATAGAGACATAAGCTAGGGAGATCCAGAATGAAATAAAGAAGCGAGTTGTGTCATCTGGAGCCTGGAGCACTTGAATTTGGCATCACCATCAGTAGCAGATTTGCTGAGCATTGGGTTGAACCGTAGGTGTTAATATTCAACCATTTTCCATACACAAAAATGGTAATTTCACATGGCTGAACATAATCAAATCCTGACATCAATAAACATACATTTAATTAGTCTATGGGTGGTATTTAACTTAGTCTATTGGTAGGAGGGAGCTAAGGAATTTCTGAGGCCTAGGTTTCCAGCACAAGTATCCCATATGTAAACAATCCATTAGAAAGTCCTACAAGGCCTCTAGTTAAAAACTGATGTATTTACTCATTTGTTGTAACAGCAACCAAAACCAATGGGTATCTCCTATGCCAGTAACCATACTAAATACAGCATAAAATGATGGCTTCATGAAGGCGCTCATGACCAGGGGTAAAGGAGTGAGATGAGTAATAAGCAGTTTAGAGGGAGGGACTCAGAGGAAGAAGAGGAGTGTGAAGAGAAGGAAAGGAGGAAGAAAAGAAGGGAAGGAGGGGTGTGGTTTTAGCTAGAGAAGGTTTGATGTGGGAAAGCTAAGTAATAATTAACTAAATGATCAAGGCAGGAAGGAAGTTCTAGGCAGATCCAAGCAGAAATGACCATATGATTTACAGAAACAAGTTGTATTTAGAGTGAATATAGGTTTATTAAGTTTGCAAAACAGCATTTCTCAAGCCTCTCAAAGTTGGAGATCATATCATGTTCACATTCATTTAGCCAGTGTTGAGATGAGGACAGTTTCTGACGCATGGCATGAGCTCAGCACATGTTCAATTAAATTAAAGTCCAAAATTGAAATAGACTTCAAAAAATTGAAAAGCTCTCTCTTCTCTCCTATTTTTTTAATCTCAATGGGCAAAGCTTCAAGGTATTGTCCAGAAATCTTATACCAAAACACACACACCCTTTCTGCCTATCTCTTGAAAGACATGTAGTTATGTAATCTTTTTATCTGTGTGGTTATGTAGATGTTGAAAGGATGTCTTGCTTTGAGGACTTTTGCAATTCCTGAATTTGAATATTTATTGTGTGCTTGACATTAGATAGTTGATGTAACAGGCCTGGAAGTGACAAATAAGATAGCCATTGCCTTCATTTACTAGTGAAACAGTTATCTCATCATCTATCTATCTATATCTATATATGTATATACACATATATATCCTAATGATATATAGAATACATTATTAATATGTCAATGTTACATATTATGTATGTAACAATTACCTATCAATAATATGTAACATATAATATATAACATGTATTATATATCACTAGAAAATGCTTTCTAATGATAATTGGGATAAGTAAGTGGAAGCTCTTATTGAGCTTCTTCAAGGATTATACACATCCACATAAATTGGAATTATATGAAGAGGAAGGAAGAGTGTTACAAAAGAGGAGGGGTCATCTTATGTGAGCACATTGAAAAGAAGGGGACTGGACTTAGCAGCAGTGATTATAAAACTGTGACTCTATGTTGATTGAAAACCACTGCCTGTGATCCTCATAAAATGCAGTTGATGTATCAAATTAATTTACAAGATCCTGGCACATGAGGGGGAAACCCACTTTATTCATCTTTTCACCACATGTTAAATTGATGTCATGTGCCTGACATGGAGCCAGGTCCTGGAAACTGAAAAGCAAACCTCCTGAGCTACCAGCAGCTTCAAGTCTTGTCAAGCAGCAGATAAGGCAGTGTGATATTTATTATCCTACAGTGGCTGATGTCCTGGGGGAAGAGTAACAAGTGACATCCATGGACCTATTGGGAAGGAGAAGGGGATTTGTAAGGAGATTCAGTTTAAAAGGTTCAATGGAGAAGTGTCTGGAGAAGAAGTTATGTTGTTTTTTCTGCAGTCAATGGGGAGTTATGGGAGAGTTTTGAATCAAGAACGGATAGCAAGCCGGGCGCTGGGGGTTCACACTTGTCATCCTAGTTACTAAAGAGGCTGCAATCTGAAGATTATGGTTCAAAACCAGCCCGGGCAAGAAAGTCTGTGAGACTCTTATCTCCAATAAACTACCAGAAAACTGGTAGTGGCATTGTGGCTCATGTGGTCGAGCATTCGCCTTGAGCTAAAGAACTCAGGGACAGTGCCCAGCCCCAGAGTTCAAGCCCCACAACCAACCAAAAAAAAAAAAATCCCAAAAACCTGATAGCATTGAGGGTTTGGACTGGTCTGAGATGAAAGGTAGTGATTACCTTACCAGTAGTACAGTGGGAGATAGCATGCACTGAGCCCAGATTGAAAGGAAGGAAAACAGAGAGGCTCAGAGGCGATGTTGATGGGTACCAAGAGTGCATGGAGGTAGACCCGGGAGCATAATGGAGGTGAGGAGATTTCCATTGGCCCCAAGGCCTCCTATTCAAGGTAGCAGGTGGCATGTGGCATGTGGAGAAAACAAGAACATGCCTTGTCTTTCAGACTCCAACACACAATTGCCAACCGAACTTAGGTTTCTTGAATCACTAAACCACTGCTACTTAGGATTTTACATTTTACATTTCTGAAGCCCAAGAGAACCCTGTGCAAGGAGAAAATAAATCTCAAGAAAAACAAACTATTGCTTAGGTGCTGGTGGCTCATACCTGTAATCTTAGCTAAGATGTGAGGAACACAGTTCCAAGCCAGCTCAGGCAGAAAAGTCCATGAGATTCTTACCTCCAATTAACCACCCAAAAGCCTAGAAGTGGAATTGTGATTCAAGTGGTAGAGTGTCAGCTTTGAGCAAAAGCTAAGGTAAGATAGTGCCAAGGTCCTGAGTTTTAGTCAGAACCAGTACAAAAAGAAAAAGAAAGGTAGGAAGGAAGGAAGGAAGGAAGAAAGGAAAGGAAGGAAGGAAGGAAGGAAGGAAGGTAGGAAGGAAGAAAGGAAAGGAGAGAGAGATTTACAGATTCTGCCACTCTCAAACACTTGCTCCTTTTCCCACTCCTCCCAGTTGTACAATGGAAACAATAATAGCCCTTGTAATAAATCATTACAGAGTATAGCCAAGTGACTACATAACCACAAGAGGGCAATGAAAATATCCATAAAGGCACAGAGTAATAATTATTTTCCCATTAGCACCAACTCCACTAATATGAACAAAGAACAATTAGCATTCCTAAACTTATAGTTAGACCCTAAATCTCTCCGGGTATTGCAGGAGTGGAGAGATGGACAGCATGGGAAGCTTAAGCAACAATAAGGCAGTGCTCCATGAGCCTGTTGCAATCCTGACCCTCTTGGTGGGCCATCACCATGCTATGGAGTGAAAAGACAGAGAAAATGATTTTGATTGCCACTAAACTAGCCAAGTCCTGAGCCCAACAACCGCTGAATTCAGCTGTTCTTTTCTTTGGGCTCCCAGGAAGTAAGTGCTGGAGTGGGAGAAAAGCTGCAGCAGTAATAACACAGCAGGCACAGTCTTTGCATTTATATCTCTCTATTCTGCTCATCACTAGGCAACGATCTTTGTGCTTAAACCTACACATCTTTGTACATTGTTATACCTGATTCTTTGAAGTAACAACTCTGGTTTGCAGTACCCTGTGTATGGGGGGGGGGTGGATAGCTATTCTATTTCTGTTTAGATAAAGCACAATGAAGAACAATCCATTTTGACTTCCATCTTGATTTAAAGGCAGCTGCTCTTTTTCTCAACAGCTTCGTTTTACAGCGTGGATCACAAACTCTATTGCAATTGCCTATTAACTCATGCCTTTCTCCCTCCAAACTATGAGTTTCTCGAGGGTGGTATAGGATCTTAGCTCTTTATAGCCATATCCCAAGCACCTCTCATAAGCACTGCTGTCGGTATCTATTGGATATGGATGATTGAATGAATGAAAGAATGAGTGAATGTTTTCCTTGGAATGCCAGGCTTTAGTAGTTGAGAGTGTGATTATTTGCTTTTTAGAACAGGTTGTACTAGTGGAATGGGCTTGGCCAGGCAGAGTGAGGTAACATGTGGTACAGCCTCAGTGCCCCAACTTCTCTGATGACAGAGTCCTGTTTTGGATGGGCCATGTGCCCAGTGCAGTTGCAGATTCAGGGTGAGTTTCTTCCTCTAGTTAGAGACATGACAAGGCAGAAGCCTTCAGTCAATGATGTTGGCTCATCATCTCTGCACATGCTCAGTTAATAGATGTGAGCTATCTTGGAGGCAGGAGCCATAACCTTCTAGGGAACTCAATCTAATTTCAGCAAGATCTCTGGCAGAGTAGACAGCTGTGAGCTGTCAGCACTCAACATCCAGAACTAGGGGATGTGGCCTGGGCATGGTATGACAGCATCTCTCAAGTTGGATAGTAAAAAGAATGTTTATTGCAACAATTGCTACCATTCATTGAGGACTTACTATATGCAACATGTTGTGCTAAATTTTATATTTATGTATGTATGAATGTATGTATGTATGTAGTTACTTTGCTGGTCGTGGGGCCTAAACTCTGGGCCTGG
Organism: Dipodomys merriami; assembly: GCF_024711535.1. Lineage (NCBI taxonomy): Eukaryota > Metazoa > Chordata > Mammalia > Rodentia > Heteromyidae > Dipodomys > Dipodomys merriami. The sequence goes on along the minus strand of NW_027203293.1, from coordinate 1,348,372 downwards.
TCACTGTCCCTCAGCTCTTCAGCTCAAGGCTAGAACTCTATACCACTTGGGCCACAGTGCCACTTCTGGCTTTTTTTCTGCTTATGTGGTGCTAAAGAATCAAACCCAGGACCTCATGCATGCAAGGCAAGCACTCTACCACTGAGCCACCTTCCCGGCCCCCGTGATAAATTTTAAATAGGTACGCAGTGTATTTGCTCATATATGCCCTTGATTATGCCTTGTTTAGTTTGAAACATTGGATGGACAAAGAAACTCAGAACTAACTCCATACTTCCTGCTTTGGATATTTCCTTTCTGCACCTATATTCTTATGGTAGAATCACAACATTCCAATCTGCTGGGCCTGAATCCCATGCATTTGTTTATTTATTGAATTCCACCAGTGGTTTTGAGCACCTGTGATATGCAATGACTAGGTTAGGACCCAGGACCAATCAACAGATAGGTTTTGACCTGGTGCTCAATAAAAAGGACTCAGCCGGGGTTGGGAAGGTGGCTTAGTGGTAGAGTGCTTGCCTTGCATGCCTGAGGCCCTGGGTTCGATTCCTTACCACCACATAAGCAAAAAGAAAAAAGCTGGAAGTGGCACTGTGGCTCAAGTGGTAGAGCGCTAGGCTTGAGCTGAAGAGCTGAAGGACAGCACCCAGGCCCATTTCAGGCCCCACGACCAGACCCCCCAAAAAAGGACTCAGCCTTATGCTGAGAGCTACTATCCATGGAATCCAATTAAAAAAACATTGCTTAGACACCTTTTATGTAGATTCTGATTCATCCAGCCTTGATCAAAACAGAATCCAGACCCCCTTCTGCTATGAAAATCTTTTTGAATCACTCACCCAGAACAAGCCATTGGGCTGGGGAAAATAGCTCTTTGTACTTGGATAGCCCAAGCTACTGCAGGCCCATTGGATACAGGACATTGAACTTGGTGATCTTTATATTCCTTTCCAACAATATCATCCTAAGATTCTTACTTCTGACTATCTACATCTTTATTAGGGGTTGGGATGGTAAGTTTTATGTGTCAACTTGACTAGGCTATGGCTGGTTTTCTAATCAAATACTAATCTAAGCATTACTGTGAAGATATGATTTGACTTTAAGCAAGATTATTCTCAATAATTTTGGTGGACCCCATGCAATCAGTGAAAAGCCTTAGAAGCAGAATCTAGGTTCCTCTGAGGGAGAAGAAATTCTACCTCTGCTGTAAAACTTCAGCTCTGGCCTGTGAGTTGCCAGCCTGCCAGCCTGACTTCTCATTTCAGATCTACAGCCACCCGCACAATTCACCATCACTTACACCAGTTCTTGAAATAAATCTGTGTTAGTGTCTGTGTCTCTTGAAACTTCAGTCTATATATGTATATGTATGTATCTATGTAAAATGGATATAAATATAGCTATATCTATCTATGTAAGGACAGATATAGATACAAATATAAATATAGATATAATCTATCTATAAATATAGACACTGACTTAGATACCTCCTCCTGATTCTGTTTCTCTGGGGGACCCTGAATGACACAAGGCTCTCAGTTTATACTGTCCTCCTTTGTGGTATCTCTGAAGATAGACAAAGCCCATACTTAAAGTATCAACAAAACAAGGGCAGTAAAAGATGAAAAAAAGGTCATCTTCAATTCAATAAACATATCCAGAATTTTGAAATTGGAGGGTTTGTAACTTTTACATACAGATTGGTTCTATGTTCTTCATTGTGGTCTGTGTATGTGTGGAAAGGACAATACTTTTCTCAGGCTAGGGCTTCTAAAGGCACTAAATCCAACTTGATGCATCCCCAGTAGAAGATAAGTCCCTTAAGGTCAGAGGTTAAGTCTTGGTTTCTGTGACTATCAAGTCTCCAGGATGATACTTAACACAGAATTACATCTGTGGGAGGTGCTGAATCAACCTATCTTTCTCCAGAATATGTTTCATTATCTTTGAGAAATGGAAAACAGGCTTAAGGAAATGTAAATATGTTTGCTCAGAGCAAATGCATTTACAATCTCCCAGGGAGTGGCAACTTTGTCAGAGTGGCTGGAGATTTATTACACGGAAAACATTCCAGAGAAAAGCCCTTCTCTTGTTTTAGTCCATCCATAGGTTGCTGGGAGCTTAGAAGACAGATGCATGTCATGCTTTACAAGCATTTTGAGAGATTCATTTTCACAACAGCATGTAGGCAGATTGTCCTATGCAAATTTTGTTAGCAGTGGGTGGGGCAAAATGGACTTGTGCTGACACTTAGAATCTAGACTCAGATAGAACCTAGAACATGACATGATGTGGAGATACAGATATTTAGTAAATCTGGCTCATGGGCAGCCTGACCCTCAACCTCTGGATTATTAATACCCTTATGGAGAAAGTAGAGAGATCCAAGTCTCCAGACAAATCACTCCAACTTCAGGTGAGAATCTAAACTTGCAGAGAGAAAGCATCAGTGGAGCTCATAAAGGAGGGACTTTGGGTTGAGTGTAGCCTGTGATAAGACCCTTCCACTGATGGAAGTTAACCTGGCACCCTGCATCTCCAACCACAGAAACAAGCAAACAAACAAAAAAGGCTGCACAATCTGATATATGAGAGAAGACGGAACTCAGAGTCCAACAGACAAAGAACAAATATGAAAAAATTAAAAAAATTTCAATATACAAACTAAAAGGCACTGAAGAAAGAGAAGCAAGAAATAAAGCCTACATCATTCAGAACACATGCAGAACCTTCCAGAAGAAAACCTACCCTCTTTGCAGTCATCTCCTCTTACTATGTCTTCTTCCATATGTATACTTATCAAAAAGAATTATTTAATACCCTTTTAACTGCTCAATGCCCTTCCAGTTTTAGACCTAAATGGCTCCCCAAAATGTTACAAAGTTCATCAGCCCTTCCAGGCAGTTCAAGCCTGGCACTATCTCCTCAGGATGAGTTATTCAATTTTCTCAATACTATTCTACAGAAGCATTGCATTCTATTTGCTGAATGCTCAGACTTCAGTTCTCACCATCACTTCAACACCATGACTTGTTCTTTTTTTTATTATTATATATTAGTGCTTGGTTTGGCACTTGTCATTTAGTAATAAACAGTTAACTAAAACAAGCAATCTGTTGAGACTTTTATATCCATCCTGGCCTCCCACTCACTCTAAAATATTGTTCTACCTTGTTCTCCATATTATGTTATCTAAATTAATCTATATTCATTAGTAAGTTCTATACCACTGCCTCATAATACTACCTACATATGTGCCTTGCACATCAAATCAGCCCACATGCTATATGGTTTTCTCATAGACCATGTAGCATTTAGCACTAAACAATGAATACAGGATATGCAATAAGTACCATTCAAGTATGTTGAGGACCTATGATGACTTACCTAACATTCAGGTCTATGTGTTGGAAGAAGAGATAATAGCGCCTAGGGTGAAGGTTGATCTGGATCCCAGGGAAATCCACTGTACAGTGATGGACCCCCTCCTGCAGTCACCTCCATCCACAGTCACCTGCTGGTAGGTAGCTCAAAGATCCATGCCTGAGGACCACTGTCTCTGGCTCTGTTTTGGAGAGGGACTGGCTATTGACCACCCCAGTGCAACCTTCAGTCCAAGAAAGAAGCAAAGAACCTGCTGTGATGCCCCTTCCCAGGCCTCCAAAGACTCTGGCCTCCTTGTGGGGGTAGACTATGGGAGGACGCTGCTCTGCATACGGTAGTCATGCATACAACTAAGGGATAATTCCACTCAAATCAGCATTCAGAACAAACAATAACACAAGACAGCTTTTCGTTGTGGCAGTAGCTCCCTAAGCAAGATGTCTGCACAATTACAGGACAATTACTGTCTGCAGTCAGGAAGGGAGAAGTGTCAGAATGAGGTCAGCAGAAGCGGTGACCTATCTGATAATTTATTAGATGTTGAGTGGCTGTTTTTCTCTCTCTAAGCCCCTGTGAGAGAAACACGAAAATGACACAGGGAGCCACAGGGTAACAGGAACCCAGGATGCAAGAGACATAATTGCCTTTTATCTCCTCTGGTTTAAGCTTTATCAAACCTTTCTGCTCCCTGGGCATTCTGCAGTAGCAGTGTGCACAGATCCAGCAGGAGAACCTGCTTTGGCATACACTGCAGGGCGAGGCCTGAGGGTGTGCAGAGCCTTCCCACCCCCCACCCCAACTCCTCCCTGTCCTCCAGCCTCTGATGGCCCAGCTTCCCACTCAGTGCTGATTGGCATTCTCCCTATGCTCTTGGGGTGCTTCAAGCTTGTCTCTTTAGGCTGAATTTCTTCTGAGTTCTGCACCTGTGAGAGATTTTTTAAGACAGGATACGTAAGGTAAAATTAATGTAAAATAAATAGATAAATTTCATCTTCTTAGAGAACAATGAGGCTCAAAGGCTTTTGTAGGATTCTGAACATCCATCCACCTATCCACCTACCCACACATCTATCTAGCCATCCATCTATCCACTTACACATCTGTGCACGTATGCATGCATGCATGTATCCAGCCAGCCAGCCAGCCGGCCAGGAAGGTTTTGCCCTGAATTATAGACAAGTCCATAAAACTCAATCCTCTATACTGGCCCTTTTTTTTCAGTCTTGGGGTTTGAACTCATGGCCTGGGCATTGTCCCTGAGCTCTTTCGCTCAATGCTAGCTCAATACTACTTCGATCTACAGGACCACTTCTAGTTTTCTGGTGGTTAATTGGAGATAAGAGTCTCACAGATTTTCCTGACCGGGCTGGCTTTCAACCATGATCCTCAGATCTCAGCCTCTTGAGTAGCTAGGATTAAAGGCTTGAGCCACCTGCACCTGGCCCAGCATAACATTTTAAAGTCATTGTTAGTGTTTTTGTATTAAAATGTCTTTCTTTATATCTGTCTCATATTCATTCACTTATTCAGTTTCAGACATTTATTGAGCACCTACTACTTGTCTGCTGTGATGTTCAACCCAACTGCCACAGTTGACTTCCTTAAGAAGCTGCTAAACTAGCCTCAGAAAGCTACTCTTGGAGGTCATGCTAGTAATGTGTATTGGAATCTTAGGGTGAATAGGAGGAAAATGCCATCTCATATTTACACGAATGATCTATTTGTTATAAAAAACCCTTCGGTCACGATCTCTCCTGATACAGTAAGTAGGTCGTGCTTGTTTCTATTCAAGAGGACAAAAGCATAGCTGTGTGTCTTCATTGGATCCTATAAAATACATTTACCAGCCCCTGATACCAATTCATAGCAGGGGTGGGTGGTGAATAGAGTCAGTGCCTCTCAGAGTTGCAGGTGGCACTCAGCCATTTCTCTCTACTTCTCCTCTCTGCATGCATTTTCCTCTGTCCCCTTTTCCCTCGCTCCATTTGCTATCTCTCCCTCCCTTTCCCCTTGCCCTCTTTCTATTGACTTTGCCCTCCTTTACAAACACAGCATTGGACACTGCTCAACGGCTGCCACCTGGCTCTAGAAGGCTTTGCTTCCTCTCTGCTCCCTGCCTAGACCAACTCCCACATACAGAGTGTAGCAGGGAGTGGAGGAGCAGAATTGGAGAGACAGAATTGGCCCAGCCTCTGTGCTCTTCAAGCTGGCGACTCTCCATCCCACACCAGACCCTATGGGATAAGATTGCTGAACCAGCCAGGAGCAAGAAAGAACCCTGCACAGAGACACCCTTGTCTTTTCTGGTTTGAGCAAGGAAAACCAGTCATACACTCTGATTCATGCAGGTCTCATAAAAGGCCTGGACTCCTACTGGGGTTTCTTCTATACTGAGGCAAAAACCAGGGACTGGAAGTAGAAAGGCAGTGTTGGCTTTTTACCCTTCCTCAGTCTCCCCGAGTCATGCCCAGCAGGCAGAGAATCCTGACTGACATTGATTTATTGGAGCAGAAGAGGAAAAAGCAACAGCAGGCTAACCGTGAAAGCAGGAGTGAGGCCTGGCTGGAGAGGGAACTGACTTATTCTCTGGGCAGCACACGTGACTGAGAATCTCAGGCCCAGAGGGACTAAGAGCCAATTCAAGTGGGAGGTGTCAGAAATGTAAAAGCAAAGTCGGCTGTATACACACCACATTAAAAATGTCAAGAACAAGGCAGGGAAGAAGGCGAGGGGAAGGGTGCCTTCTGGTTTGTGGGAGGTGGGTTATGAAATGTTAGAAGCGCACGTTTGCTTTCATGTGTCTGCCTGTGGTGAGTCCAATCTGCAGGCGGCTGAGACCCAGGAGAACTGAGAGGAGCGCAGCATTCAGGAGCGCTACCTCCTCAGTCCTGTGCTGTGGCTGCACCAACAGACATTGGGAGACAGGCCTGATGCAAGTGAGCTCTCAAAGTCAGGGCTCAATCTATGCCCACTCAGCAGCTGGCGTGAAAGATCCAAGCTGGCTTTGATCTTGGCATTATTGATAAAGATGCTAGTTTCTCAACCTCTATTCCTTACCCAGGTTGCTCTTCAAGAGGTGAGATTCTTCCCACCTGAAAAATGTTAAGTGGTTTCTACCAGGCCCATTGTTTTCCTGACCAATGTGGGCAGTGCTCGACCTGGAAAGACATTCTGTCAGTCTGAGCAGGAACCTGACTATATTAAAAACCCATTTTATAAAAGGTACTTCCAGAGGCAGAAACTGGACCATTTGCCTTCGCTTTGATTCCTAAGATGAGAAGCTGGATACATGTTAGATGACTTAGTCCAGTGTACCTGGTGTCTTACTGATAGGCAGGAAAGGTGAAATCATTTTCATGAACTTCTTCCCTCAGTGGTTAAGAGTTGCTTCTGCCCCTTTAACTGGGTTGCCTCCTGCCTTCTTCCTTGCAAAGGCTCAAGAAATGCCTGTTGGCAGAGAGAATCACTAGACTGAAATGTAGAAGTTTGAGATAAGAAGCCAAGGTATGGCTAGGCACCAATGGCTTTTGTCTGCAAGCCTGGCTTACTCAGGAGGATGAGATCCTAAAGATCACCATTCAAAGCCAGTCCAGGCAGGAAAGTCCATGAGACTCTCATGTTCAATAAACCACCAAAAAGCCAGTAGTGGAGGAATGGCTCAAGTAGTAGACTGCTAGGTAGCCTTGAGCAAAAACCAGCTCAGGGACATTGCTGGGGTCCTGAGTTCAAGCCCTAGGACTGGCGTGCATGCACACACACACACACACACACACACACACACACACACACACACACACACACACACACACACACACACACACACACACACACACACACACACCACAAAAGAAGACATGATGTGTCCTTAAAGCTGTAGATGACCTCCCAGGAGACCTGCTCTGTCCATCTGTGATAGGCATTAAGGCAACCACAACTCCTGACCCCCAATTCGTATGTCAAGTGTAAGTGTACACACTCAAATCCTGTCCTACCACCCCTTCATTTGCGACCTCACAAACAATGGGCTTCCAAGCAGTTTCTGCCCTGCTGAGCTACTCAGACTTGCCTTCATTGGTGTACAAGCAAGTGGAAATAGCCCAGCCAAGTGGAAATATGCAACGGTTCTTTTGTAACTCCACCCAGCTTGGGCTTGTGCTGGCTGTTGGGCTTAAGAGTAATGTAGGGTAAAAAAAAAAAAAAAAAAAAAAAAAAAAGCGTTATGTAGGGTAATGGAAAACACTGGAAGAGATGCCAAGAGCTGAGGGTTTGGTGATTTTTTTTCGTCTCAAGCCCACCAATAAGTTACTTAGCTGACACCCAAAACACTAAACTTTCTGGAACTAAACCTTCCCCATTGATTTTTATAACATCTGCCCTATTTACCTCCAAGTTGTAGGAAGACTTAGAGGAGCCAATTAATACACAGAAAGCAGATCCACCATAAACAACGTCCCTTGGAAAACCTTATCCTGCTCAGCCTTGGTCTAACTATAGCGGTTTGTGGCCATAAAACAGAGGTCCTTTTGGCTCATCCCTCAAACTCCTTTCCTCTGACCACAGGTTCGTACCCTCCCTGGTCCCTGCCAGTATTTGGAAGAAGTGTTATAGCGCATCCATCATCTTACTCTGAGACACAGGCTGGCCTTTGGTCCAGCAGATACAAGGCCACTCCTGGAGACACACAGGGAGTCCTCTCTCACCTGGAACAGGCTGGCTTGCTGCCTGGGGCGTGCTGTCTCCCCTAGCCTCTTCCTTTGCTCTTTGTTAAGCAATACATTGCTGAATCACAAACCAAAGTGGTGGTGAGTGAGGAAATGCACCTTACCCCACATATTAGTAGAGACTATTGAGGGCACCAACTATGTGTCATTAAGCCCTATGTGATGTCAACAGAGAAGCAAGCTCTGGCTGGTCCCTTCCTCCCCAGTATACTGTAGCTATGTGGGCTGATGGTTACTTTGGAGAGCTGAAGGGTAAACTCTACACAGAAGAGTTGAAAAAAACAAATACTCATTCTGAAAGAAGACTCAGAGTTGATGGCACAGCACAATGAGATATTGTGGAAGATACTCAAGTCTATCCATCATAACGGCGACAACACTCACTATGATGTCCTCTGGGGGCCCAGCCAAGGTCTTCGGGGAGCAATGGTGGAGGAGGGTTGCTGTGTATTTCTACCCTGGCTCAGAATGAAATGCCACCATCCTCATCCAGTTAGACACAAAGGAAGCAGAGTGATTCTCTGGGACAGAAGTGAGGAGTAGGTGGCAGCTCCAGGAGGATGCTAAATGGTTCCCAAAGCAAATTCCCAGGTAAATTCAAAGGCCACTAAGGGTGAGAAGCTGTTGCCACTGGCCAGGGCCTCCCTTTGAGCCAAAGGCCTCTCGCTCAATCCAAACACTAGCCTTTTGCTGGAACTGAGTTGTTCTTGGTGCTTAGTAGTTGGCGCTTAGAAAGGGATGCGTGGCAGACACAAAGATGGCTTTTAGGCTCTTAAAATTGGCACAAGCAAAGTCAGAAGTAGTCTAGGTCATGTGGTCTGTGCCTGCACTCTGAGGGCTTAAAGGAAGGTCTATGTCCGGCTGTCTGGTGGCCCCAGGATGGGCCTTGACCTTAAGCTAAGGCCCCAGGCCTACTGCTTCTTTGCATGAATATTAGAAGAACACCACATCCAAATCAGCATGGCTTCCTCTTGCAAGGCAAAAGCTCCCCTCTTAAGAACAATCCACTAGATCATTGTGAAAACTGGTAGAGAGAATATGTTTTCCCTTCTACCTTTAATTACACCGAAACCGCCTCCAGGGTACTTTGGCAAGTCTGAGAAATGGCAGCAGAGTGTTGCTAGGTTTCTTCACTGGCAAAGGGGTGCAGTTGAGTAGATACAGTACAAACATTCTGTGGCCACTCAGTACAGTGAGGCTCTCACAGGACAGACTGAAGTGATGGGTCTCTTTCCATGTTTCCAGTCTCATCCCCCCAGCGCATGCGCCTCACTCTAGAACAGTTGTAAAACCAACACTCACTTTTCTGATGTTGCTGGAACAAGGTCCTCACACACATCATCAGCCCCAGCCGAGGGCACCACTTTGTATGTCCACATGAGTCACCAGGCTGGCACAGCCACACTTGCTCCACTCCTTGACTCATGGAGGGACTCATCTGTTATCACACCCACCATTGATGCAAGCACCTTTCTCCAGGTGGCCCGGAGCAGTTTACAAGCTGCTGGCTCATTCTTCATCATGTCACTTGGAGGAAGAATAAAAGGTGGGGAGCAGCGGCATCTGGATTTTATCAGGAAACTGAGGCACAACAAGCCCTAGAGCAAAATATATAGTCATGAATGAGTCAGACACTACTGTGGGTCAATGGAGAGCCAAACTGAGCTGCTCTAGATTCTGAATTTGTTTTCTTGCCCCTAAATGTCATGCAGCGGTTTGGATACAGCAGACTCAAGCCAGGTGAGCTTAAAGAAATACTGTGTTGGTATAACCAATTTCACATCTCTCATTCCATCACTGACTCTTGCCCAGTTGATGAATTTGATTGACTTCCCTCTTATTTTTTACTTTAGAGGTCCCCAAAGCTCTTGTACTCCTGACTGCTCCCAATTCTGATGATTACCTCATTAAGTGACTATCCTTGTTTCCTCATTTTTGATGCCTATATATGAGGCTTTTGATGGGATATTAAATGTCTAATATATATATATATGCATACACACATATATATGTGTATATATATATACACATTATATATATATATATTATATATATATATATATATTCTGGGGTACTGGGGTTGAATTCAACATCATGCTTACTGAGTCATGCCTCCAATTCCATTTATTTAATGGCTCTTTTGAGATCATGAGATAGGGTCACACTTTCTGCCTGGACATGCATACACCTAGGCACAATCTGCCTATATTAGACTTCCTATTATAACTAATATAAAAGGCACATGCCACCATGTGCTTTAACTCTTTGTGGGGAAGGGGTCTTATGAGCTGCCCAGATTATAATCCTGCCAATCTCAGCCTCCCAAATAGCTAGGATTATAGGTGTGAGTCATCACTCACGGTTTCATGGCTGAAGATCCTCAGCTAAGTTTGGGGGCCAAATCAAAATATCTACATGTCTAAGTAGCTGCAGTAAAGTAGCTCTATTAAAATAACTGCCCCTGATGAATAGAAAGTAGAGATGTCACCTGCCTGGGGCACCTGACTTCAGTTCTCTTTTGTGTGGCTTTGCCTTCTGTTCTGCTATATTTTGTGCATGGCTCATCAGAAGACGCACACACACCAGGACTGCTTTTTGTCCTGCTGTTCCAAGCAGGGGCTCTGTAGGTGTCACAGATGAAGCACACAGAAGCCAAGCAGGACGTTAATGGCATGACCACATGTTTTCACCTCCCCATAAGGCAACCTGGCTAGCATCCATCCTTTCCCCAACCTCTTTTCTACCCCCATCCACCCACCAGCTCTTGTTGGGTCAGAAAATGTAATTCTTTGATGGTGCCAGACAGACAGATGATGCTGGAAAGAAGAAAGAAAAAAAAAGCAAAAGCAGAATTCTAAATTAAGCATCAGGCTCATTTATAAAAATAAATAGCCACTGCCTAGCAACATGCTCACAGCTCAGCTCATCCTCCATGGTGAAATTTTTGTGTCTGGAGTGAAGGACGTCACTGCATTCAGGAGGCCCCATCCCTGAGCCCCTCCCAGGCGTAGTACCCTGGAGAAGGCTGACAGTAGACTTTGCTCCTCATTTAACACCAACCAAAGGCCGTCCCCAAAGAGCAGAAGAGCTAGAGCTTCCCAAACTTCAATGAAGCCCTTGAACACCCACAGGCTCTTGGACATAACTACCTACCTAGGCCAACACAGCTGAAATTTCTAGAGTTGCTCTGTTAAACCTTAAAGAATGAAATAACTACACCAAAGAATAGTCCAGTAAGCATGTTCTTCTCCTTAACACCATGTTCACCATTGGATGCCCAGTAGTCATCTTAGCATACAGCATGCAGCTAGCTCTCAAGAACTACATGAAGGAAGAAAACTGGAGGGAAGAATGGATGTGTGAATGGATGGATGGATGGATGGATGGATGGATGGATGGATGGATGGATGCTGTTGCATCCCATTATATAGTGTCCCAACTTGCCACCTCAAATGGAATGAGCTCCAGACTCCAAAGAGACAGATTCTTTTTTCTCTTTATTATGATATGTACTAAAAAGATTATGTCATCTGGGTTGGATTCTTAAATCTGAATCTGCAGCTAAGAATACAGATTCAAGAATACAGATTCTTATTTCCCAGAATGTGTGGGCTTACAATCCCAATGTGGAGAGCAAAGGACATTGGATATGCTTTTGGTAACAATTGTTAGTGATCCTGACCCTTCTCTTGTTTTCTAGACACTTCTTTTTTTTAGGGGGGGATCCGGTTGTGGAGCCTGAATTCTGGGCCTGGGCGCTGTCCCTCAGCTCTTCAGCTCATGGCTAGAACTCTACCACATGAGCCACAGTGCCACTTCTAGCTTTTTTCTTTTTGCTTATGTGGTGCTGAGGAATTGAACCCAGGGCCTCATGCATGCAAGGTAAGCACTCTACCACTGAGCCACCTTCCTAGCCCCTTTCTGGACACTTCTAATAATAAGGTGTTGCTAAACAGAAATAGTACAGGACAAAAGAGCATATGATCTTTTAATCTTAGTCTTGTGGATGGGACACACAAGAAGTGGAGCCCATGGTGTTCCACAGACGCTCAACAGGAGACATATATCAAGAATGGGCCATGGTATAGAAGACTCAGTCCAGCCATCAGCCCTCCAAGGTATTAAACAATCACGAAAGGTTGAAGTGATGCTAAACAGCCCTTAGAATACTGCCAGTACGATCATTTTGAAACCTATTAGGTTCCTAATGAGGACAGAGGAGACATTGTGACTCCTAGGAACAGTTGCTCCTGTGGAATCCCATATGTTCCCTAGGGATCAAAGAGTGGTCACGGATAGCATGTCAAAATCATTTTAGAGCCAGATCCTTTTGGCTACAACATTAAATACATCTGAGAAATTGGCCTGCATTTAAAAGTCTGTATTCAAGCATCCTTGTCTGGCCTGTGCAGGCCAAAACCATAAAACTACATTTGTGTCCATGAAAAGATAATTAAACTCAAATGTACAAGAATATATTGCAGGTTTATTTTTGGAATTAATAATGTGTAGGGGACAAATACCACTAAATAACAGCAACAAAACAATAATAATAATAATAAAACAATAGCATCCAGCTTCATCTAATACTTGAGAGAAATGAGTTCTTCTAGATTTTTTGTTTATTCCCATCCATAGCCTCCCACTGCACCAAAGCCTGGTGTTGGAACTTTTTAGGAAGAGACTTGATTTAGTATACAACCCAGTGGAGTCAACATGATCAAGCCACTTCCAAATGCAGTGATAACTCCTTGGTGTAGCTAAGAAAGCCTTCCCCAGAGAAGGCAAACAGGGAATACAACTGTAGGCCTCTGCTCCAACCTGGTGAGGATGCACTATACTCCATGGGTTCCCTAATGCTCCCCACCCAAGACTTCCTTCTACTTTGGGCGTGGCTGCTCTGTGAGGGCCTTCAAAGAGAAGTTACAGGGAGATTTTTTTGGGGGGAGGGGGGTCTGGTAGTGGGGCCTGAAATCTGGGCCTGGGCGCTGTCCCTCAGCTCTTCAGCTCAAGGCTAGTGCTCTACCACTTGAGTCACAGTGCCACTTCCAGCTTTTTTCTTTTTGCTTATGTGGTGCTGAGGAATCGAACCCAGGGCCTCAGGCATGCAAGGCAAGCGCTCTACCACTGAGCCACCTTCCCAGCCCCTACAGGGAGATTTTGAAAGTAAAGTCCAAGACTCACTTCTGTGATCTTAACTGCTTCAACACTCAGTTCCCTTGTCCATAAAACAAGGAGAATGGAAGACACACTTCCTGTCCTTCAAGATTATGTCAGTACCAAGGGGGAAAAAAAACCTCTTAATCTGCAAGCTGTTGTTCTATGTAACAATGTTTTATAAATTATAAAGGCATGCAGTGAGAATTTTGCTTCAGATGTCAAAAATCTTCATGATGCCTGGTTCTCAGTTCTATAGGTTTTATTTTATGTTAGATATAATCCTAATTTTTTTGTGGAGACTTCTAGCCAGTTACTTAGCTCTGGATATCAATACTTCTAAGATTATCAATGCTATTTCTAGAAATGATTCTCCCTCAAAAAGAACTAGAATTTGAGAATGTACAAAGAACCTTTGGGTTCATCCCTTCTTTTTGCACATGCAGGCACAGAGGCAAGAAGATTATTCATGTGTCTACTTGTCAATTTTCGCTCACCTGTCCTTAATTCTTCTTATAGCTTGGCCTTGTACCTTCTCCAGTGGGTCTTTGAGCTTCATAGCTCAATCCAAATTCTGAAACTGGAACTTCACCTTCTACTGGACATCATCACTCCAGTATTAAGGCCTTTAGACTCTAGGGTTTATACCAACCACTGCCCCACCCCTACCCTTAGCTTCTCAACCCTTGTTTTCGGCTTAAATTATGGCATTATTTCCTTGGTTCACCAGCTTTCAGACAATACACTGTGGGACTTCTCAGCCTCCATCATTATATAAGCCAATGCCCTCATATTTCTAGATATTTGTATATAAATTGATTTAATGGTTAAACAATCAATTGGCAGATGATATATAGTTATCTAGGTAGGGAGGTAGATAGATAGATAGATAGATAGATAGATAGATAGATAGATAGATAATTGACCCTCTTTGCTTCCCTCCTTCCACATTTCCCCATATCTGAGTGAATATCACTTGAGCTAGGAATTTTATTTAAGATGTAGGGAATAGGGGAATCGTAGATGATTGAGGGCAAATGGCTATTAAAGAAGGGTGGTTATAGGAATGGGAATTCCAAAGGGATCAGAAAGCCTCAATTCAGTAGTTTATAACTTTAGAATTTGCCTTTTAGTTCTGAAATCTATCTATCTATCTATCTATCTATCTATCTATCTATCTATCTATCTATCTATCTATCTATACTTCACTTTATAGTTGTATTCATTTTCATGGCCAAAAATGACATTATATTCACGCAAAGATTTACACACCTAATGTAGGTTATCCAGTTGTTTTAGAGGAATGTGTCAGGAAGGGAACTAGGATTCTTTGAATGGACAGTCCTCTTATAGTCGCTCTGCTTCCTTTCAGGAAATGACCTTACATTTACTCCTGGAGATAATTCCCTGTTCTTACCACCACACATACCTACCCACATGAAGCCAAGGGTATCTTACCTCTCTCGTTTCAACATGAACAACCCAGATGAAGAAGGGCCTTTCATTTTACCTGTGCTAGGTAAACCCTACCTGTGCTAAGCCATAGGTAACACCCATCCTGGTTTGTTTAGACTCAAACTTGGTTTGTTCCTGGGACACAAGACTTTCAATGCAGAAAGGCTGAGTCAAATTGGTCATGCAAGCAAGTAACAACAAATCATGATTGAGATCAAAATAGTACCAAATTGCTATGTGAGCTTGGGGATCAGGAAAAAAAACTGCAATGAATGGATGAATGAAATGGTGTGATTTGTCTTTAATGGAAAAAAAATGTCCATGAATAAAGTGGGAAAACCTGAGGGGAGGATCTTCTAGTACCTAGGTGAGCTAAAGAGCAGAAAAGCCACATTAAGCAATGATTTAATCATTAAATGCAACAGATGCAATTGTTGACCTCAAGTGACTTTTAAAAAAATTAAAGATATTGACAACAATGTAATAACTCAAAATTTCCAGTTGAAAATTTAGCTGAACTTGGACTGGTGGTGTAGCTCAAGTGGTAAAGTGCCAACTGTGAGTGAAGACTCAAGTGAGAATATGAGGCCATGAGTTCTAGTCCTGGTATGAACATACATACACATACACATGCTCGCTCGCACACACGTGCACACACACACACACACACATACACACACACACACACACACACACACACCACACCACACCACACAACAAAATTTAGTTTTCTTTAAATAATGGAAGAGCTTAAGCCAACATAGACCATAATTCTCCATGGATATAGTGATGTGGGTTGTAAGGCCTTGGTTGGTAATAAAATGGATGGGTGTGTTGGTGGCTGGGGTTTAAATACAATCCCTGCTACTTATAGGTAACAGTATTCATTAACTTAATCTCTCCTTAGTTTCTCATCTTTATAGCCAGTGTTAAATTCATACTATCAGTTTTTATATGTAAAAATTGCTTTGAAAGAGTGATGAGCTCATAACAATCATTTAAAAATGTCAATGTCTGCCGCTCCCCTTCTAACATAGGTAGCTTTGCTATTTTTCTTATGTAACATAACTTCTAGTTGAGATAGTTGAACTAAATGAATTTGGCAACTGTGATACGTCGAGTCACTAATAGCTCAAGTCAGCATCCTTTCCTGAGCTGATTAGACCCCTTGAGCAATAGCTCAAGTCTACATTTTTTCCTGAGTTGATTGTCCTGTATCCCCAGCCTGACACATGTTCCGATATTTTCCCTGGGCTACTCTCTCATCCTATTGGGTGACCATCACGAAACCTGACAGGAGGACAAATGACACACAGCCAAGCCAAGCAAAGCCTATCTCTTTTTCTTTCTTTCTTTCTTTCTTTCTTTCTTTTTTTTCTTTCTTTCTTTCTTTCTTTCTTTCTTTCTTTCTTTCTTTCTTTTTTTCTTTCTTTCTTTCTTTCTTTCTTTCTCTTTCTTTCTTTTTCTTTCTTTCTTTCTTTTCTTTTCTTTCTTTCTTTCTTTCTCTTTCTTTCTTTCTTTCTTTCTTTCTTTCTTTCTTTCTTTCTTTCTTTCTTTCTTTCTTTTTCTTTCTTCCTTTCCTTTCCTTCTTCTTTCCCTCTCTCCCTTCCTCTGTCTCTTTCTTCCTTTCTTTCTTTCCTTCCTTTCTCCCTCCCTCCCTCCCTCCCTCCCTTCCTTCCTTCCTTCCTTCCTTCCTCTCTCTTTTTTTCTTTTTTTCTTTCTTTCTTGCTTGCTTGCTTTCTTCCTTCCTTCCTTTCTTTCTTTCTTTCTTTCTTTCTTTCTTTCTTTCTTTCTTTCTTTCTTTCTTTCTTTCTTTCTTTCTTTCTTTCCTTCCTTCCTTCCTTCCTTCTTTTTTCCTTCTTGTAGTATTGGGTTTGAACTCAGAGCCCTGTGATTGCTCAGTTTGCTTGCTCACAGTTGGTACTCTATCACTTGAGCTGTGATTCCAGTCCTGCTTAGTGCTGATTGTTTTAGAGACAAAAATCTCATAGACTATTCTGCCCAGGATAGCTTCAAACTAATACCCTCTGGATCCTGGCTTCCTGAGCAGCTAGGATTATAAGCACAAACGCACAGCTGAGCCTCCCATTTTCTAATCACAGAACCCTGGACAGCAGAAACATGATCCCCCAGTTGCTTAAAAAGATGTCTCATCCACTCTTTAACACCAAGTATTTTCCTGTCACTTTGTACCCTTGTTCCTCCCATGGGTATAAGGAAAAAGTCTGTGTAACTCAGTTAACAAGTCAATCAATCAGAAGACATGAATTGTTAGGAAAACAAGGAGTGCCTTCTTTACAGAAAGTTGTTTGTAATAAACTACTTTCTGCTGCTAAGCAACTCTGATGCTGCCTCTTCCACAAGTACAGCCAAACAGAACCCCTGATTGTCTACGGATATTAAGAAGAGGCTCTGATGAGTCAGAAAGTTCCAGAGAAAGTTTTACTCAGCTTCGGGTGAGTGTAGAATATTGCATAAGGACTGGGGCCAGGCCCGGATTGTGTTGTATGATACACGTAGTGTTTTACTCATGCTTGGGGATTTGACACTTGTTTGGGGAGCTAGCCATAAAGAACTGGGTTGTTCATTCATTGCTGAAGGAGTCATGGTGTGGGAGACTGTCTCCCTGGCTCACTGGAGTAGACTAGTAATCAAACTGGTGGTTAGATGTTAACACCAAGCTAAGGGAGGTACAGTGGAACTCCCTAGAAGTGAGAGGCGGATTAGATGTTGCAACTGTCAAATCCCATAGCACAGTCATGCTGAGGAAATGAAGTGAATTGTGAGCCAGCCAATGAGAACAGCTGGAGAGTGGGACTACTTACCACTACCCAATCTCCTGACTCTGTCTGAAGAAGGAGGGCAGGAACAAAGCCAGCCACATAATTCCTTTCACCAAGTTTACCACACTGGGCTACACCTCCTACTGTTGAAAGCAAGGGGGGGGGAGCAGGAGGGAAACTCTTTGGTGTAATTTTCCTAACCTCTAATTATATATTTCCCTTAATAAGTAAAGGTTGCTATTTCAGCAAAGCCTATCAGCTCACTTTGCAATGTTTGGAAGGAAAATGGGGAGATTTCCCAGAAGAGTGAATGTTTTCTTTATAACTTTTGCATTCTTATCCTTTTGATACTGAAAAAAAATCCATTTAATTTAAAATGCCAATCTCTGGGTTGACATAAATCTGTATTCCTAATTTGTTGAGAGGCAGTGATCAGGAGGATCATGATTCAAGAGTGGCCTGGGCAAAATGCTCATGAGACCTCCACTTCAAACCGAACAAATAAAAGTTGGTCATGGTGGTACATGCCAATCATCCAACCTGCATGAGAAGCCTAAATTGGAAGTTCTCCATCCAAGAAAGCCTAAACATAAACATAAGACCCTATTTTTTTTAATAACAAAAGTGAAAAAGAGCTTGGGGTATGGTTTGACTAAACATAAAGCCCATAGTTATCTCCCCAAAAAGATAAAGGGGAGAAAAGGAGTGGGGTGGGGGAGGGGTGGAAAGCTAGGTCTGAAATTGGGACTCAAACTCTGTACCTGATATGCTTTTCTTATTTGCTAGTGCTCTGCCAACTGAGCCATGCCTCCAATCCCTCAATTTATACTTCTATTTTCACTGAGAAATTAAGGTAGTGTTTTATGGAAGGCTTTAAGTAAGCTGTGTTTCACAAGTTTATAGTGCCAGATTTTGTCACCCTTCCCATCTTTTCATGTTCCATCAATAGAGTGTTGGCTTGGCCCATACGACTTCCTCCCCCTCTGAAGAGATTTTATCTTGCCAATCTGAGCTCCTGGTTCACATGTTCAGAGTTACCTTCAGAGTAACCTGAAAATCCCCTGAGTCCCAGAAGTTAGACCCAGGTAATGTAAATTTTCTGCTAGTTGGTCCTAGGAGGGTAGAGATCACTCACTTATTTACTAATTTGTCTAATAATCTCTTTTGGATCAACTAACATGTGACTTTGATTCTAATAATATCCTTTATCTAAACAGCTAGGATCTAAAGGAAGCAAATACACAAGAAAGGTTACCAAACTCAACCAGCAAACAATAATGATGTAATTAGCAAATATCATTAAGATTTAGAGCCAGACACCAGTGGCTCATGCCTGTAATCCTAGCTACTCAGGAAGCTGAGATGTGAGATCATGATTTGAAGTTAGCCCAGGAAGTCCATGAAACTCTATCTCTAAAACACCCAGCAAGAATCTAGAGGAATTGCTCAAGAGCCTCAGCTGTAAGCAAGCAAGCAAATTGAGACAGTGCAAGATCCTGAGTTCAAACACCAGCACTGCCAATTTAAAAAAAAAAAAAGGATATTAGGTGGTAAGGGTTGACATGGAGGTGCATACTTATTATTCCAGGTACTCAGGAGTCAGTGATTGGGAAGATATCAGTTCAAGGCCAGTTCTGGCAACAAAGTATAAGATCCTATCTGAAAAATAGCTAAAAAACAAAGCAACAGCCATTTTAAAAAAAGTTAGGGGTGTCCCTCAATTGTCAGAGCACCTAGCAGGCTTGCGTTCAAATCCCAGAACTGTTCTTCCCTTACCTCCCCCGCAAAAAAGAAAGAAAAATAATAAAAATTGATAGATACTGATAAATAAAGCATGAACTTTGATCAAGGATTGGCAAGGATGGCTTGCTACCTGCTTCTGTAAATTAACTTTTATTAAAACATAAAACACATTCATCTGTTGACTGCCCATGGCTGTTTTCACACCAACAGCAGAGTTAAAGAGCTACTATAGAAACTACCTCACATACATCCCCTAAAATATTTACTGTGTGATCCTTTATAGATTCATAATGTCAATCTACAATCAATTAAACTTTGAAGTTACTAAAACTTAGAAGAAACTGCAAGAAATGTGGAAGTAAAATCATAAGATGTTTGAATATTACTGTTTGGACAATGTTTTGATTCCCTTTGGCTTTTTGCTTTCTTCCCTGCTTCTAATCGCAGAACACATCACTGAGACCTAAGCTGCCTCTTACAATTCTGCCAGGTCCCTTCCTGCTGTATGGTCTTACTCTCCACCTTCACTTCCTCACCTGGACTACAGGGGACTCTCCAGCAGGGTTGGAACAATGGAGAAGTTTAAGAATAGCAAAGATCACTTTTGCAAGCTCACCATACTCACTCTCCTACTGGAGGACAAAATCTCCTCAAACCCATAAGATAAACTGGGTTACGTAACTGTGTTGGTGTCAGCCTTGTTACCTAGAAAACCACTGAACTTCATTTTGCTTCATGGTTTCCATCTGCAAACACAAATCACATGACCTGGGACTGTGCTAGGAAGAGATGCCCAAAGGTGAAGCAGAGCTTCTGGTGGGAGCTCTTTGCAAGCTGATTGTGAGAAAGGTTTCTTTGAAACTAGTAAAGCAACAGCAAACCACTAGAAGAAAAAGATGGAAATACCCTTTATCTAGCACAATGGAAGAAATTACCTCCAAACTGATGCAAATGTTGGAGAGGAAAGGAGCAATGAACCTCAGTAGGGCAGTTGCTAGAAGCAATGGCCATAGATGGACCCCATCCCCCACTCCAGCAGCCCAGAAGCTCTACCCTGAAGCTGTGCTTGATCCTGGAAAGGCAGAAATAGAGTTTCTGTTTTCCCAATGTTCTACATATTCAGCAATACACTACTTACACAGGGATATACAGTTTTCAATATCTACCCTATCATGTATTTAATGCAATATAAGTTTTATCTTCATTTAAATGTCTAACTATCTAATCCCCTTCTAATCAATGGGTTCCCTACTGTACCCATGAGCAACTATACTCTCATTACCAATTATATAACAGTCCTCATATTTATATGCAATAAGATTAATGTATGCAAATATGGATATTCATGTACATCATAATCATAAATACAGCCAAATTAAAACTGGCTTTATCTATCATTCTCTAGTAACTGTTATCTCTACATATTTATAAGGCACAGATAATCACTCAATGCCACATGTCTTTGGAATCACTAAAAATAGGATTAAATTGTATGTGTCAGACTTTTCATGTTAAATATATTTTACTACTTTAGGATTCATTAAAAAATGGTAAAGCAGGTATAGAAAAGTGACAACAGTTACTTATCAGAATATTGGATAACCAAATAATCTTATATTCTAAGTTTAATAACAGAGTTTATGATATTGTGGTTTATCCTTTAGGAACAATTAGCAATGGTTATTACTGAATTCATGAATTCATTGTGCAGTTGGAAGTTGTGCCATTAAAAATATTAGCATTTCTTATCTAAGTGCTGGTGGCTCACGCCTGTAATCCAAGCTACTCAGGAGGCTGAGATCTGAGGATCACAGTTCAGAGACAGTCTGGGCAGGAAAGTCTCTGAGACTCTTATCTCCAATTAACCACCAGAAAACTAGAAGTGGTGCTATGGCTCAAGTGGTAGAGTGCTATCTTTGAGCAAAAGAGTTCAGGGACAGCACCCAGGCTCTGAGTTCAAGCCCCACAACTGACAAAAAATACAAATAAAAAATTAGTATTTCCATTGAGGAAAACACTGGGTGGAGAAACATGGTTATTGGTATTGTTTTGTCCCACAGTTCTGAAGGCAAGGAAGTTCAAAGCACAGTATCAGCATTCGCTTTGCTTCTGGTAAGGGCCTCATCCACTCTCAGAAGACCTGACTTTGTCTCTTAAGGGAGACATTCATCTGCTGATGAAGTGGAGCCATGACATAATTAGCTCTTAAAGGTCCCATCAGCTCTTAGGATGTTGCACAGGGAATCAAATTTCAACATGAGTTTTTGTGGGGACATACCATAGACAAACCAAAGCAATGGTTCTCCTGTCTTCTCCCAGAGCTGCAGCAGGTGTTGGGAAGATTATGTAACGGCTGGGACATAACCAACACTCTGAAGACAGCAGCTATTCTATTACTCTTCTGTGAGAGCACCTGTCATTCTGACTTGGACACCACACACCTTCTGCCTGAGACTGGCTTTTTATTGGCACACCAAGGAGTATACAATAGATGCTTCACAAATATGTGTTGACAACAATAAAAACTTTAGTGACATAACTAAGCAAACATGGGTGGAATGACGTAGGAAAGGGGCAAGGGAAGAAGGTACATGAGATTCCCTTGCAATACAACAAAATCAATATTAGTCTCTACCAGAAGCTGAGGCCAAGCCTCCCCCTTCATTGGATATCATACTCATGACTGTAGGCAAAGGGGAGGGATCAGGCCTGCTGGCAGAAAAGCCTTGAAGCCCTGGCTCCCAGAAGAGCCAGGACTGGAAGGAACCATCATGGAAGCAGAACTGATGTTCACAGCATGAGTCATTCCTTATTTACTTGAGTGCAGCTTACAAAATGAACATAGGGTTTGAGATCAGATCTACCTGCATTCACAGACTTATTCTTCAACCAAAAGCCTGTGGTGGGGGGCGGGGGGAGAGGGGAGAGATCAAGAGCAAAATCTTCCAGGCAAAACTTCCTGGACTTGAATCCCAGCACCCCTATTTCCTGGCTGTGTAATATTAGGTATAGCAAAGAATCTGTCTGTGCCTGAGTTTTCTCATCTGTGAGGTAGAGATTATAATTCCTGTTCCACAGGGCTTTATGAAGATTAATGAGATAATAATTGTAAAGTTCTTAGTACAGGGCATGGCATATTACTAAGCAGTTCATATAGGTATCCTGGATCATTCTGAGCCTAGATTATCTTGATAAGAAAATAGACCTATGTGGAATTTCTTGGAACAGCATCTTATACATGAAATATTTAAATTGTTTTCTTATTATTTCTAACACTTTTATTTCTCTAGTTTAAGCAAGATTCTTTCTTGAGGTGGACTTAAGCCTTTCTATGGATATTTTTGTCTCTGATGACAAGTTTGGAAGACAATAACTATTTCTGTGTAGTTCTGGGCCAGTCTTTTCTTTTTCTTTCTCCTCAGGATAAGTACACCTTCTTTGTGGATCAAAACATTCCATTGTACACCAATTTCTCTGGTCGATGAGCAAAGGAGAAGTGCACTGGTTTTCTGGAGCTACCATGACAGAGTCACATAAACTTGATGGCTTTAAACAACAGAAATGCACTCTGTCACAGTCTGGGACATGAAGACTGAAATCAAAGTGTCCTTATGGACAAGGGGGAACCAATGCAACAGTTATATGCACAAGACAATACGTTGGAAATGATCTGTACAACTTGGGGTTAGGGGATTGGGAGAAGGAATGTAGGAGGAAAATGAGGGAAGGGGTAACAAGTTAGAAAAGAAATGTACTTATTACCCTCTGTATAGCACCTTGACCAAAAAAGACTATACAACAACAACAATAAAAAAGTGTCCTTATGGCTATGTCCCTCTGAAGGATCTCAGAGAGAATCTTCCCTTGCCACTTAGTGTTCCTGATTACTCTAGGTGTTCTTTGCCTTTTACTAGTATAACTCTAGGGTCTGGGTTTTGTCTTCCCTCTGTGTTCCTCTATCCCAAATCTTCCTTTGCCTTTATTCTTATAAGGATTCCTGTCAGGCTTAGGATGTACTTTAAATTCTGGATACTTTCACCTCAACTTAATTATATCTGCAAAGGTATCATTTCCAGATAGATCTACACTTTCAATTACCAGGAAATTAGGACATGGTTGTATCATTTGGGACCAACTATTGAACCCACTATTAGGAATGACAATACCCTAATCAAGTCTATATAGAATGCATCCCTTTACCTCATTTACATCTACCTACACCTTTTTTCTTCTTTTCCTTGAACACTTAGTCCAGTCTCATTCATCCCCCTAAGACAGGATACTGACAGAAGAACAGCAAACAGCATGATCAGCCCATCTGCATTCTACTTTTACCCGTACCTGTAACTGCTTCCTGTTTGGAGACTTGCTGTGGGGAGTCCATCAGACATTTGATCCTGCCCTCTTCTAAATGCCTGCTCTTCATGGCACTGGGAACACTACTCTGGAAACATGTAGAAGAATCAGATGTCACCCTGGAGCTCAGCAGTGGCAGTCTGTCCCGTCTGGCTCTTCCCCAGTGTTGCTTGGACACACATCAGGTTTCCTAGATGAAGCCAAAACAAGAGACCCTGGTAAGCTGGAGCAAGTAGAGACAGTAATCTGGGTCAGTGCAGGAATGATGTTTACAGTTGGACCAAGCAAATAGGCTTAGAATGGAATCTGGGTCGCAAGTTTGGCAGACGGGCAGGAACATGAAGCTTGATGCACAAATAAAACCCAGACCAGCCTTGGATGGGCACAAGCCTGTCCTTGGCTGATTGGGTGGATCCTTGATGTGCCACAGCAGATTGCAAGAGTATTTACTGAAGATCAACAGATCAAGATATAAGACAATGTTTGTTGTCCAGCAGAGGAAAATATACCAAAGGCCATGGACATATAACAAACTATCAGAACTGTGATAACTGAAAGGATGGGGACTGGAACCAGATGGACAACATTCAAGCTCTTCTTTCCTGGCATTCCTAAAAGCAAGTACAAAAGGAGAGGGGCAGTAGTGAACTCACCTGGAAAAGGAGTCTGAAGTAGCCTGACTTTTCTTTAAATGGGTTTTATGGAGATACAATTACTTTAAGTAATTGGATTGTCCATAAGAACTTAAGTATTACACATGCAGTATTTCTTCTCTCCAAAAAGAGGCTCTTCAGTGTGTTTTGGGTGAAATGGATCCCAAGATTCTGAGCAGTTAAACTGGATTCTCTATTTCATTAAAATAACAGGGTACTTTCAAATGTATGTAAAATACCAACATAGCTATACAGGAGACTTTCTAGATACCATAATCATCTTCCCAGTATTTATTAACTTTGTTTCTGTTATTATCTACCAAGATGTATGGATTGGTTTTCTGTAGCTGCCATTACAAAATATTCCACACAGGATACCTTAAGCAACAAGACTTGGAATTCACCCCCCCCCCACACACACACACACTATGCTGGAGGTTGGAATTGAGATCAAGGTAATGGCCTGGGTTTTCTTCTTAGGTCTCCCTCCTTGACTTGTAGCTGATCCCTTTTTTCCTGTGTCATTAAATGGTCTTCTTGCTATATGTGGCTGTGTCCTAACCTTGTTTTACAAAAACATCAGTCATATAGTATTAGAATTACCTAATGACTTCATTTTAACTCAATTACCTCTTCAAAGCTTTTAAAGCCCTATCACATTCTGAGATATCAGGGACTTGAGCTTCAAAACAGGAATGGGATGGGAGGAGGCACAATTCAGACCATGGAAGCCTGCTTCCTACTCCTTTCATTCCTCACCATATACTTCTTTCCTATTCTAGCCTCCTTCCCACCATACTGCCTCACTCAACATATAACTTTCCCCATATTTTTCACCTAGACTATCTTCACATTAACTTGGTGACATTTAGTTTCTTCCAGGGAGAAATAGAAGCTGACAAGTTAAGATACCCTAAGGATATCAGGTCACTAGGCAGGCCCAAGTAGAGAAGCATGTCTTTTGATATTTTTGCTTATTTCTTTCATTCGGCATAGTCCCACAGATCCTTTCCTGGCAAGGTTTTGTAGAGCAGCTTTGCATATATCAAATATGTTCCTAGGATCTTCTGTACTGCCCACAGTATATATAGCCACTTCTAGCCACTGCTAGGCACTCCAGTTATAAAGGGAATGGTTGAACAGCAAATGTTTGGAAAGGAAACAATTGTCCGCATTTTAACACTAGCTTCTGCAGCTAGCGTGAATAATTAATGGTAAGTTGGATTCCTACAGTAATTTAACTCTGAGCAGCATGATCATTTTAAGCTGAAATGCCTTCTCCTGCTGAAAGGCAGAGATTTGCCGAGTAGAAGGAGCTGGTTTTTCCTCCTCTACTAACACAGTATTCCAAGGGAGCCTTGGAATACCTGAAAGCAAGTCCTTCCACCAGTATTTGCACAGTCTCATTGAGCAGGAAATGGAAACTAACTCAGCCTGATGTAAAGAAGACCACAGAAGCCTGCAGACTGTACTTAGGTGTGTGTGTGTGTGTGTGTGTGTGTGTGTGTGTGTGTGTGTGTGTGTGTGTGTGTGTGTGTGTGTGTGTGTGTGTGTGTGTGTGTGTGTGTGTGTGTGTGTAATACTGGAGATTGAACTCAGAACCTCATACTTACTAAAAACCTCTCACTTTCCAGCCCTATTAGTGTTTCAGATACAGTTTCATGCTAACTTTGCCCCAGCTGTATTTGAACTGTAATCCTTCTAGCTCAGCCTTGCAAATAGCTGGGACCACAGGCATGCACTACCATACCTGGTTAAGTTCAACTCTGAGCAAACAAATTATGTCGACCTATGTAATTGGTACTAGGCCTAAGAAGTGATGAGCTGTCATGGTTGGAGGGGAGGCATGGTTGAGTTGGTTAACCACACCAGATCACAATGGCAATGAGTAAAGGGAACTAGGTAAGAAAGAAGGCAGGAATGTTTTGGGTTAGGGCACTATAAACTGAAAGTAAGGGCATGGAACAGCAATCTCTGTGCTGACTTTTGTAGACTTGGATTCTCTTTCTGTGCAAGGACTGTGCTCTGCATAAATTGGGTCTAGTGTCAGAACAGCACTGCCATTTGCCTCTATGATCACTGACTTGCAGATCAGGATAGTAAAACTCTAGAAGATCTAACAGAATTAGAATCCAAGTCCCAAACTTTCCCTACACACAACTACCTCTGTTCCTTCCACCATACATTATTTTTATATGGGAATTCAATCATAAGACACAGAGAAGCCATATTTTGAGAGGTTGAATTGGGAGTCTTTATTAGAAAGCCAGCCACTGCAAGTGGACTCCTGCTCCAAAGACATGCCGGCCAGAATGCTGTTAGCACAAAGCTTTTAGAAGTCAAAGCCCACACATTTGGGCAGACCCTATAGGGGAATATTCAGGGGCAAGCAAAGCAAACCATAAAGAGAAATAATCAGGGGTGAGAAAATCAAACTATCTAGGGAAATAACCAAGGGTGAGTATTCTCTACAGCAAAGCTTTCCAGGGGGCTAAACAGCATGACATCTGGCCTGTCTTACCTCTAAAGTCCCCACCACTTACGGCAGTGAGAACAAGGCATTGTTACTTAGACCCAATATCCTTATTTAGGACCTTATAAAGGTCCTAAACTGTGGCTTAATGTATGTTACTCATAATGTATCATATTGAATAAGAAGAATAGACTTTGAGTAAACCAAAGTTTGTTTCTAAGTGTGGTTTCACTTCTAAGTTACTTATTTTTTTATTGACTTCATAAAGTTCAAAGAAAATTTATCATGCAGATCCTGCTGAGAGAGAGAGAGAGAGACAGAGAGAGAGAGGTGGTTCAAGCAGGACAACATACTTGGTTTTTGCAATTGAGGTTTTGATGTCTACAGTAGGCTGGCTTTGTCCAAGAGTGTAGCCCTGTTACTAAAAGCAGTGGGACAGCATCTGCTTCTGCTCAGCTGACAGCTTCCAAGAAGGGTAGTCTCTTCACAGGTAAGGTTGCTGTCTACTGGGAGATAGGACAAGTCAAATTTCCTAACAGGCACTACACAAGAAGGATACATTTGATCAACATATCCCCCAGACTGATCAAGGGGGTTGCTGTAATGCTTGGTATAAATCAGCATGGTAAGTACTACTGAGAAGAGTTGAAAGGGAGAAAATACCCAATAAAAGAAAATGAGTGCACCCAGCACTGGTGGCTCACACCTGTAATCCTAGATACTCAGGAGGCTGAGAACTGAGGATACCGGTTTGAAGCCAGCCTGAGCAGACAAATTTGAGACATTTTTATTAGCAATTAACCGTAACAAAAAGCCAGAAGTGGAGGTATGGCTCAAATGGTAGAGTGCCAGCCTTAAGAGAAACACTTAATCCAGAGCCTGGGGCCCAGAGTTCAAGCCCCAGTATAGCACATACAATGAAGAAGAAAGAAAAAAGGAGGAAGAGAAGGAGGAGGAATAGAAGGAGGAGGAGGAAGAGGAGGAGGAGAAGGAGGTGGAGGGAGGGGAGGAGGAGGAAGGGGAGGAAGAGGAGCAACAGCAGCAGCAAGATGGGCTTTTGAGTTTGCATGGCTCTCACTCAGATCTGGTATTTTCTCAGATTGGGGGATGGGAGGGGTGTTGGGCAAGTTATTATGTCAGAAAAGAAAAGATGACTGGTGACCATTATACCTGCAACCTCATGAAAGAGGATCCTGCCTGCCCCATCCTACCTTGCTCTCTAACTCATCCCCTTACCATCATAGGACCTTTGACTCATCCAGCCTAGGATTCAAGAACCAACTTCAGTACCTCCAGCTGCTTCACACTAACAGCTGGTACCCAACACACGAAGGGATTTTTAACCCCAGGTTGCTGTCAGAACCCAATCCCAGCTCTCTCCCTCTCTCCTTGCTTTGAACCAAGCCCCTGTCCTCTGTTATCTGGAGCAGTTGGAACCTCCCTGCTGGCCTCTCTTCCTCCTGTCGATTCAGTCCTGTCCCTTCTGAGACAGCAACTGGTGGATCTTTCTGAGTAATAGACTGAGCCCGCCATTCCTCTGTGAGAGTGATAGTTCTAATTGGAGACTTCCTGAACTCTAAGAATCCAGGGGTGAAACTGCACATTTATGCCATGAGAAAGAGACACATAGTGGATAACAGCTATTTACCTATTCCACTATGTAGCTATAACCCCCTGTGCAGTCAGATTGGGGAAGGTGTCAAGTTTTATTCTAATGAGGTAATGGGCCACATCTCATGCTTACCCATGGCTCTGATGAAAAGTTATGGAGATCAAAAGGGTAACAAATTAGTTACTTCTTAAGAATTTCAATTCTGGGGGAATTAAAAAGAAATCAGTGAAAGTATGTGATCCATAAGAAAGGAAGCCTCACAAGGAAGTCCTGGAAATGATGAAAGAGGTGACATTGAGGGGCTGGGAAGGTGGCTCAGTGGTAGAGCGCTTGCCTTGCATGCATGAGGCCCTGGGTTAAATTCCTCAGCACCACCTAAGCAGAAAAAGCCAGAGTGGTGCTGTGGCTCAAATGGTAGAGCGCTAGACTTGAGCTGAAGAGCTGAGGGACAGCACCCAGGCCCAGAGTTCAGGCCCCACAACCGGACCCAAAAAAAAAAAATTTAAAAAAAAGAGGTGATATTGATCAAGATGCCTTGTATTAATAAATTGCTTTGTTGAATGGTAAGTCCTTTGTACAACTAAAGATAATAAAAATACATTTTTAAAGGGTGTCTTCGAACATGAATGCTGAAGTCACTGACCTTCAAGGTAAGATCTAAACAGTGAGGTTCATGTCAAAGCAGAAGATACTCAAAGGCCTTCGTGGTTTTGTTGAATGACTTCTTATTGACCTGTGCTTTCTAACCTGGGTCTTGTTACCTCTCAGTTGGCAGGTTCATGTGGCCTTGCCCTCACAAATATTGCTACCTCATCTTTAGGAAGTCCAAGGCTTCCTTACCCTGCAAGATCTAGCTGAAGCATCACCTTTCCTGTTGAACTCTTCGTGGCCTTCAGCCATAACTCTAGTCCCAGGACCTCTTGCGTAATATGAGTCTTTCATATGTGTGACTCTGGCTGCTCATAATCATGTGCACTTTCCCCTCAGAAGTAATGTCCCTTCCTAACTCTGTGTCCCCTCACCTTAGGTTAGGGCCTAGGTCACAAGAGACATTTGTCATCTGCAGGGTCCGTGGGGCTGCCCTTCCAGGCTTCTCATCTGTGCTGGCTATTGATGATGATGAATGAACTATTTATCTAAGGGGCTTCCTTGCTAAAGTATGGGGATCTCACTCTCTCCCCAGAGCCAGCCCACTGCAGCTGCCCCTCCCCGGTACTGTGTCCTAAATTTCAGGCAGCTCTTCCCTCCTATCGTCTTCAGATCTCCCTCCTCTCCTCTTCCTCTTCCTCTGTTTCATGTCTTCATAACGCTTATCAGCTAACTTTTTTTTTAGTATTCATTTTTTGTTTATTTAGTGTATTGTGTGAGTCATCCTCCCTCCCCACTCCAGAGACTATGATTTCTGCAAGGTCAGGGATTTTGTCTTGGTTACTGCACAAGACTAGCTTCTGATATATTGGGGTACTCTCAAAACTATTCCTAAATAGAGAAGTAATGAAATAATCAAGCTTTAAGTAACCAGTGCCTCATAGTCTCATATACTCTCATAGTAAAGCCATCAAACTTGAGAATGAAATGAAAAGTAATTCAGGTTAGCTTTAGTTCAGTATTGTGGTTCAATTAAGGAGAGAGGAAGAAGAAGAGTCACCCCACCCAGGGAGGATTGGAACCCTGTGCAGAAGCAAGACCCCTGTGAAATCCTTGGGTCTTGACTCATAGTCACCCACAGTACCTGGCAGGTGGTGAACGCTGAGTTTATTAACACACGTCAAGGTCAACTAAAACCCAGAAACAGTTTGCTGTGTGTTTGCACAGATTTCTGCCCTGAAATAAACAGGACTAAAAAGTCATAGGGCTCTTAAGAGTGTCTGTGGAGAAAGCAGAAATGGAGCAGCTGGGATCAAGTTCACCTTAACAAACGATGGTAGAATTAACCACTAATCACACTACTACCAGAATCTCTGGACTCAGATCTTTGTTGGCATTGTTTGATGATCACTAAAGATGTTAAGGGTCAAAAGAGAAGAGAAACTCTCTTTTGACTAGAAACACTGAGAAGGTATAGTTTGAATAAATATCTCCCAAAAGTACATGTATTCATTCTTTGTCACCAGCCTTTGTGCTATTGGAAGGGGATAGAACCTCTAAGAGGGGGAACTAGTAGAAGGAAGTTAGGATCATTGGTGATATGCCCTTGAAGGAGTCCACTCTTCTGTCTTTGTCTCTGTCTCTGCCTCTCTGTCTGTCTCTCTCTCCCTCCTTCCTTATGAGATAAATAGCTTTATTCCATAGTATGCTTACTACAGGTCCAAAGCAATGTGACTAACCAACATTGGACTGAAACTTCTAGGACAAAGAAACCTTCCCCCCCCCCCTTTAAGTTGATTATCTTTTTCAGTATTTTGTTACAACAGCAGCGAGTTAACTAAGGCACTGGGTGATGTATACAGGAAAACAAGAGCAACCATGATAATTTTGTGTAGAAGGTACTGGTGGAAGAGTTGATCCTTTTCTTACCTTGGCACGCTGGGCCAGTGACTGCGATTGTCTAGAGTTCCATTTATAGAATAACTCAGAACGCATCGCCAAGTTCTTGGCTCTGAGTCATAAACTACATATGATAGTGGTGCAAGTTGCCAATTAAACAGTGCCCTCCACAAGGTCAATAGAGACATGAGGGAACCATGTTTCTCCCTCCCTTGGAGAAATATAGATGTCTTTGCTTAAGTACTCATTAAACAAGCTAGGAGATTTCATACTTGATACACGTCCAATACATCCTGCCTCTGCCTTCTCCCACAGCCATGACTGACAGCCTTCAATGACCACAGAGTTTCAGTTTGGGGGTCAATCTCACAATGTTATCTTCTAGAGAGCTTACAGGTGGAGCTGGTACTTCAAAAAGAAAATATTTACTATAAAACTGGGACCAAAATGCGTAAACAATGTCAAATCTTTTATCTCCCTCTGAGTCATGTATTCCCATTTCCTAATGAAAAAAATGGTTGCCTGTTCTCTCAAGATTTTTATTCCTTCTTATAGTTTTTTTTCTCATTTTTTTTCTTAGCCCATACAAGTCCTAGGATGAAATCCTAGCACCATTTTTTTAAAAGAAAAAGAAAGAAAAAAAACTAGTAGTATTGGTATCCTGCCTACCACACAGGTTACAGAAATGAACTATTATTTCTCAGTGAACTAAATAGCCAACTATAACAAGGTATAAATTTCCAACTCCTCCGTGATCCACTGTGTTTCCTTTTCTTTTTCAAATAACAGCAAAAGAATCCTTGGCACAGTCTTCATAGGTCATGTCCTAACCGAAATGTAACATGGTGGTGCAAGTTGCAATGTTTTGGTGCACCACTAGGTGGCGTTCAATCGAGGCACTTCAAGCTTTGAGAGCGCACCACAGTTCTCCATGTTGGCTGCCATTGTCTGGTGGGTGTGTTGGAGTTAATCCATTGCCATCTGTCTTTATTTTGCTAACTTAGTCGGATGCCACACAATTGAGTACTGCAAATGTCGGCTCTCCAGTGCAGCAATTACTGAGTCTCTTTCTAAACAGTATGGCCACAAGGCATTCTTCCTGCCTTGCACAGAGCATAAAGTATTTGGGCTCCTTCCTTTTGACTTGTTTTGTCATCGTCAAAAACTAAGAAAAATTGGTCTGAATCTGAAGCCACAATACGACCTAGATTAGGCCAGTTGGCACGTTCCTATTACATAAAATCTTCATGCCACACAGCAGAGGACCTGGCTTTGTTTCTGAGTCCGGCCCAGGCACCTCCGACTCCTCCAAGGTGCAGAACTTCAGCGTGTATTTCTGTGTTGTTGAAGATGTTGTTTTAATATGAAGGACCGGTAAGAGGGGTGAAGCATGTGAAAATATTTTTTAAAGCAAAAGATAAAAGGAATGAGAGAGAGGAGTGTGTGTTGGTATTTGAATCACCTGCTTTTTACTGCTGTTCTGGAAGTGAGATGTATTCATCATCTCAGTGGCCTGGAGTGGGTGTGATTTCTCTCATTGGTTGCTCTTTCATTCATTTCCTTCTTTCACTCATTTAAGTTCCAAACAATTTTCTCTCTGTGCTACTCTTCTGTAGCTGAGTTCAGTACAAGACATTCCAGGTACAAGTCATAAGGTCACTGCAATTTTATGGGGAGTTAGATATTAACTGAGTAAACACAAGAGCTTGATGACCATTTTGATAGAGACACATGGGATGTCACACAAGCTCTGGTGGTGCCCTCACCGAGTGCGGGTGTGAGGAAAGGGTATCTGAGGTAGGTGAAGATGAAAAGAGTTTATACAGTGGCATTCTACATAACACCGTTAAATGCTAAATGTTCTGTTTGCAATAGACAAATTGGTATTTAATGATCAACTAGTAAGTTTTATTGAGTTTGGAGTGAGGAAGCTTTCAGAACCAGAATGAAAAATATAACCAAGACCCCTACAAAAAGCAAGATTTTTCTCTCATGGGCACTCAGCTTTCAGCCTTTTTTTACTTTTTGTTAGTTTAGCTAAATCTTGTCTTTCTTACACCTTACTTCTACCTTAATTACTTGCTTTTGTCTATATTTCCCCTCATCAAAATAATATAAAGATCTCTATCCATGTTGTATGTTTTAGTCTATTTTATTCAAAATGTTCAAATACTCATAAACCAAAAACTGAATTGAGCATCAACATCTTACTTTATGTGGTCACTGTCTAGGATAGCTCTTCAGATTTGATGCACTGTTTCATCTTTAGAAAATATGAGGCAATTTGGAAGCAAAGATGAAAAAAAAAGTGGGGGGAGAGCCAGCACCAGTGGTTCTGGCTCATACCTATAATCTTAGCTACACTGGAGGCTGAGATCTGAGGATCAAGATTTGAAGCCAGCTGGGCAGCAAAGTCTGTGAAACTCATCTCCAATTAGCCACCAAAAATCTAGAAGTGGAGCTGTGGCCTAAGTGGTAACCTGTTAACCTTCAGCAAAAAAAAGTGAAGGGTGAGTGACCGCCTCAATACTGTTATTAAAAAGGAAAAAGAAAGAAAGCAATGTCCTGCCATGTTTGTCTTCTGTTCTTTCAGGTAGATCTTTTTTATCTTCACAATTTATAATTAATACAGTAGAGAGAAATGAGCACAGTCTTTCAAGCTAATCCTAGTTACTTGAGAAGAAGCGATCATGGTGGGGTGAGGAGGAATCATGGTTAGAGACCAAGCCAGGCATAAAAGTTTTCAAGACAACGTCTTGGGTGGGGTGGTAAGACACCTCTTATCCCAGCTATGGAGGAAGCCCAATGGCTGGGTACAGTAACACCTGTCTGTCACCTGCAGGTACATCTGGGGATGTACATGCAGAAGAACCATGGCCTAGGCTAAGCCAGCCATGAAGTGAGACTACTTCAAAAATAACCAGTACATAAAGGGCTAATTGGTAAGGGGCCTGCCTAGCAAGCCAAGAGGCCCTAAGTTCCATCCCCAGTACCAACAAAAAAATAAAAAAATAAAACAACTATTAGAGAGAACCCATGTCTAGTTGCACTGGAGCACATATAAACTGTATGCTCCTGGGGGATCTCACCAGAGGCTACAATAGACAGAAAACGTAGGGCTTTATATGTTCTCACTAATTCCCTGTGCATTTGGAAATGACCTAATCTTGAAGGACTTTAGTCTAACAACTGAGTGTGTTTGTCATTAAATATTTGAGGTCTGAGTCCTTTAAGGTCATTTCCTGGGAGAATTGTACCACAGTTCTGATATTGTAGTGACAATGGCAATCCCAGCTCCAGACTTTGTTTTTGCTTTATTTGTGTCTTACCAAATTCCTTTATGAGGCCAAACGCTGAGTGTGAGCAGCATGACAGTGGAATCTACCTGCTGAAGCTACAACCCATCAATAGCTTCGTGTGTGTGTGTGTGTGTGTGTGTGTGTGTGTGTGTGTGTGTGTGTGTGTGTGTGTGTGTGTGTGTGTGACCAGAGGAGTCTGTAGATCTATAAAGATGGCTCAAGGGTAGAGCTGCATGCCCCCTTCCCCCTACCTCAGGGACCTTCCATCACCATGATGCTGGCTGTCTGGGACACAAAGAACAAATGAGATGCCAGGGGATGAAGAAATGCTGCCTGAGCTGCTGTAGTCATTGGGAAGCCAGACCTTGCCCCACAGCCACTGCTGTTACCATGGACACCTCTGAGAAGAATGCCAAGGCCACTGGAAGCAGCCCTAACAATGTTCTATTTGTGATCTCATTACATTTGACTTGACTGACCAAACTCATTCTTGAGACATTGTTTTTTTTTTTCACTTGTGTGCCAGTACTGGGGTTTGAACTTAGGGCCTGTGCACTGTCCTTGAGCTATTTTGCTCAAGGCTGGTACTCTACCACCTGAGCCATACCTCTACTTCTGGCTTTTTCGGTGGTTCGTTGGAGATAAGAGCCTCACAGACTTTCCTTCTTGAGCTGGCTTTATACCACAATCCTCAGATCTCAGCCTCTTGGGTACTTAAGATTACAGGCATGAGCCACTGATGTTCAACTAATATGGAAACCTTCTCTTCCTCACTATATGTAACCCCAAAACTCTTGTCTCTGCCCTTGTGGCCCTTAGTGACCTCCACCAGCCTTCTCCTCTACAGATGCTGTCTTTTCTCTCTCCATTCACTCATTAACCCATGGTTATGAAAACCTGGGTCTTAGAAGCCCTGCTTCTTCTCTTGCCTTATCTTTTATGAGGCTCTCTTCCATTTTCTTGATTTGACTACTTGTGGTCTAAGGAAGGTATCACTGGAAGCCAAGAGAGAGAGAATGCTCGTTTGCTGACTCCTGGAACAGTCTGTGAGCCTCAGTTCATCCCCAGCCGAACACTGTGAGAGAGCTGTGTTACAGCTCTTCATCCTGTGTGCGTGCTTTCCTTTTGTCTGAAGTCATTTTTCCTTCCTTTTCTACCTTCCAAATTTCTACTTCATTTCAAAGCTCAGTTCAATTACCATTTCTTTTGTGACATTTCCCTGAACTCCCCAAATCCTTTTAATTCTTTTATCTGAATTCCATGGTGCTAACATCAACCTTCTATTAGATCTTTGACCACATTGGATTATACCTCCTAGTTTACAAACTCCCCTGCTCCTGGCTCCCAGATTGTCTTTGGAGTACTAGAAGATTGAATGAGGTCTTGACTGTCTTGATTCTCCATCACAGTGCTTGATGCACTGTGCTTAGACATTATTATCCACCTTCTTGGTATATTTTGAGGACTGGATAATATAGGTCATATAGATAATTCAATATTTATATCATATTATCTAGAATGGCTAATCTTATTAGATACATATCTTATTATATAATACCTAATATAATATCATAATATTGTGTTATCTCATGCAGTCCTCAAAATATACCAAGCAGGTAGATAACTATCAATGAGAACAGTGAGGTTTTAACAAAAACAAAAACACGTGACCCAAAGCCAGGTGCCTAGGGCTCAAGCTTGTAACCCTAGCTACTCAGGAGGCTCAGATCTGAGGATTGTAGTTCAAAGCCAACCTAGGAAATTAATCAGCAAAAAGCTGAAAGTAGAGGTATGGCTCAAATGGTAGAGGACCAGTCTAAAGTGAAAAAGCTTAAGAGATAGCATCTAGACCCTAAGTTCAAGCGCCAGTATTACACACACACACACACACACACACACACACACACACACACACACACACACACACACACACACACACCACAATCCAGTACTGAAGGAATCTAGAAATCTAGAGCCCACATTTCCTGCATGCTCACTCTCTGATAGTGGTGTCTCATATAGTTTCCATCTGGCAGATGATAGAGAAGAGCACTTAATGTGTGCATAGGCTCTGCCCAGTGTTGCCTCTAAAGCAAACATGAGTTTAAGAATTAAAAAGACAGAAAAACAAATGAATGAATCCACTCTAATAAAACATTGTCATAGACTCCAGCCTTCATTTCTGCTTATTTGCTCACTTCCTTAACACCCCTTTATTTCAACCCCAAGTGTTCCTTCAGCCCCTTCCTACTCCAGGGAGGCTGAATGACTGTAGCATCTTAGTAAATCCCTCAGCCCAAGGCCTCTTTCCTCCCTCCCACTCCTTGCCTACACAGAATTTCTCAGAACAAATTCTCAAATACTGTGGTTGGACCTACACTGAAGGACTGATTGGGACTTCAGATTCACAGTGCAGTCAAATCTAAACACCCAGTGCTGTCAGGTTATCACCCTCGGTTGCCAAAGATGTCTCCCTCCACATGAATATCACTTTAAACCAAGCAATTTTGTTTACTGCTCCAGGCTCCCAATTGACCTGTGTGGCTTCCAGATTCCCCCCTCCCTCCACCCCAGGCCATTCTTCTGTGTTTTGAACACCTGGAACTGAGCTGGGTTCTGGGAATACAGATTAAAGCTTCCAACTCTGAAGCTCACAAATTAGAGAGAGAGAGAGAGAGAGAGAGAGAGAGAGAGAGAGAGAGAGAGAGAGAGAGAGAGAGAGAGAGAGAGAGAGAGAGAGAGGCTGGGTTGCTATGGAGACACACTGGTTTCCCCACCTCTACCAATCCTACAGTCCTTACCCCTGGGCTCTCTCTCTCTTAGGCCAGCTTGACTCACCTGCCCCAGGAGATTTCTGTATCTAATGCTTCATCTGCTCCTTTGAATTGATACAGATTGCTCTACCTTTACCTGTATTTATTGATCCCTGCATCTGCAAAATAGTATTTCCTTGACCTTTGCCTCCTTACCTAGTGAACGATAATGGAGGATAGGTTAAAAGCAAGCAGACAGAAAGGAAAGTTGTATCTCCTCGGGAAGATTACAATCTAGAGAAGAAAGACAAAGGGAGGGGAAAGCCTGGCATTTGTAGGACTCCTCTCAGACTAGCCATTTTGGAGGTAGAGGGGTATGTCCTAAAGAGAAAAGGTTACATATAATTTAAACTTAACTCTCTTAAGCTTCTCTCTTCTGAACATCTTTAGGACCCCAAAAAGAGCATATTTCTGAAATTGGATGCTCTCTACATCCTGCTGAACTGAGCACAGGGCATCAGGAGCCGCAGCCCTGGAGCTCTCAGAGATCAGAAATGGGGTCCAGACTGTGGAAGAAGAATGGAGGTGCTATGGAGAGACACAGGTGAGCAAGCAAAATCCAGTCCTGTGTTATCACTCTCATTTGCCTCAGGTTAAAGAAATGTGGAGAACATTCTCACACAGTCCAATTGTAGTTCTGTGAGGATTTACCAACTGCCTATAGGGAAATAGGCTCCTCAAAAGAAAATCAGAACAGCTGTCAGAATTCACCCAACTGGTCCTGTAACTTCCTTCCATCCTGCCAGAGTTTGGCTCTAAAACCTTGTTGACATGTTTCCTCATTTTGTCTTCTCCCCTCCCTTGCCTGAATTCTACACTTGTCACCTTTAGATTCAAACAACACTTTCCAATGGGATTCTGGTAGGATCAACAGCTATTCTTCTGCTTTGTTGCCCTCAGGTCAAGCGTGTGCCTCTTGTGTTCCAAAATGTTTACTAGCCTTCCCAGGCCACATTTGCCCACGCAGGTCCCCCAGCCAATGCTCTGGGCTGAGGAAATCTCTGCTTTCCTTACAACTCCAAGAAGCAGGTGCTGGGGGCCTGGTCGTAGTGGTTCTTGCCTGTCATTCTTGGGACAGGCCTACATTGGGCAAGGTCTTCCATGACCTTAAACTGGGATTTCATTTTATGTGATCAGTTTCACAGGTGAAGAAGGGGATTGAGATAACAAAAACAGAGAGAAAAGAAAACATGCCACAAATCAATGAACTCAGCGTTGGTTTGGCAAAGATCCTGAAATTTAAAGGATGGATATGCTTACTAAGTTTGCCTGTGCTTTGAGCTTAAGCAAACAGATCCCCCGTCTCCAGGGCAACCACAATACAAACATGTCTTCCTGGCATTATCCACTCTCTTTGTGAAAGCCAGTGAATAATTAGTGGGGAGAAAATGCAGGTGCCAGGTGAAAGAGTCCACATGTCTTAAACAGATCTTACCCCCTCGTGGCTCTCTGGTGGAGAGTTTGCCTCTCAACCTCAGAAACCTCTTGTCTTTTCAGCCAGAATTCTGACTTCCTGGTAGAAAGCTAAAACAGCCTTACCTTTCTCAGTCAGCATCATGAAGCAGACTGATAGCAAAATTTGCTAGGAAGGTTTTGCTGGAAAGTTCTATTTATAGAGACACACCTAAGTGACAATAGACACTAACTATAAATAACTTCCTTTGTATGTAAGGGCAAAGATGGGCCCTTCTTCCTGTTTGCTCTGTGTGTCATGATATGTCCTATCAGTTAGTGTTTGGTGTGAACTGAACCCAGGGAATTGGACCATCTCAAAGATAATGGGAAGCAGCAGCCTCTAAATTCTTTCAGATTTCAAGGGTAGAGTCTCCTGAGATAAACAGTAAGTAAAAGGTTAAGTCCCAGGGAGAGAGAATCTCAGCCCTCAACCTGGAATGATCCTTTTCCTGTGACTCTTGTCACTGCCGCAGCCTCAGGCTGGTGGGACGGGCTATGAGTGTCAGTGGAGTTGCAAGCCTGCCCAAGCAAATCATCACTTGGAAGGCATACCTGAGCCCTCACAATAGAGCTTTCCCAGGAGTGGAGAAGGATAGGGTGGAAGCCAAATGGGGTGAGAGGAAGAAAATGAAAAGCAGGGCAGGGACCCCAACCTTTCAAGGCAAGTATGAGGCAAACATGATGAGAGAATGTAAGCAATTGCTTCCCCCACTCTTCACCTCCTTCACCTCCTCCTTTAGGCCAGATGTTTTCAGGTTAAGTTTGAAATCCTGTAGAAAGGAGGAGGTGCTCATGAATGTGTGTATGAGTGCATGCACTCACAAATGGAATGCATGTACCACCTTCTGTAGATCTGTATGCATGTGCTGGTGCCTCTGGGCATGCATGTGGAAATCCATATAAGACTGTAAACAGCCAAAGCACTACACATGTCAGCCTAACCACAGAACACTCGCCAAACTCAACTCTGAAGGGAAAAGCCCCCTATTTCCCAAGAATTGACAAGTACCCTCTTCTCATTCCAACTTACCTTCCAGAAATCACTTAGCAAAGTTGGAAAGAAGGAGGAAGGTAAGATAATGAATGAGATGGACAGGAACAAAGAAGAATGTCTATCGGAGATCATAACTAATATCCTGACAAGGGTCCACTCAGTATGAAAAATGTAGAAGCTATGAGTTGAAACTAGATCCCAGGTATACCCTTAGGAAAGGTCTTGTGCCCAGAAGCAGAGACTAGAAATAGTCTGGTTGTATGGCTGGCCTCTGCCCTTGCCAAGCATGGCTGAGTATGAGGTGCAGGACAATTTGTTGACAGAAATATATTTCTTGGAAGTTACAGCAGATTTATGGTAAGTGATTGCACAATAATATCTGGCCTGAAAAGAGTTCTTGTGTTATTACACAAGCTACACTTATTATTATTTTATGTAACAAATGTTTTGTCCCTACTTAGATCAAGTACTTCCTCATATCTATAACTTAATTTCTACAAGAACCCTATGAAGAAGGTAGTGTGTTATCTCTATTTTACAGAGGAGGAAACTGATGTATTCAGCTTCCCTGAGGTCTTTCACTGAATGGAAGATCCAGAATTTGAACACAAGAAGTTTTACACCAAATCCCATATTCTCATTCACTAAACATATCTATTTCCTCTATTTACTGATGTTTCTTATACTTAGTATTACACTCTATACTGGTCAGTTGAAAAAGGCTAAACAAAATGTCCTGGTCCTTACTTTTCAAATGTATTTTATTTATTGATTTATTCATTCATGTATTTATTTTTTTGTCAGTTGGGGGGCTTGAACTTGAAGCCTTGGTGCTACCCCTGAGCTTCTTTTGTTCAAGTCTAGTACTCTATCGCTTTGAGCCATAGCTACACTTCTGGTTTTCTGGTGGTTCATTGGAGTTAAGAGTCTCACGGGGGGCCGGGAAGGTGGCTCAGTGGTAGAGTGCTTGCCTCAGCACCACATAAGCAGAAAAAGCTAGAAGTGTCACTCTGGCTCGAGTGGTAGAGTGCTAGCCTTGAGCTGAAGAGCTGAGAGACAGTGGCTCAGGCCCAGAGTTCAGGTCTCATGACCAGCAAAAAAACACACACACAAAAAATCAACAAAAAGAGTCTCACGGATTTTCCTGTCCTGGCTGGCTTTCAACGGTGATCCTCAGACTTTAGCCTCCTGAGTAGCTAGGATTACAGGTATGAGCCACTAGCAGCTGGCTAAAGGAGTTTATTATAGTCTGAAGGAGAAATGGAAAAAACTACTTTGTGATTTTGGAAAAATTTGGTCTGCTAGAAAATATCAGATTCTTTAGGTGACTCTTAATAGCTTCTATTAAGTCCCTCCCCTGTGACCTCAAAAATATTCAACTAAACCCTAGTACATTGTCAGACATATAGACCTACACTGGCAAGAATGCACAAAATAGTCATTGACTTGCATAGCAGTTCTAGAGGAGACCCCTTACCTGCTTGTCCAGCTGTCCAGCTAGTAGAATGTGCTTGAAAGACTGGAGCTACAACATCTATCATGGTATTCTTAGGATAGTACTGGGAAGTTCTGGTCAGACTAGGCAACAGGGTCTAGAGGCACAAGTCTCAGCCTTCTAAGTGGCTAGGATTAGAAGCCTGAGCCACCAGTGCCAAGCTCTCATCACAATATTATGTCAGTCATTCAGATAGGTGCATAGTTGTTATCTTAGTATGGCTTTAATTTCCATATATCCTTACTGGCTACAGATAGTGCACATTTGTTCAAGGGGTTATTGTGATTTCTGTATTTTCCTTGATGAAACACCTCTTTATATCTTTTGTCCATTTTGACTAGCCTGTTTAGATTTTGTACTGTTCCTTTTTTGAGAACTGTTTGTCCATTCAGATAGTATTCCTTTGTCAGATATGTGGTTTGAAAATACATTCTTCCATTGTGTGGCTTCTCTTTCCTTTCTCTTAAAAGAATCTCTACAGAACAAGTTTTTATATTTGTAATTGATGATTTTTTTTTCTTTTATAGTTT
Source organism: Dipodomys merriami (assembly GCF_024711535.1). Taxonomy (NCBI): domain Eukaryota; kingdom Metazoa; phylum Chordata; class Mammalia; order Rodentia; family Heteromyidae; genus Dipodomys; species Dipodomys merriami. Next base: position 1,306,959 of record NW_027203293.1, on the reverse strand, counting down.
TCTCTTTATGGTGTCAAGCCTTCTCCTAACTCTTGGTCCTGTGTGGCAGCCAACAGAGCAGCTGCTCAACATGGAAAATGGCTTCCTCCAAAGCAAGTGATCTAAAAAAGAAAGAAATAGCACGTGTTAAGATGGAGGCCTCAGTGTCTTTTGTAACTCAGTGATGTATCATTCCATTTCTATAGAATGGTTGATGGTCACACCAGCCAATTATGGCCTCATATGGGAGGGGATAACACAGAGGTATGGATATCAAGAGGCAAGGATCATTGGGGACATCTTGGGGACCATAGATGTGAAACCTTGTCATGGAAATGAATGTGCATAAATGAATGTGCACACCTTGGAGACTGCCTGTCTTTTGCTGTGAGCACAGGAATACACCTTTGGACATTTTACTCTTACTCTAGACTGCAAATACAGTAGAGGGAGGAATAATGCTTTTTTGGTGACTCTGTTTCCCTACAGCATTACAGTACTGATTCAGCCAGAACTGAGCTTCATCCATGCTTGACATCAATCAAGAAAGCAATAGAATGCTCACATCTGTCTGTAGCAATTTTTTTTGCAGTGCCAGAGATTTGCAATCACCTGTGATCACTATTAACATATATATTGTTTAAATGTCTTATTAGCATTCAGCTTTTCCCATTGAGAAGCTGAGACTTTATATCTCCTAATTCTCTGAGAGAATTCAGAAAAATGTGAAAACAAAAAACTACCATCAATTATGTAGGCAGGTACAAGACCAGGGCCTAAAATCTAGCAGGTATGGTCAAGCTTCAGGACCTATTTCAGCTTAGATATTAGTGGCCCTTGGACTTAAGAGATGCTCATTTACTTACAACCTGGTAGTTAGTAAAGAGGACCATCAGAACCTGAAATCCAACCCATAGCAACACAGAGGAAAATTTCCTCCAAAATAAAATAAAATTTGCATTGTTTAGGCAAATGTCATTGCCAGATGGCATTTCCATTGGAGTCTGCTCTGCTTAATGCTTTCAGTTTCTAGGCTGAACGACTAAATCACCCTCCCCTCCCATAGGTTCCTGCTCAGTCTCTTGACAGGCAGAGTTGCCATTTTCAGCTTCAAGAGAGAAACAAATCATGTCATTGTCAGGGCTGTGACTGAGAACATCGTGCTCTTAGCCCTACTGGCTTGGCAATATCAAAAGACTCAGACAAAGCTGTTTGCCATGAATCCATCATTCTGGCTTGCCCAGCTGGGTCCTCCCCCAACCCTCATTCTAATCCCACTCACAATTCAAATACCCTAGAATTTGTTCCAGGAACAGTTAAGATTCCTGCTAATTTCAAATTTAGCAGCACTGCAGATCTTTTCTTTTGTGCCAGTCTTAGGGCTCAAATTCAGGGTCTGGCCATGATCCCTTAGCAATTTTTTACTCAACATTGGCACTCTACTACTTAAGCCATACCTCCACTTCTGGATTTTCGCTGGTTACTTGATGAAAAGTCTCACGGACCTTCCTGTCTAGGCTGGCTTTGAACCTTGATCCTCAGAGCTCAGCTTCCTGAGACTTAGGTGTGGGCTATGGGGATCCGGTATCCTTTTCTTTTTGTTAATGAAAGGAAATTCTGGTTGCTGGAAGTTCAGCAGACACCTCTCCTATCCAAAGCCCCCAGGAGAAGAGGGAGATGGAATGATCAATTTGCAAGACTGCAGAATACACACAAAGTGTCGACTACTGAGCAAATACCTAATTGTCTCTCAGGACGCAGAGGCCCTGGGGCCCCATGCTTGGCTGTGACACCTGTCACAGTTCTTGAGTGGATCCAAGGGAACTGATCAAAAAGAAAAAAGCATTCGGGTTCTCCCTGTTAATCTCTTGCTTTAGTCCCTCAGTCAGTAAACTGCCAACTTCTTCACCTTGGAGGTAGAATGGGAATACAATAATTGTCACATGGAATGGGGAAAACAAAAAGAATAATATGTGTAAACAATATGGTCTGACAGTTCACTGGTTGGCGAAATAACACTGGTGCATTTATTACATTGGTTTTGAGCAGATATTTGCATGTATACCTGTGTGCATCTTGACTATGTGAGGGGGAGGAATCTTTTTATTTTTCATTTAAAGTTGGTATTTTTATTAAAGTTTTCTCTGGAAATATCCCTTTACTAGAACATTCTTTCTAGAAACAGCCTAAAGAAAATTCTTGGATCAGTACAAAGTAAGAGAAGTTTCTAAAACAATGTCTTTGGAGGCAGAATGAGACTGAATTGTTGGGGAAAGAGGTAGAAGGCATTTACTGGGTCTTGAACTCAGGGCCTTGGCTTTCTTCTCAAGACTGGTACTTTCACCACACATGCCACACCTTCACTTCTAGCATTTGGGTGGTTAATTGTAGATAAGAATCATAAAGCCTTTTCTGCTGAGGCTGGCTTTGAATTTCCATGCTCAAATCGCTCAAATTGCAGTCTCCTGAGTAGCTAGGATTACAGGCATGAGTCACTAGTGCCTGGATGATTTTTTACACACTCTTGGCTGATTTGAACTTTATGCTACCTTTGGGAACTGGCTTATAAATGGTAATAAAGCCTACCTGACAGGGTGGCTATGAACATAAAATAGAATAGAAAAAGAAGTACACTATGAAGAGCTTGGTGAGTAGTAGCTGCTTAAGAACAGAATTAGCCAACATTCACTTTGCTTTTATATGACAAAAGTTGGCATCCATATTCCATCTAAAGATCACCATCAAATTCCCTACCTTCTTCATGGCATGTAGATACTATTATTCCTACTAGAAGAAAGATAAGGGTTGGAAAGATGGTCTGCCTCAGGACCATAACTGGAAGAGACAGAGGCAGGATTTGAATCCAACTCAAACTCTATCCACTGCATGCTGTATATGCCATCTACAAGCTGATGCCATAAGCCAGAACTGGCCCATGAGCATGTTTGCTTTGGCTCAGAGTATTTATTTATTTTTAATTCTTTATTTTAATGTAGTTTTCAGCACTAAAAATTTGGGAACAATCTCACAGTTCTGGGTCTGAAGTTTCTTTCTTAAAAGCTGACCTTGGTCACCCTGCACTTGCATTCTCACGCGGCTGTGGTAAGCTAAGGCTGTGTGATGGTTGACATCTTCGGTGGGGTAGAGGGGCTGGTCGTGGTCTTCATCCTCACACATTCCCATGCTACCAGGGTCTGAGCTCTTTCCATTGCCGTTCATCCGTGTCCCTCATCAACCCCATAAAGTTGTTAGGCATGAGGGCCTTTGGGAAGCAAACTGCCTGTGCTCACTCCCATCTCTGGTGAATTCTAGTCATTCCTGCCTGGTGTGGATAAATGTCCATGACACCTTGGTGTGCCTGGATTCCTCCAGGGCCTTCCTTACCACATGCCTCCCCAGCTGAGGAGTCTGGGAGGCGTCAGCAGCATCCTCGAGTCTAAGCACATATGGCCAGTTAGGGTCCTTCAGCCTCCCTTTGTACGGCACTCCCGTAGAGCTATCTCATCCCAGACTCTGCACTTGGATTCTTCCTCCTCCATGGATTCTTGCAGTCACCTCCCACCCTGTCCTCATGCTAACCATTCAACACTTGGCAAAGTCATATCTATCTTTAGCAAATATTTGTTCATGGTCAGGGTGTGAGGCCTGTGAAGTCACCCAGAATCCCTGCTTAGAAGGGCCCCTCGCTTGGCTTAATGCTCTATTACTCCATTTCGACATTCCTAATGTGTTTTTAACTACCAGCTACCTTTTTATTTTGTAGTGGGACCAATAAGTACATAGCTGTTCCTATTCACCTTTCAATTCAAGAAGCTTCCATGACCCCTGACCTCAGTAGTATTTTCTGAACGATGACACATAAAGAATATGTAATATTTGTATGTGACAGTGGGAGGCTGTAAAGCTCCAATTCTGGGCTAGGTATGTGAAAGAAAAAAAAAGTCATGACAAATAAGGACCTCACAAAAATGTTGCTCAGGACAGCTGTAAGAAAAATTCTGCCTTGCAGGAAAAAGTACCTTTAGTTCACTTTAGTACTAATCAACATTACTCCAGACCTTCTGTAATCAGGCTAATATTTTTGAGTTTACATATCATACCCATTGTCATTTCCAGGTCCTCATTAATATAACCTCCAGTTGTTGAAAATAGTTACTCTTCTTAATATTACCCAAGTGCTACCATTTTATCAGACTAGCTTAAGTCCACCTTCTCCATAAAACTTACCTTATGCTTATCAGTCAATAGTATTTCATTCTTAAGTCAAACAGTTGATGATTGCTTAATCAGTAGTAGGTACTGAGCCAGTATTGGGACATAATTATAAGTAACACATGCATGTACCTGTCCTTACAAAGATTTTTAATGAAGTATGATCAGAGTTATCACAGAAGTAAAGTAAATTACCACAAGCTTGGTGGCTCATAACATCAGAAATTTATTGTCTCACAGTTCTGAAAAATAGCAGTCCAAAATCAAAGACTCAGTAGGACCACATTCCTTTTGCCTTATAGGAAGAGTCATGCTTTACCTCTTGCAGCTTCTGACATCACTTGGCATCTCTTGACTTTCTGTGAGAGATTATTTATCTTGATTGGTTCCATTTATCCTTTCACCTTTTGTCCATCCACTTTCTGTATGACTCTTATACAGACACTTATCTTTTTATTTAGGACCCACTGGGTGATCCAAAATGATTTAATCTCAACATCCTAATTATGTCTTTCAGCACCTTTTCCAACTAAGAATCCCACAGTAAGAGAAGTGGGTAGAGTTATTAAAAGGGCCAAATTTAAAAAAAAATCTGCAAACATCTTGGACCCTCTAACATGGGGAGGTATTGAAGGGCATTAAGAATTAAAAGAACATTATCAGATTTAGGAGGATTATATGGTTGGCATTCAAGGAATAGTCTGGGGCAGGCCAGACTCAGACTTTCCTGCCCGGGCTACCTTCAAATTGAGTTCCTCAGATCTCAGACTTTTGAGTAGCTACCTAGGACTATAAGCTTGAGCCATAGGAGCCCAGCTGCTACGTAGTTGTTATACTGTGTTATACTGAGTACTAATGTCAAAATACAATATCTACACATGGTCAGTATATTTTTTTTCTGAATTTTTTTTGTCTGTGTTTGATAGAATCCCATGGATACAGAGGGATGACTATATTTAGCTATGTATGATTTTTTTCACCATATAATTAGAAACTTATTGTTAATTGTTCTATTCTCTGTCCCTCGTTTTATATTTTGCTGGACGTCATTGTTCTGTGTTATGCTGTCTCAGTCTCTAACTATACTTGGGAACCTAAGCAGAAGTTCAGATCAGGGGTCCATCTGGGAATAATTTCTGAACAAATGTCTAAGTGTTAACTGCCCAGAGCTTGAGCCAGAAAACAGGAGCAGGGGATGTTCTCCATTTCCTCTTGAACTTCACCAAATTCCTTCATCCAGTGTCACCATCAACTGTCAGGCAAACAACTTTATTTTTCTAAAGTAAGCAACATCTTTTTGCTTTGTTTTTGCTCAAGGAGCTTCCTTCCCTCACAAGAGCTTCTTTACAGCTGACAGAAGCCTCCCTAACAGTACTATGTAGTGGTGCAGCCAGCAGTGGTGGATGCTGAGATGTAACATGGTAGCCACTTGATGCAGGTGGCTTTGAGCACTTGGATGTGGCTAGTGCACCTGAGAAACTCAACTTTTCATTTCCATTTTAACGAATTCAAATTTAAATACCTGCTTTGTGGTTAGTGGTTACCACATCAGAAAAAAATAGCTATATAAACTTTTATGAACTCAAAATTCACTGCTTTAAGTAATTTCCCCGGAATTCTCCTCACACCAGGCCTGCCTTTCCTGCACTGTGCAGTCTAGAATCTTATACAGTCATTATGCTGTGGAGACTATGGAGGAATAATTTTCCATTGACTAATTTAATATCTACCGCTCCTGATAGAATGAGCTCTGGTAAGACGGGCATACGTCAATCTCCATTCCTACTGTTTCCAGCATCTAGCACAAGATGTGACTCTTATTTTTTTAATATATAGTTTTTTATTGTAAAGATACTATACAGAGGGGTTACAGTTACATGAGTAAGGTAATGAGTACATTTCCTATCAAGCATTGTTACCCCCTCCTTTGATTTTCCCCTACCACTGTGGCTCTTATTTACTAAACAAATCCTTGCAAGGATGAACACATTCTCAGATAGTGATCATATAAAACATAATCTTGGAGTGACCATATAAAGCATAATCTCAATGGATGATCACCTCTATAACCAACAGAAATTGGGACCAGTGGGAAAGTACAATTTTGCCATGCTCATTTTGAGATATGTGAAAGATAAGGCATCACATCTTGAGTTTTGTCTCAACTTAAGTCTTGAAGTGTGTCCTGACTGCTGATGGCATCCACATCTCCTCTCCTCAGATACAGTTAATGGTTTAAAAAACAAAAAACAGAGAAACATTCACTCTTCTCCCTCTTCCCTGGAGGTTACTTATGTCATTGCTCCACCTCTAGAAGTTGCTCTAAATCCTGAGTTTGCACTGGTATCTACTCTGTATCCTCTCTGAAGTCATTTACCATAATCCCAAAGCCTTAACTCAGTTAATTTTTAAACATTGGCTATGTTAGGCATGGTGGCACAGCACTGAGCTCGTTATCCCGACATAGAAATGTAGAAGTCAGTAGTCTCTGGGTATGCCCTTGTAGTTAAATACATTTTTCACTCGGATGAAACTCAGATTAATCAGAGTTCTAATTTCACTGCAACATTTGAGGCTCCCTTGTAAGCTTGTTAATGATCTTAAGCTCTAGCATTTTAGCTGGATAGAATCCTATGGACATAGAGCTAATCTGCTAAATCTAACAGGTAAGTAGACTCTGGAAGGCTCTGTGGATCCAACTGAGTCTGGCTGGCATAGGGCTAGGAGCCTATGTCCAAGTCTCATTGCAAATCCTTCAAAGGCAGTTTCAAAATCAGTGGACTAAAAGTCACTCCATTGTGGAGCCAAGGTCAACAGTCTAAGCCAGTTGCTGGTCCAATTGAGATTAGGCAAAGCTGGTAGCCCCTGTGGGAAGCTACAGGGAGCTGGGGAAGCCAGAGAAGGGAGTTCAAATGGGGTTAGTCAAGAGGGAGGCTTTGCCAGTTCTTGGTCCCCTCTGCCATGAAGGTGGGCTCTGGAAGCTCAAAAGGGAAATGCTGCTGATGAGAGTTGAGAAATTGGCCACCTGTGGGTGGATTTGATTCACAATAGGCACAAGAGGTTTTCATCCTGACTTCAAAGCCATTTAACCAAACCCAGTGAAGATGCTAAAGGGAAAGGAGTCAGCCTATATCACAGGATCTCAGGCCATGGACAGATGCCTCCCAGCACACTCCCAAGCCTTGGGGAATGAGGGAGTGGCTGCTGCCAGCTCCAACGTCATGAGAAGAGGCACCAGCAGCATCCAACCCTGGAGCTACACCTCCTGCATTCCCAGCTTCCAGGAGTGGAGTGATAACAATCCTCCTATTGCCACAAGGTAAGATGACTCCTCCCATCCACAGCATAGAAACCAGCTTTCTTCTTTCCCCTGCCTATTACATCACTGCTGCTTTCCTGGGTCTTTTCAGAAGCTTCAAAGCCTCCAGCAAACAGGAAATGGATAACCTGGTGTTGGGAGCATCTCATTTACAGTAAACAGGAGAGTGTGGTCCTGCTGGAAGAGTGGGTAGAAGAGATGACAAGTTCAATAACTGATAGAATCGGGGTACATGTTGGGCTGAAGCTGAGGCAAGAGTAAGACCCTGCACAGGTCTTACAGTGCCCACAGCCTGTTCTGTCCTGTTGTTGAATTTCTGCATCACCAGTGGAGTCAGTCGACATTGATTGGGTGCAGCCAAGGAGCAGCCTGTGGAGGGGCCTGGAACTCACTGGACAGCTTTGCTCTGTTCTGCTTAGCCTCATCTCAAAGACAAATATGCATTGAACAAATATCAAAAGGTCACGACAGTTCCTGAGAGAGTCTGTGGCCTTTGCAAAATGCATCAATCATTGTCAATGCCCAAATCTTAATAAGAAGCATTGCCATCTATTGCCTACTGTAGGCCAGGTGTTGACCATACATCATTTTGCTTAATCCAATTCCAAAAACTCTCTCCATTTCTCATCCTCAGAGGTCAACTGTGCTTGTTCAAGTCATGCTTTCTGCCTGGACCTCTGACAAGATTTCCCTGCTCACCCACAGAGAGGCCTGAATGAACTTGCAAATATACCAATCTGAGCAAGTCAGTCCCTTTCTTAAAACGTTGATTCCTGTGCTTTATGGTTAAGGTTTACTTCTCAGATCACACCTTTTTGATCTTGTGTGGCTGCACCACAAGGGGTAGATGCTTCCTACCAACCCCTTGTGACCATCTGTATCCTGCTTTTCTCTCCAAGTCTTTCCTAACTTTGCCATTGTAGGTATTACACCCATGGTGAAACAAACTTAGCACTTTGTACCTTTTTCCTATTGACCTGGCTGCCCTCCTCTGTAAGCATTGACTTTGCTCCCTCTCTGTGGGAGAGATCTCCTCCACAGGAGCCAGGAGTGACTCTTGGCAAAAGGAAACCGGAAAAATTGTTTTTGTTCTCTTTGGTATAAGGAACAGATATGCATCAATACACAAGCAAATACAGTGTGGCTTTAGTATTAAAATTTCATGGGTGGGGAGGAAAATTATGGAGAGAGAAAATAACTCCCTAAGAGCCAATAGTAAAAAAAACAAAAAACCAAGATTGAGAAATACTGAGTGGATTTTCCTTACCAATTTTATGTAGAGCTTTTGTTAGTTCCTTTAGCTGATCGAGGGTCTATTCAAACAAAATGCTAAAGACACATTAAATGTTGAAAGCTGAATGAGTGCATGCACATGTGAGTCCTCCCAACACTCCTGAGAGGAGACAGTACCATATCTCACTGGAGGAGAAAAGGGAAAGTGGTCAGTTCCTACCCACCCCTAATACCATCAAAGTGCCAAAATTATTAAGTGCTCAAGTAGAAGTGTTTTAAATTCAAGATTTGTAAGCTACAAGTCCAATCCTAACATTATTTTAGTAAAATACATACAATAGATATAAAAAGAATATATACTATATATTCATATATATATATATATATATATATATATATATATATATATATATATATATATATATATATATATATATATATATATATATATATGGGGGGAGGGAGATTGATTTGCCCTCAACATTCTAGGATGTTCTGGCTGGAATACCCTTATCCAGAAACAAATCTAGTAAATCAAGCTTGTGATGCTGCAGCTTTACACAAAAACACCTCAACGCTGTGATGGTAGGAATGGTGGGCGGGCTGCTATCCCCACTCACAGAGGGGAGAATCCAAGGAAAGACCAAGTGTCACTTTGTTCAAAACTAGAGATACCCACTTAGCTTGGCAGTCTGAGTCTTGAAATTGATCCAATTAAACTTTTAAAATCTAGCCTTGAGCTTCTTTCGTGTTCTCAGCTAAGAAGCACAGGGTTGTCTTGAAGGCGCAGATATTGGGATAAAAAGAAGATGTACCCAATTATGATGCAAATTTCAATAAGATTATAGTCCCGAGATTTATGAAATGCTAAGCCAGGAGAAGTGCTACCATGGGGAGAAAATGAGGACAGGAATGTCATTAATAAAAATGCTTTTCTTGTTGAAAGCAAAACTAAGTGACATCTATAAAATGGTTTTATGAGTCAGTTTATTGAAGCAGGAAGTGCTGAGGAGCTCAGACCAGTGCTTAAGCCTTTTCAAGGTCAAGATGAGGTTTGAAATCTGATTTATTAGTCTGTTTGTCAATCATGCTTCGCTCATTTTCCACTGCTGAACTTATCGGCAGGAGTGAAGCAGAGGAAAAAGTCCCTGCTGGGTGCAGTTCATCCTCCTGGGACACAACATTTTCCTTTCAAACATAAAACTTCCTATATACAGAAAAAAATCATTAACCATTCACATGAAATTCAATATGGTTGTACAAATAAAACCCAAAAACGCTGTAATCACTACCCAGAGGAAGGACAGTCTTCACCACTCAAACCCTCCTGGTGATCCTCTTAGTTTCTATGTCCCTTTTCAGGTTACCAGAGAGTACTTCTTTTGGGATTATAAAGAAAAGCAGTGATACAGAATGTACTCTTTGTGTCTGACATTCTTTGTTCAAGAAACAATGTGTCTGAGAGATCCATCTACATGGCTGCATGGAACAATTCCACACTCATTCTTTCCCTGAAAGGATTTCATTGTATAGACCTATTTCTTTTATTTTCCCAGTTGTTGGACATTGAGATTGCTTTTGCTTTTGGTTATTATTCATAGTGTACCTTGAATTTTCTTTCTCCATGTCTTTTGGTAAATGTGTGTATTCACATATTCCACTGGGAATACAATCAAGTTGACAATCAACATTAGTCCTAACGTCTAATACATTTTATAAACTCTTTGCCCTTCCCAATGCAGATGCCATACCTCTGGTCTGCTTTAGTAGGTCCTATTAGGTAGATTTAGCATATCCTTGTAAATAGGAGTTCCAAATAGTCTAAATCCTCCTCAACACTTGATACTTGATAGTGAATGCTTTTCTCCTCTTAGCCATTCTGGTGGCTAGGTGTTCAAACTTCTAGGCTAGGTGTTTTTGTTAGTTGCTTCTTGCTGTGAGAAACATCCGAGGAAAATAACTGAAAGGAGGAAGAATTTATTCTTGCTCATGGTTTCAGAACATGTGATGAGGCAAAACGTCATTGTGGAAGAGTATGGTAGAACCAAGTTCTCACTTTAGGGTCTCCAGGAAGCAAAGGGAGAATATGTGTGTTGATACTAGCTGGCTTCCTCCTTCTTCCCTTGTGTCCTGTCTGGAGCCCTAGTCTATAGAGTGGAGCTGTCCATATTCAGGACAGGTCTTCCCCATTTAATTCCTTGTGGGAACAGTCCTCACACCAGCACCCAGAAGTGTACTTTACCAATATTCTAGGCACTTTTCAATCCAATCAAGTTGATAATCAACATTAATCCTTATAACGTCTAATACATTTTATAAACTCTTTGTTCTTCCCACTCTTACTAAGATACCCTTTGTAGTATAGCATTTAGCAGTATACTTTTGTCTTTTTTCCCCAGTTGACAAATAAAAATATTATATACTCAGGATAAACAATGTGATATCTGGACATGTGTATACATTGTAAAATTACTGCCACAATCAGGTTAATGAATGTATCTGTAACCTTACATGGTTCCCTTGTGCATGTATGGGTATGTGTGTGAGTATGTATGCATGTGTGTATGTGTTGTATGCACATGTGTGAGATGAGAATACTTAAGATCCACTTAGGTTCTCTTCAATTTATCTCAATAAACTTCTCCAAATTTGAGTAAACAGATTTTGTACATGGTTTGTTAAGTTACACTAAACTTGAAATAAATGCCAAGTGCCTACCTCTCAAGAAAGTCTGGAATATATGATCTAACTTCAAGAGCTTTAATATTAATGAAGTAGTCATTTTTGTAATGGAGAGACTGGGAAAAAAGAAAAACAAACTGTGGACATGGATACTCTAAAATTTAGAGAGGGAAGGGAAACATTCCAAGAGGAAAAAGTAAAATGAGGGAGCCAAAACTTTGAAGCTAAAGTGAATAGAACATGTTAAGGAACTAAGACAATGTTCAACTAAGACATTGACTTTAGTGTCTCCATTCTGATTCATGAATAGAGAAAATGTAGGTAAAATGTGGTAAAATGAAGCCCTATGCACTTCAAGTCCCTATTGTTAATACAGTTTGATATCCTGGTACCTGAAATGGGTAACACAGCAATTTTTTTTTTACCTATTCTTGCTTCAGACTAATTAGCAATCAGTAAAAGAACTGCTCTTAAAAACTTTCTGGGACTAGGAATGTGGCTTAGTGGTCGGTCGAGTGCTTGCCTAGTATCACATAAGAAAAAAACAAAACAAAACTTTCCTGATAGACATTTCTTTATTTACACTGGAACTAGAGTACCTATCCCAAAAGGTTTCTAATCTGGAAATGAATGATGTTTAAAGAATATATAGTACAGGTTGTCTTTCACAGTAATCCAGACTTCAATCCAGACTAACCAAAAAGAGATTAGACATAGCAACTAACCCCAAATGCTACTAAAAGGGTTACAGGTAACATCAAACTACCATGATTACTATCAATGCCCAAATAGAGCAGCAACATCTGGGCTTCTTAGAAGAAACAGGGCTGGAAATGGGCCTTTAAACCTTAGATCACTGACTGAGGTTTTGATGTCCTATTTCCATCCTAACTGGGGCACAGTCTTGCCAATAGCAAAGGAAAACTCAGCAGTCTTGGGACAGCTCCAAAAACACATGGAGAAAGGTCCTCAGGCCTCCTGGGAGCTACTGGAATCAGTAAGGCATGGAAATAGTCAGAATATAGTTCAAATGATAAGATTCCTAATGGGATGTGAGTATGCATTTTGCCAAGATTTATTCCAATTTTGGAACTCAATTGGAAACTTCTGAACGTCATGTTCTATTTGGCTTGGGCAAAACATAACTCTGCATTGCTTTGTGTTTATTTTATCCCTCAAGATCAGAGCATAATTTACTTGTCGCTAGATTTTTGTGTTTAGCACAAACTTTCATTTATTAAAATAAAAGTTGATTTTTTTCCCCTTCTAGGTCCCCTGGGAGGAAAAAGATGTACACAGTGAAGAAAGTATCCACTGGAAAAAAAAAACATGCATACCCAATATAGAAAATTTATGCAAACAGGAATGCCCAGAGGAGAAATAGTTTAGAAAACCCAAAGTATCCTAAGTCCTCAAACTTCACATAAGACAGTAGAGATGAGATGCAGAAATTCCTCAGGATTCTCCTCCACTTAAGCAGGGCATCATCTTTTATAGCATCTCCACTTGAGAAGGTTTCTTCCTGTATTTAAACAAATACTTTAAGAAGAAAGATTAGAGTTTCCCTTTGAACTAGTGTCCTCTAGCAGTTACACTGAAGATGTTTCTTAGTCATACCATGTCCATCTTCACTGCAATTTTAGTTTACTCTCAAACAAACATCTTGGTATTTGTCGGTACCAAACTGTAAGGTTTGCCAAAAGGAGACAGTCACATGGTTCAGGCAGAAGAGTTTATTGGGGGGAGGGGCAACGGAGGCAGGCAGAGAGTGAGAACTAATGGCAGAGAGGTTGTATAAGGAAAGGTGGGAGGAGGTGTGACCACAGTGGATGCAGAAGTGATCTCAGAGCCTGTGGTCCTTTGCTGACTCCCAGTCAGGTGATTGACAGTTACAAATTATTTCTGGTAAGGCTATGTGCTGTCCTTCTTGAAGAAGAAGTGGGGGGAGGGGGCTGTTCTCCCAGGCAGACCTAACAAAAGTTCTCCTCTAGTTAAAGTATATTTCTAGCATCTATAATAAAAGAAAAATGGAGAAGAATTAGTGATCAATTTACATTACCCAGTATTGTTTTTTCAAAAGAACAACCTGAAGTAACTGAAGCCAACCCCAAACAACAAACAATAACAAAATAATTTATTGGCTCATCTAATTCACTTTTCCCTCCAGGTGGAGAGGTGACTAAATTCTGATAGGCTCAGCCAGATTTGGTGCTTAAGTCTGAGAATTGGCACTGTGACTAGATCTAGGTCACATCATAGATGATTTATGATCAAGCAAAGTGGATTTACTTCCAGAGATGGTTCATTAAGACACATTATAAACTAATAAATTTTAGGGAAGCAAAAAGAAATGTCTTCACAGTGTAACAGAGCCTTCCCTGTAAGATTTTACGTGGAAAAAAGGCATTATTTCTCAAAATCCAAGGTTTCAGCCAAAGTGGATCCCATCACCATTCATTGGCACATTAACATCATTACCCATTACCTGTTCTAGAATGTCACAGGTACTTCTGTGAGAACCCTTTGTGGCCATCAAGCAGACAGCCCAGAATGACTTAGAATATGGTTCTGACACAAGTTCAAGTTCTCTACTCTAGCATTTAGACAAGTTACTTACCTTCTTTTTTTGGGGGGGGGGGAGGTGGGAGGAGCGGTCCAGTCGTGGGTCTGAACTCTGGGCCTGGGCGCTGTCCCTCAGCTCTTCAGCTCAAGGCTAGCGCTCTACCACTTGAGCCACAGTGCCACTTCTGGCTTTTTTTCCTGCTTATGTGGTACTGAGGAATCGAACCCAGGGCCTCATTCATGCAAGGCAAGCGTTCTACCACTGAGCCACCTTCCCAGCCCCGTTACTTGCCTTCTTTAAACTTACTTACGTATTTATTTAGTTATTTTACAAAATGAATATAATAAGTAACATTTTTCTCTTAGATTATTATGAAGATTAAATGAAATAATACTCAAAGTGCTTGCTTTGGTGTTGAGCACTTAAAGATAATTAGATATTCACTACAGCTATTGTTATTGTAATATCATCACCAGCAAGAGAATTCTAGGAAGGGTGATAATGATGATGCTCCATTCCATTATCTTTCTGGAACAAGTAATACCCTATTGCACATCACCTTTGCTAGGCAGCCCTTTCTTTCCCCTTAGATCAGTTTCAGATCTCCCTTCTCCCTCTCTTGCTTCCCATAATTCTCTTTCTTCTCACTAAGGTGTGAGTCACTAATGTACCTGAATAGAAAAAAGCAATGTAATGGTACCCTTGACACTTGGTTTAGCCTTTGCAAAAGAGATTTCACAGGCAATTGAAATCCAGAAAATTGCTATCTTCGGGAGGTGTGTATGCTGTGAACAACAAAATACAACTCCTCGGAGCGATATCAAAACTGTTCACCAATATCTGGCACCAAATGGCAAAGTAATATATAACCCCATCAGACTTTATCAGAAAGAAAGCAATTGTGAAGAGCTGGAGGAAAAAAAAATGAGTCTTCACAAAGAGTACACTTCTACCTTCTTATTTGCTCTATTATATCTTACTTTTCATGAAACTTTCCACTGAAGTTTCCAGAAACAAGGACATTTTAACAGGTTCCTTCACTTCTAGCACCTCTGCCAAGAGTCCTTCTCTCCTGTAAATTTAGGATGGGCTTTTACCCAGGAAAGAAATGAGTTTGGGACAGGAAACATTACTTTTAGAATTTGTCCTGTGTGTTCTGGTGAATACTATGGGAGCCAGTCACTCAGATTGAAAGTCCTATTAAAAAAAAAGTGTCATAATATATTTTCTTTCTAATTTGGAAAGGTAAGTAGCATAATACTCTATATTTATAAAGAACGGGCCCTTGGAAAGTGCTGCAAATAATATTCTTTTCTTCCCCATAGAATTCCTGATGGAAACAATGTATTTTCTTCTCACTCCTTTTTATAGATTATACAGTCTGTCAGATGCATTGTGGAAGCCAGACCTGAGTTTTCTTTGGATTCAAAATGCAGTATTAGGTTTCCTTTTTATTAGGAAAACATTTCTAAGCAAAAATGAAGTTTCATGCACAGTGTTCGAAGTAACTACCATGAGAAAGAATTCAGTTAAGATTTCTCGCTTTTCAACACAATAAAATTCATCGCTCTCCCATTTTTCTTTCCCATTCTTTACACCCTTAAGTATAGTGGAGGTGTTGTATCCTGTGGACATCAGATTCACATGCTTATAATAATACTAGTCATTGTTCTGTAAAGTGAATACATGTCCTTAGTCACAATGCATTTCTTCCTGTGCTTTGCAATCTTAAAAGTCTGGGGCCACACATTGCCTTTGTTTCAGAGTAGAAAACATGAAGGCTCAGAGAATGCTTTACCTAGAATTACACAACTAATTAGTGGCACTGAAGAGGCCAGAAGGTTGTAATTTTAAGGTTTTGCTGAGCTTTGAAATTTTCATAGTGTTGGACTACTTAGAATAACATAGTTGCTGTAACAAATAAGTCCCTAAAGGTCAGTAACATAATAGAACAAGCACTGATTTATCACTTATGAGGTATACAATGGGTTTCCGTAGGAAGCCAATGATGGCTGCCTTCCTTGCAGTGTTTCAGGAACCCATTTTTTTCTGTTTTATAGCTTCATCATCCTAGGAGTACTTTATCTTTCTGGAGGACATTTGGCATTGACTGAAGATGCTCTTGATGATTGAGACTGAGAAGTACTTTAACCATCTATTAGGTTGAGGCTAGGGATGTTGCTAGACATTCTGTAAAACAATAGAGACAATGGTCAATAGCGTCCAATGTGTTAATAGTACAAAGATTGAGAAACATTGCCAAAAGAATTTATTATCATCCACATCTAGGCAGCCAAACAAGGAAGAGAGGGTATTGATAAGATATAATCACGCCACTGAGGTCTTGGCCTGGAAGTGACATTTGTTAGAAGACTTCCATTTAAATGCAAGTGAGGCTGAGAAATGAGTCTTCCTCAAGAAAGTGGCTGCTTCTAGCAACAACTCATCTTTGGGATACCAAAATTTTTGTGATGTCTAAGCAGTGTATTAGGTATTATAAGTATTATAGTATTGCAAGGAAAATCTCAGACATGAAAAAACAAAGCCGCTATATTTTGAGAGGCCAGATTGGGAGTCTTTATTGGAGAGCCAGTGGCTATTGGTAGACTCCTGTCTCAAAGACCAGCAGCCCAGTACAGAGCGTGAACCAAGCTTTTAATGACAAAAACCACATGTTTAGGGTTAGATTAAGTGTTAATAAAAGCAGACCATAAACACAGCAAAAGGAGCAGGGCTTTTGCTGGGGTAGAGCAGCATGATGTATCTGCATATTCTCCTTGCACTAAGCATCTGCAATTCAAAGGATGGCTTGTCTCACCTCTAGGCCTTTGAAGCTGGGTGGAAAGCCCCCATCACCCAACTAGGCACCAAGATGGCTTTGTGAAAACAAGATGATATTACTTAGACCCGTCAATAGGCTCTTACTTACCTACTTCAGTAGGTTATCTAGAGATAATTTAAGTCTATGCAATGCATTTTATATAAAGGAGTTGAGCATTCTTAGATTTGGATATTCACAAAAAGTCCTAGGACCAATGCCCTGGAGGATTCCAAGGAACCACTGCAAGAGAGCAAATATGCTATGAAGTTAATGAAGTACAAGCTCCAAGCCCCTGGTCACATAACTTTGCAAACTTTGCAAAAGCAACTGTGGTGAAGAAAGACTCTCTTCTACTCTCACTTCCCCTTCACTGCATGTGTGATCACCTTGTGCTGGGAGTTGCCACATTATTTTGGGGACTTGGCAGAGGTGCACTTGAGTTGGATATACATTTAGTATAATGGGTTTAATGGATATAAGTGTAATTGATTTACAGTTACTGCTATGCATAATTAAGTTAGTACTATTTGTCATGGGGTAGAAATTGCATCTAGAAATACTCTTACAATTCAAGTGCCAACATATGAAGCATCTGACGTGAAGGCACAGAAAGAGAAGTCTACCACGATGCAAAAGTACAGTGCAGAATCTGAGTCTGGAAATGTGTGGGAGATAGAAGATCATCAAGATTTGAGAACATAAAGGCAGTCGGGTGGGCTGTGGAAATCATCATTATGCAAAATTCTAAATGAAAATGTCAATCCCTCTGGCCATCGAGTGAGAAAGGAAATTCTACTTGTCTCTTTAAATTTATAAGAGGCAAAATATGTCCTGCCATGAGACAAAGTTTATGCATCAAAACTTTTTTACAAATTGGGTCTGTCATGTTGATGAAAGACTGCATTATCTTTCTGTTGCTTTTCCTGAACAATTATTGTCATAGAAAGAGGCCACAAAGAGTATGTAGTCAAAAACGTATGGGGGAAAAACAGTATTGTAAGTATGGTAGATAGTTACCAAAAAGAATATGCTACTTTTCTTTTTTCATTTAATATATTTTTTATTGTAAAGATGCTGTACAGAGGGGTTACAGTTACATGAGTAAGGTAATGAGTACATTTCCTATCGAGCATTGTTACCCCCTCCTTTGGTTTTCCCCTACCATCCCTTCCGTCCCCCTACTTTTCTTACATTTTGTGTGTGATGCTTGTGATGTTTGTTGGCATTTTCTGAAGAGCTTGAGGAGTATGGGTATTAGTTCTTGTTTAAAGGTCTTATAGAATTCTGCTGTGAATCCATCTGGTCCTGGGCTTTTTTTTGTTGGAAGACTTTTGATAGCTTCCTGTATCTCATTATAGGATATTGGCTTATTTAATTGGTTAACTTCTTCTTTGCTCAGTTTGGGCAACTTGTATTTCTCTAAAAATGCATCCATTTCTGCCCGATTTTCTTCCTTTAGAGAGTATAGCTTTTGAAAGTAGTCTGTTAGAATTGTTTGGATATCTTGGGTACGTGTGGTGATGTTTCCCGTGGCATCCCTAATCCTATTAATATGGGTTTCCTCTCTTCTTTTTTTAATTAATCTAGCCAATGGGCCATCAATTTTGTTTATTTTTTCAAAGAACCAGCTTTTTGTTTGGTTTATTTTGGTTATGGTTTTCTGATTTTCTAATTGGTTAATCTCTGCTTTTAATTTGGTTATCTGGCTTCTTCTAGTAGCTTTAGGTTCCATTTTTTCCTGTTTTTCTAGCTGTTTTAATTGCAACATGAGATTATTTACTTGGTCTGTCTCCATTCTCTTGATGTGGGCACTGAGGGCAATAAATTTGCCCCTCAGGACTGCTTTTGCTGTGTCCCACAAGTTTCTTTGTGAGGTGTTTTCATTTTCATTGAGTTGTAGGAAATGCTTTATTTCTTCTCTGATCTCTTCTGTTATCCAGGCATTGTTAAGGAGTGTGCTGTTCAATTTCCATGTATTGGAGAAATTTCTGCTGTATGCTTTGTTATTGAGAGCTAGCTTGATTCCACTGTGGTCAGATAGGATACAGGGGATTATGTCGATCCCTTTGTATTTGCTTAAGTTCCTTGCATGAACTATGATATGGTCTATTTTGGAGAAAGTTCCATGAGCTGCTGAGAAGAATGTGTACTGTGTTGTTTTAGGGTGAAATACTCGGTAGATGTCAGTTAATTCCGCTTGCAGTATGGCCTCTCTTAATTCGGTAGCTTCTTTGCCAATCCTCTGGTTGGTAGACCTGTCCTTTGGTGAGAGTGGTGTGTTAAAGTCTCCTAGTATTATCGTATTGGGATCTATTTTATTCTGTAAGTTTGAGAGCATTTGTTTGACATATCTGGGTGCACCAATATTTGGGGCATATAAGTTGATGATGGTTATATCCTCCTCTTGGATTGTTCCCTTTATTAATATGTAGTGTCCGTCCTTGTCTTTCTGTACTGATTTTAATGAAAAGTTTATTTTGTCAGATATCAGGATAGCTACACCTGCTTTCTTACTGGGGGCATTTGATTGGTAGATCCTTTTCCACCCCTTCACTCTGAGTTTGTTTGTATGTTTGGCTGAGAGGTGGGTCTCCTGAAGGCAACAGATGGATGGGTCTTGTTTTCTTATCCAGTCCTCAGTTCGTTTTCTTTTAATTGGCGAATTCAGCCCATTTATATTAAGAGAAAGTATAGAGAGATGCATTGTTGTCTCTGCCATTCCGTTTTCCTAAGTTTTTCTTTTTTCCTTTCCTCCTGTGCTTGCTCAGTTAGACTTTGAGTAATGCCTGTTTGGGGCAGGCCCCAGTTCCTGGCTGCTTTCTTCAGGTTGTGTCCCCCCTCTTAGAATTCTTTGTAATGCTGGCTTAATGTTTATGAATTCATTTAGTTTTTCTTTGCTATTAAAAGTTTTCAGTTCTCCATCAAATGTGAATGCTAGCTTTGCCGGGTAGATCAGTCTGGGTTGGCAGTTATTGGCTCTCAGGGCTCGTATGGTGCTTTCCCAGGCTTTTCTTGCATTCATTGTTTGTGTGGAGAGATCTGCAGTAATTCTTATTTTTTTCCCATTGTAGTATAGCTCCTTCTTCATTTTTGCTGCATGCAGGATTGTTTCCTTATTATTCAGATCTATCATTTTTACTATAATGTGTCTAGAAGTGTTTCTCCTGGGGTCTTGCTTGTTGGGTGTTCGATAAGCTTTTGTGATGTAGTTAAGATGGTCGTTTTTGAGGTGGGGAAAATTTTCATTGATTATCTTGTTAAATAGGTGTTGCATTCCCTTGCTCTGGAATTCCTCACCTTCGTCCACTCCAATTATGCGAAGGTTAAATTTTTTAGCATTATCTGCTTGCTCTTGAATATCCCTTTGGTTTAATTTGAGTAATTTTTCCATATCTGTCACTTTTTGGTCCAGTTGGTGTATTCTGTCTTCTGTATCTGACACTCGACCTTCCATTTCATTCACTCTGTTGACAGTGGCTTCTATTGTGGTTTGCATGGAGGAAATGGATCCCTTTATGGATTCAATGTTGGTTCTCAGAGTACTGATCTCACCTCTCAATGAGGTATGCATTACCTCTAATTTGGCGTTTATCTCACTTCTTATTGAGGTTTGTGCAGCTTCTATTTTTGCATGCATCTCTTGTTTGATACCCTGTATCTCTTTGGATAGATCATCCTTGTGCTCTTTCAATTTCTGATAAATTTCTCGCTTTATTTCTTGAGTCATTGCCTCCAGCAACCCTTGGAAGTAGCCTTTGTCTTCCATTCCTGCTTTGCTCCCACTGGGGCTCTCCCCTGTGTGGCTGCTGGCTTTTGGGGTGAGCTTGCTGTCCTGGGTGGTAGTAAACCTTGTGATTTTTCTCTGTGATTTTCTCATGGAGGTTCAGGAGACTGCTCTTCAATTTTGTTTTGGTGTGTCTGTCTTTGCTTGGTTGCTGATTCTGTATTGGTAGAGAGAGTCTGTGCCTGATCTGGGTTCTGTTGGGAGCCTATTTCCAGCTGCTATTCTGACTTACTTAGGATTCTCAGCTCTCTGCTGTAGATTGCTGACAGTTCCCGCCTTTGGAAGGGTTGAGCAGCCTAGACTGCTTGTGTTTGCTCCTACGGGTGCTCTTGTGAAGAACAGATGCTCTGGATGCACTCTCCCAAATGCTGGAGTCTGCTATGGGCTCCTGATGTGTTTTTGTTTATTTGTTTTGGGCTGGTTGTGGGCTTGAACTCTAGGTTTGGGTGCTGTCCCTCAGCTTTTTCAGCTCAAGGCTGGCACCCTACCGTTTGAGCCACAGCACCACTTCTGACCCTTTTTGCTTTTGTGATGCTGAGGAATCAGATGCAGGGCCTCATACATCCAAGACTATCACTCTATTGCTGAGCCGCCTTAACAGTCTGAGCTCCTGCTTACTATCAGGTGCTGGCAGCCTGTGTTGCCCAATTCCCAATCTAGGGTATATGGGTGGAGTTTTGGTGGGGTTTGGGCTTCTCTTGTCCTGGGCCTCCAGGTCTTTTGTTGTCACAGGCGTGCTTCCCGGGGGAGTGTTGTTTCCTGGTTTTCTCCCCTCTGTTGAGGCGTATGCTCAGCTTTTTACTTCAATTGGGAGGAGTTGGTTGTGTTGTTCAGGCGCCGGATCCCCGGGCTTGGTTCCGGCCCCAGCCTGGAGCGCGCTTGTTAGGCCTGTGCTGATGTGTATACCCCCTAGGTTATACAGCCTGGGGGACACAGTTCAAATTTCTTCTATTGTTGGTAGTCTTGACCCAGGGGCGCTGTTCCTGGCTTGGGCATTTAAGCTCCCTTCCAGGGGTGCTCTTGCTCTAGCCTGGCCAGCTGAGTGTGCTCCACGGGCTGGTGGAGCTCTCAAACAGTTCCCAGTTTTAGTGGGTCCTGTGGTCCGGGTGCTGGGGTAGGGAGTCTAGGTCAGGGTCTGGGGATTCCCTCCAGCTCTGGTCTCCCTTGAGGGATACACTTCCCCTATGGGGTACTCACCCTGGAGCTGGTTGTTTCTGTGTGGTGTAGGTCGTCAGTTGTTGTTGCAATCCGGGCTGGGTTGGGCGGTGGTGGCTCTGTGTGATTCTTTTCTGTCTCTGCCTCTGTCGAAGCTGTTGGGTCAAGAGTGTCCACGCTCAGGCAGCTTCTTCTCGGTACCTCTGGGGCCCAAGTGACCCCGCCGGGTTGTTGCGATCGTGATCGGGCGGGCGGGTGGTCTGCAGACAGGACCCTTTGTCGCGCCGAGCCGCTTTGGCGGGATGGAACCTCTCTGCTCGGGTGGAGAGTGCTGGATCGTTGCGATCGCGATCAGGCGGGCCGGGTGGTCTGCCGCAGGTCCTTTTGTCACTCTGCTGATGCCGAGCGGATTTGGCGGGATGGAGCCTCTCTGCTCGGGTGGAGAGTGAGGGGTGGGGGTGGGATCCTCGTGGAGACTCCCGGCTGGTAGGTTTCTCTGTTCCTGGCGATCTGCTGTTCTGCAAACCAGTACCTGATGTTCTGAAAGTGGCCCCCTGTGTCTCTGCTGTTTCTCTGGGGCTCCCACAGCCCCCGCGCCGGGCCGGCTGGCCGGCGGCTTGGCGCGCTGCCGCGCGGCCAGTAAAGGTTGGGGGAGGGGTCTTCGCTTTTCTCTGTTTTGAAATTCTTTTCCTCTTTCTTTTTTGTTATTCTCCGCCTCTGGTTTTTCTCTGAGTGTTCGTCTTTTTGTTGTTGTCGGTCTCTTGGGGAGATTAAGCGTTGGAACTCGAACTCTCTTTTTGGTTGGAGAGAGCTGTGGCGTTTCCCTACTGCCCCGTCGCCATCTTCGTTTGTTGGCATTTTAAAAAATATTTAATTTTCCTAAATAAGGCTTCCACACTTGTATGCTTCAGGCCCCAGGAGACTAGGTTGGATTCTGGATATAGGTACTGGTGATGTGTTGCTACAGTTTGGATCTTCAATGTCTCTCAAAGCCTCCTAAATTGGAATCTTTACTCCAGGGTGGTGGTATTAGAGTATGGTCAAAGCTTGAGGATGTGGAATCTAATGGGAATTCTTTAGGTTATTGGAGATGTGGCTTTGCCTTCTTCTCATTAGCTTTTGCTTCTTGGTCATAGTTTTGCTCTACATGTGTTTCCACTATAATATGCTGCTTTGCTACAGGCCCAGAGCAACTGGGCCACTTGATCATGGACTAGAATCTCCAAATCAGTGAGCCAAAACAATATTTCTTTCTTTCCTTCTTTTTCTTTCTCTTTCTCCTTTTTTTCTTTCTCTCTTTCTTTCTTTCTTTCTTTCTTTCTTTCTTTCTTTCTTTCTTTCTTTTGTTCTTCCTTTCTTTCTTCCTTTCTTTTTTCTTTTTTCTTTCTTTCTTCCTTCCTTTCTTCCTTTCTTCCTTCCTTTCTTCCTTTCTTCCTTCCTTTCTTTCTTCTGGTCCTGAGGTTTGAACTCTGGACCTG
The DNA here is from genome assembly GCF_024711535.1 of Dipodomys merriami. Taxonomy (NCBI): domain Eukaryota; kingdom Metazoa; phylum Chordata; class Mammalia; order Rodentia; family Heteromyidae; genus Dipodomys; species Dipodomys merriami. The sequence goes on along the minus strand of NW_027203293.1, from coordinate 1,283,733 downwards.
GATGCTGTCCCTAAGGCTCCTTTTGCTCAAGACTACCACTCTATCATTTGCAGCTTTTTCTGTGATTAATTGGAAATTAAATCTCACAGACTTTCTTGCCCAGGCTGGCTTTGCACTATGATCCTCAGATGTCAGCCTCTTGAGTAGCTAGGATTACAGTACAGGTGTGAGCTACAAGTGCCTAGCTCCTTTTTCCTCTTTTTCCTGTCTTGAGTATTTCATTCTATTGATGGAGAGCTGTTTCTGGCTATAAAAGGTGTTATACTAGCTATTAAATGACTTGCATACAGAAAGAAATGCTTAAGAAGCAGATGAAGAAATTATCAGAATGAGCTCTCAATAACAAAGCATACAGCAGAAATTTCTCCAATACATGGAAATTGAACAGCACACTCCTTAACAATGCCTGGATAACAGAAGAGATCAGAGAAGAAATAAAGCATTTCCTACAACTCAATGAAAATGAAAACACCTCACAAAGAAACTTGTGGGACACAGCAAAAGCAGTCCTGAGGGGCAAATTTATTACCCTCAGTGCCCACATCAAGAGAATGGAGACAGACCAAGTAAATAATCTCATGTTGCAATTAAAACAGCTAGAAAAACAGGAAAAAATGGAACCTAAAGCTACTAGAAGAAGCCAGATAACCAAATTAAAAGCAGAGATTAACCAATTAGAAAATCAGAAAACCATAACCAAAATAAACCAAACAAAAAGCTGGTTCTTTGAAAAAATAAACAAAATTGATGGCCCATTGGCTAGATTAATTAAAAAAAGAAGAGAGGAAACCCATATTAATAAGATTAGGGATGCCACGGGAAACATCACCACACGTACCCAAGATATCCAAACAATTCTAACAGACTACTTTCAAAAGCTATACTCTCTAAAGGAAGAAAATCGGGCAGAAATGGATGCATTTTTAGAGAAATACAAGTTGCCCAAACTGAGCAAAGAAGAAGTTAACCAATTAAATAAGCCAATATCCTATAATGAGATACAGGAAGCTATCAAAAGTCTTCCAACAAAAAAAAGCCCAGGACCAGATGGATTCACAGCAGAATTCTATAAGACCTTTAAACAAGAACTAATACCCATACTCCTCAAGCTCTTCAGAGAAACAGAGAAGGAAGGAGCTATCCCAAACTCATTCTACGAAGCCAATATCACACTCATCCCCAAACCAGGCAAAGACCCAACCAAAAAGGAGAATTACAGGCCAATCTCCTTGATGAACACAGATGCAAAGATCCTTAACAAGATTCTAGCTAACAGAATCCAGAAACACATAAAAAAAATAATTCACTATGACCAGGTAGGCTTCATCCCAGAGACACAGGGATGGTTTAACATACGTAAGTCAATAAATGTAATCCAACATATCAACAGAGCCAAGGTCAAGAATCACATGATTATCGCTACAGATGCAGAAAAGGCCTTTGACAAAATTCAACATTCATTCATGCTAAAAGCTCTGGAGAAAATAGGAATAGAAGGAACATTTCTAAAAACAATAAAAGCCATTTATGACAGACCAATAGCCAATATTATACTTAATGGGGAAAAGCTACAACCAATTCTCCTAAAATCAGGAACAAGGCAAGGATGCCCACTGTCTCCACTCCTCTTCAATATAGTCCTAGAACCCTTAGCCAGGGCAATAAGGCAAGAAAAAGACATTAAAGGGATCCTCATAGGAAAAGAAGAAGTTAAACTATCCCTTTTTGCAGACGACATGATACTATACCTCCACGATCCCAAAAACTCCATCCCCAAACTCTTAGAAATCATAAATCACTTTGGCAAAATAGCAGGATACAAAATAAACCCACAAAAATCAGTTGCCTTCCTATACACTGATAATGTACAGGAAGAGAGGGAAATAAAGGGAGCAACCCCATTCACAATAACCTCCCGAAAAATAAAATATTTAGGAATTAACCTAACCAAAGATGTAAAAGAACTATTTAATGAGAACTATAAAAAGTTAAAGAAAGAAATTGCAGAAGACACTAGGAAATGGAAAGACCTCCCATGCTCCTGGATAGGCCGACTTAATATAGTAAAGATGGTAATACTTCCAAAACTAATATACAAATTCAACGCAATTCCTATTAAAATCCCAATGACGTACATCACTGAAATACAGAAAACAGTCCAAAAATTCATATGGAACAACAAAAGACCTAGAATAGCCAAAACAATTCTAGGGGATAAAGACAATATGGGAGGGCTATCCATGCCGAACTTCAAACTCTACTACAGAGCTATAATAACAAAGACAGCATGGTACTGGCACAAAAACAGACCCGAAGACCAATGGAACAGAATAGAAGATCCAGAAATAAATCCACAGGCCTACAGCCAGCTGATATTCGACAAAGGAGCCAAAGACATACAATGGAAGAAACACAGCCTCTTCAACCGTTGGTGCTGGGAAAACTGGGCAGCCACATGCAGAAAACTAAAAGTGGACCCCAGCCTATCACCATGCACCAACATCAACTCAAAATGGATTAAAGACCTTAACATTAAACCTGAATCTCTGAAACTACTGCAGGACAGAGTAGGAGAGACACTTGAACTAATAGGCACAGGAAGGAACTTCCTGAACAGAGTCCCAGGGTCACAACAAATTGGAGAGAGACTCGACAAATGGGACTACCTTAAAATAAAAAGCTTCTGCACAGATAAAGCTATCGCAACCAAGCTAGAAAGACAACCAACTAATTGGGAAAAAATATTTACCAGCAATATATCAGACAAGGGGTTAACATCCTGTATATACAGGGAACTCAAGAAACTAATCCCTCCCAAACCCAACACACCAATTACTAAATGGGCAAGGGAACTAAAGAGGGACTTCTCAAATGAAGAAATAAAAATGGCAAAGAAACACATGAGGAAATGTTCATCATCCCTGGTGGTGAAGGAAATGCAAATAAAGACAACCCTGAGATACCACCTTACCCCAGTCAGAATGTCCCACATCCACAAATCAGCCAACGACAAATGCTGGAGGGGATGTGGAGAACGAGGAACGCTATTACACTGCTGGTGGGAATGTACACTCATACAACCACTTTGGAAAGCAGTCTGGAGGGTCCTTAGAAAGCTAAAGATTGACCTCCCTTACGACCCAGTCATACCACTTCTAGGCATCTACCCTGAACAACAGGAACCAATATACAAGGACACGTGCACCTCCATGTTTATTGCAGCACTGTTCGCAATAGCTAGGATATGGAAACAACCTAGATGCCCCACCACAGATGAATGGATCCAAAAATTGTGGTATCTATACACAATGGAATATTATGCAGCCATTAGAAATGACAAAATAATGGCATTTGCAGGGAAATGGATGGAGCTAGAAGGAATCATGTTGAGCGAGGTAAGCCAAGAACGAAGAGACAAACAGTACATGGTCTCCCTGATAAGTGGATGATGAATCCAAAATGTTAGGTGATATGACAAAACTAACAGGACTTAAGAAACAAAGAACTCCCACTCATCTGGTTGAACCACTACTAAATATCCCCATGCTGCTGATCACATATATGGTATATAACATATGAGCACCGTTATATATTACAGACTGTGATAGACAATTTGCTCCAGGAAAGTTAGAATGAACTTGTGACTTTAAATGAGCATCATTATTCCACAATACTGTGAATTTCCGGAAATTAAGTAATCACTTAATCACGATCAAAAAAAAAAAAAAAAAAAAAAAAGAACCTTGGGGAAGGGAGGGAGGGAGGGGATGGTAGGGGGAAAACAATGGAGGGGGTAACAATGTTCAAGAGGAAGTGGAAGTGTACTCATTACCTCACTCATGTAACTGTAACCCTCTGTATAGTATCTCTACAATAAAAAAAATTAAAAAAAAAAAAAAAAAAAAAAAGAAATTATCAGAATGCATTTGACACTTCTATCTACTGGTATTCCAGACCTCCCATTCTTCCTCAAAACAATCTCACACAAATTGATCTCTTATATTTTATTCTCTTCAGGATAATGAAGAGGTTGAGTTATGGTGAGTTGCAGACCAATTTTGACAAACTCTTCTTAGTCATTTGCCATAACACTAAAGGAAGATAGCCAACAAGTATGGTGGGACTGAGAAGGTCTCTTAGCTAAGGTAGGTCCTCAGGAAGCAGCTCCTAAGTAGGTTCCACATGACCTTCCTGAGTCAGTCTGTTTGAGGGCTCAAACTGGAAGCTGGAAGGGCATGAACATCGTCACAGCGTTGAGCAGATCAAGATGTTCTCTTTAGAGCCACAGTGCTGACCTCTTTTCTTCCTACCCCACTCGGGCCACAGTGATTATTCCATTGATTCGCATTCATTCCATGAGCCTTTGACGTAGATAATCACCTATGCCAGAATTTGAGCTACAAATTGTTTCTCTACTGCCCAGTGAGTCTTGTCTTCCACACTGTTTACATACCTTCCCACTGAAGCCAGCAATTGACCATTGACTCTGTTGACCATTTTATAAAGCACAAACAAAGCATACCACAGTTTCCCTAGGAATTTTTAAAAATGTAAAAGAATCAGAATCAGAACAGTAAGTGAAGCAGCCAGCAAAGAATCCTTTACTGCAGAGTTGTTACCTTTTTTCATTGTAGGTAAAAGGCATTATTAAATAGCCCCTTGCAGAGAGGGTGTTGAAACTGAAATTCTCCAGGCTTGACTCATGGCTTTTCCACCTCCTTCCTGGCTCCTCTCACCTTGGTGGGGAGAACAGGTTGTCTACCATAACAAACCCAACTCCCAGGAAATCCCTGCCTCAGGGAACAGTACACCAGGGTTTGCTTTTGTCAGTGTAAGCTTGTTTGTGTGCTGGGTCTGTAGAAGGCCACAGACAGGCAGGTACTTGATTGAACTGGGTGGAAGGAAATTTGAAGGGATCAAATAACACCTTAAACTCATGGCCAAGGCCAAGGGGAGGGACAGAGCCGAATCCCAGAGGGCTGCTGCAGCTACTCTCTGAGGCTGTCATTATTATTATCATTATTTTCTTTACTGGAACCCTCGAAGTGTTTCCTATCGGCACTTCTGTAAGTGTACCACTCAGAGAAATGATTATGGACAATAATGTCACCATCACCATGCAGTGGTCTGCCCTTGTTTTGTTGTTTTTCATTGGGATTTTCCTGTTTTGGCATGTTTGCTCTGCAAATCCGTCCTGCCTGTAGGTATCTTTTCATCCCTCCCTTGCCTCCCTCCAGCCCCACTTCTGCTTCCCATGGGAAACCAGAGACTTAAAGATGACCAGGTTCATGACAGTGTTTAATTCAGACTCAATGTCTCTCCTAAGTCTACAGGCCTTTGACTCTGGTGGGAGAGGAGAAGGAAGTGAAACTGGATAGTCTAAATAATGTGTGGTTAAACCTGAGATTTCAGAGGAGATCTGCCAAGGAGAGTTTGGATTTTGGTCATGTTTTTGGCTCCTGGGAGCCAAATCCCCCCCCCCCACCCATGTGTCTCTCATCACTCTGCTAGCACCACGAAGCAGCTGGCCTCCACCCTTCCAGGATGTGTGATGGAGAATAAGGATCCCAGGAGATGGGGGCCTGCACCCCAGAGAACAAAGGGAGGTAGGAGTGTGGCTTCAGAAAGTAATTAGCATGTTGGTCTTCACTATTACAAAAACAAAAAAGATGTTACAGTAACTGGGAGAATCCAGGAGAGGAGCCACAGATTCAGAGAGACCCAAGAGACTAGGTTTGAGTGGACCCAATTTGGGCCTCAGACCCTTGATTCTTTTCTCCCTGCAGACCTGAGAGTGGAGTTGTTTTTGGAGTTACCTATAAGATTCAAATGCTATTTAGGTCAGGCCTTATGAAAATTCATTTAGGAAAGTTCAAAGATTGTAACAACAGAAAACTGAGATTCTAGCATCTTTTGTCTCATATATTTCATCCTTTGCTTTAAGGAGATACAGGATAAACTAAATTAACATCACATATTTAAAATGGTTTCTGACACAGAGCAGATGCTATATAGAAGCACTAGTTGATTCTCAACGAGAAGTGAATTTTAAAAAATTACTACTATCACCTGGAACTTTTCTTGTTGTGTACGTGAAGCTGGTGTTTGAACGCAGTGACTTGAGCTCTAGACAGGTGCTCTACCACTTGAGCCACACAACAAGCTGTTCTTTGTCTTAGTTATTTTTCTGGATCAGATCTCTTCTTTTTTTCAATGCTGGCCTGGATCATGATCTTCCTACCTATACCTGCAGCATAACTAGGATTACAGGTATGTGCCACCATGCCAAGACCTTTAATGTTTTCAAGTAGCTTATTTTAATATGAAAAGTAGACAAATGGGGCTAAGTTAGGTTTCACATTCCTGTAATCCCAGCTATACAGGAGATAGAGATAAGAGGATCATAGTTTTTTGGCCAGCTGCAGCAAAATTGTTAGTGGAATCCTTACTCAAAAACAGGGAGTGAAGGAAGTGAATATAGTTGGGGGACAGACATGGTATGGCATGCTTGTAATTCCAGTTACACAGGAGATGGAAGTGGGAAGATCACTGAACGAGACCAGCCCTGGGGTAAGTGGTAAGATCATTGAACAAGACCAGCCCTGGGCATGAGACTCTATATGAAAGCAAAAAAAAAAAAAAGACTAAGGGTGTGGCTGGAGTAGTAGAATGCCTGCCTAGCCAGTTCAAAGCACTGAATTTAAGCCCTGGTACTACAGACAATCAAAACAAAACAAAACAAACAAATAAATTATAGACCATATCCTTGCTTTTCTAAGTAGGAAAGGAGATAAGCAAGAAGAGACAGTGTAGCTGAGACTTAGACCCTGGTGGAGAGCTGTTGTTTCTGGCAGGGCAGTGAGAGGCTCACTGAAAATAGGACTGAGTTTGTCTTGTCAGTGGGCCTGCTGTTTGCCTAGAGTCCCAGTGGTAGACATTCCACACCACAGAAAGAGACAGGGAGATCTGAATTCTGTCCTTGTGTATCATCAAGCTGTGAAAATTACCAAATATCTCTGAGCCATCATTTCTCCTTTTACAGATAGATATGATTAAACCACCTCCCAAGGAAGAAGACTCCATGTGCTTAGAGGATGAGTGGTAGACTACTGTCTTCCACAGTATATAAAGGGGTATGTGTGTGGCTGGGATTACCAGGATCAGATGTTTGTGAATGTAAACCAATTCTCCATGACTGAAGCCAAGAGTTTAATGATCACTGTTTTTACTTGTACAACCAGGGCAGGTCCAAATCCATTTCCTCTTTCTAAAATGAAAATAATCTCGTAGGGTTGTGAAAAACAATACTTTAAACCAATTAGCATAATGCCTGCCAATTACCTAGCAAAAACATTTAGTGTTAGCTATCATCATTATCATGTAATCCTTTTGTGCTGACCTCTACAGTGGTTCCTAAAAGATGCCTTTTGGGATCTCCCCAGGCAGCTTCTCTGTGTATCATGAATAGAAGATGGTTTTATGAATCAATTGGACAAACTTTCAAGATGACAACTTTCAAGTGGAGGGTTAACAAACAAAACAAAGCACCAATTCCCTGGAGATGTATGTGATTCCTGCTTCTTCAGTCTCACTTATTCCAGTGTAGTCTCTTGGCTTAATGATTTAACGTCATCCAGATAGGCTATTAATTTACCTCCAAGGGGCCAGCCTGGTGTCTTTCCTCTAAAGATATTAACACCCTGCTCCTTTTTGGAGCTCCGTAAAGCCTAAATTTGGGGGGTATGGAGGGGCCTGGATCCAGTTTATGTTCTGATGTAGAAACAAGTGGAGATCAACTATCCTGGTATGGATGATGCAGCATTTTCAGAACTGCTTTGTAAAGAAGATACTGCTAGGATGTTGTCTGGATGTTGTCTGGAATTGCATTCCAGTCTAAGATGCAACAACATAAAGAAAAGGGACAGCCTACTCGGTTGTCCTGTAACTAGCTGACATGAGGTGGCCAGAGGAGATCTGCAAAGGAGGATTGTGCATGGGAGAAAGACCCTGTGTGCAGCAGCCAGGACTTCAGTGACCACCTGCAAGATGAGCCTGAAGCAGAGGCATGAATTCCCAGGGTCTGCCTGAATGGAGTCGACATCTCCCTGGAGATTTTGCAATTAGTTTTGTTTTGATTCTCTGCTCACTGAGCAACCTCCTGAATCTTATTTTAGTCATTGCAGACACTGCAATACCCCAAAGAGATGCTCTAAATTACTGGAAGTTAAGCATCTCAGTTACTGGAATGGTAGTGCCTATCTGGTCTAGGAATATATTTGTTTTAATAGCCAATACATCAACTATCTGTAAGTTTAACATGATTCAGACTCTGAATATCTAACAAGCTCCAAGTAGACTGGAAAAATAGAGCAGCTGAGAATCAAACTCTAAGTCAATTATCCCCCTGCGATTTGTGGTGCTTCAGTTTCCTTATTTAGTATGATTGCTGTGAGACTAATGACTTAATGGATGCCAATTATTTACCTAGTATATGAAACAATTCAACCTATAGCAAATACTTAGCTGTTATATAGTTAGCTGTTGTTCGGTGATGCAGGAGGAGCTGCTTCCTTACAAAGAATGTCCTGCTAGCAGTCATTAGCTGGTATCTCCAAATACTTACCTCTTCTGACCTCTCCACTCTGAAAACTTGTCATTAAATACAAGCTACAGTCTGGGAGACATCACAAGCCTGTGACCTTTACAGTGGCATGAGTCTTACACTGCTTTCATACCCACCTGCTGTTGTCTGGGAATTCTTAATATTTCAACAAGTCCCTCATCTTTACTTTAAACTGGATTCTTTCTACATTGTCACCTCCCATAAAAGTCCCATGTGTTAAAATATACGGTCCCAGCCTGTGGTGAGCCTTTAGGAAATGGAGATTCAGAGGAAGTTTTAAGTCACTGAGCCTTTTGTACCCTCAAAGAGGATTGTGGGAGGCTGGACTTTCCTTTCTTTTTGGCCAGCCACCACAAGGTGAGTAGCTTGCTACGCCATGAGCTGCTTGTTGCAATATGATGTCACAGGTCTAAAGCCTCAGAACCAACGAACTACACACTGAAACCTCTAAATCTGTGAACCAAAATAAAACTTTCCTCTCTTTAAACTGCTTATCCATAGTGTTATTTATCCATCTGTTTATTTATTTAGTGCTTGGACTTGCACTCAGGACCTGGGTGCTGTCCTTGAGCTTCTTTGCCAAAGACTAGTACTCTACTACCGGGGCCACATCTCCACTCAAAGCTTTTTGGTGGTTAAATGGAGATAAAAGACTCTTGAATTTGGCTGCTTGGGCTGGTTTCAAACTATGATCCCAAGATATCAGTTTCCTGAGTAGCTAGGATCACAAGTGTGAGCCACAGCACTCATCATAGGGTTGTTTTTTGTTGTTGTTTTGTTTTATTTCTACAGTAACAGAAAGCTGACTAATACAGACACATAGATTATGTAGGCAGTCCTAGATACATGTAACAAGAGGACTAGCCAAGTAAACCCAGACAACTACTTCCTCTCTCCTCATTCCATTACTTGGAGACATTAAACCAGTGTAGGCCCAGTGCAACTGTACTGGCCATGAACTCGCAATGCTGACTGTAGTTTTATTTCAAGTTGAATTTCCACAGTGCAGTGACAAGAAGTAAGCCCTTTGAAAGCTGAGCAGAAAAGGTAGGATTCATAGAGCCATAGCCCCCAGATTTGCCAAGAGGCAGAGTGGTGGCTTCTTGGGCATATAGCAGTATTTCCAGGGTATAGGCAATCATTTTCTTCTAGGGGGTTTTGGTGGACTCATGGACAATCAAAAGAAACTCTGCACGTACTTCCTGTCCCCACCTCTACCATAACAAGCTCACTTAGTAGTTCCTTGACTTGTATTATTTAGGCGTAGAGAACTCAGTGTGGCCTTCAGCCCAGGGAACCCCCCAGAACTGCAGCCACTGAAGGAGTCCTGAGAGCTGAAGGCCTTTCTGGTGGGGTCTCACAGAGGAAGGGAGAGGGGACATCTGCTTCAGAAAAAGCTGCTGCGGCTGCCAGATGGCTCCCCCAGGCAGCTGCCATGGGAGTGACAGCTTGACTCCCAGGAGCTCCCCCACCCCTTTCACCCCTTATTAAACTAGGAGACTACTCTGTCTTAGCATCTCTGTGAGACCCCCTTCCCCCAGGAACTATTTGCCCACATGGGAAGAAGTGTGGTTGGATTTCTACTAAACCCAATCATGAGAGTTAGGGGCAGAATGCTTCGAGGCTGCTCCTATAAATCGTTCCTCCTTTGCAATTCCAAGATGGAGAAATCCAAGGCAAAAATAGATTCTACAAATGAATGGTCCCATTGTGTTTATGTGATTTGTGAGTCTGCCTTTGGTGCAAGGAGATCTTCATTTCAGGTTAGATCTTGTCATCTGCTGATCCTCTTATCCATGGCCAGCCGTTACTGTAATTCTTCAGTGGTTACCCAGAGCATGGATGCATAAACCTTTTGGAAAGGCTGTTGCAGAACCTCTTGGAGAGAGACCTACCTACACAACCCTGCAGAATTCCCCATCTTTGAGCATTTCAGTAGACTTTGTTCTGATTTTAGAATCTAGAATCGCAGTGCAAAGCATTTCAAAGCTGGGAATTTGCTATCCTGTTGCTGGAGCTCAGCAGCAGCTCCAAAGAAATATTTTTTTCAAGGCTGCAGAAAAAACAAAAGCTGGGGGAAAAAATGTTTGTTTATTGCCAACTCTCCCCACAACCACTTACATAAGAGCTCGTGCTGAGACTAGCTGTCCTGGCCAGGCTCACATCAAGAACTACTCTCCCCTTGGGACAATGGCAGAAACAACGTGGGAACCTCAGGGCTTTGGTCCATGACGTCCAGGAAGGAAATCCAAGTGGTGAGTGGCGATTAGTTCTGTCCCAGTGATGAGGTGGTTTCCTGGGGGTGTTTGCAAGCTCTCAAGTGGTAGCACAGTCTACAAGAGCAGGGGAAAAAGCTCTGTGAGCAAGATAGGATTAAAGAATAGCTCCTGGTTTTCCATATTTTAAGATAGAACAATGCAAACTCGACAGTATGAGCTCAAGAGTATGGTCAAAAGTTCAGACAGTCTTCTGACCTTTCAGATACATCCTGACTCGCTAAAAACTGCACAAATAAACACTGTGTCCAAAAGTTGGAGTGAAATTGTGTACATTTTCTTCAAGAGCCTATTGCAAAGAGACAGAGAGACAGACACAGACACAGAGAGAGAGAGAGAGAGGAGGAGGAGGAATAGGAGGAAGTGGAGGAGGAGGAGGGACTGAGTCTTCTTTTTGAAACAAACATGAAAAAACTCTGCCAGGAAAAAATGCAAAAGCCATAGACCGATTAAGCTGAAAGGTCCAGGGAGACACTTGCCTCCCGCCATGTGTTACTGAAAAGCAGATGTGACGGGCAGAGTTGCAAAGGCTTATAATCAAGCTCAGCCAAGTCACCAGAAGGCAGTCTAAACTGTTCTCAACAGCCATGCTCTGAGAGAGACGCCATGGCCTGTTTGTGGTGAGGGTTCCAAGCTTTAAATGAACATATAAAAAAAAATCTTCCAGATGTTTTAGCTTAACTTCTAGTTTAAATGTGGGCCATTCATTCTTGTTCCTTCTTTGACAGGCTTCCAGAGTAATTGTCCATTGACTTTTCTTCTTGCTTATCTGGGGGTGCATTTGTCTTAAGCCAGACACACCTAATCTCAGTGTCTGCCATCACAAATAAGGTTTTTACTTGCTGCTTTGGGATGACAAGTTGAAACTAACATCATCTTATACATAGGTAATACTCAATAGCAGTTTATTGATGAAGTCATACCTCTCCCACTCTCCTTACTTTCTCCTTACATTTTTTTTCTTTTTCTTTTCTTTATTTTGGTTTTTTTTTTGTTTGGCAATAATGAAGCTTGAACTCAGGACCCTATGCTTTCCAAGCAGGTATTCTACCACTTGAACCTTACATCCAGCCTTTTTTCTTTTATTTTTCAGATAGAGTCTTAATTTTATTGCCTGAGCCATCCTTCTTGGATAACCAGGATCACAGGTGCATACCACCACATCCAGGTTATTTGTTGAGATGAAGTCTTAATAACTTTTTGCCTAAGCTGTCCTCAAACTGTGATTCTCCTTACTTCATCCTCCCAGGAGTAGCTGGGATGACCAGGCATGCACTGTGACAGGCTTCTCTAGCTCCCTCCTCCTCCCTTCTTCTTTCTTTCATTCTTATCCTATGGCTGTCAAAGCAGCCAGTCTGGAATAGCTAGTGCACAAAACAGAGAAGTCCTCACTCTGGGACCTCAAGAGTTGGCCTGAATCTATATGAGTTGGAGGGTTATGATTTATGAGAAAAGGAACAAAAGTAACAGACACCAATTCTCACCTGGGTAATTTCCTACCCTATCTGTCTACTGTTTCTTAACCAAGCCATGGCAGATAGGTTGGACTCAAACTAATCATTTCTGATCTTTGTTTTTCTGTCTAGAAAAAAAAAATTTAATTTAGGACAAATGATCTAAATGACTCAGCAATTCCATCTTAAACCAACTTAAACCCAAAAGGAAAATGTATCTGTTCATAAAAGGAATAAGGAACATTAGAACACTTTTAGGAATCTCTCGTTCTTTCTTATCCTGCTTGCTGTCATTTTCTCAGAGTCACTCCGTCATGAGCTAGGGAAGGGATCATCTGTAAAGCTCATGTTCTCATAGCTTATGACCTGAGTGGAGAGGGCATCTCCCCACCCCCAGCTCCATCCCATTAAAAGAATCCCTGACCAAGATGCTAGTTGGCCCTTTAACTATGATTAAGTATTAAGCTATACAATGGACTCTCCTGGGTCCTGAGGACCCCCCCCCTCTCTAGTCAGGACAACAGAGTCTGTTTACCAGTAGAGATGGGGGAGGGGCACTGGGCAGACTAAACAACAGTCTGTAGTTGTCTTAAGGGAATCACCCTGAAGAAGGCCACTGGTCTAGAGCAGATGGCTCTTCCCTTGGACCTTCCTCTCTGTCCTCAATCTCATAAGTGAGGGTTAAATGCTACATGAGTCTAGGGATCTCAGACAGTCCCCATGAAGTTATAGTGACAGTTAACATCTTACCATCATGGCAAAGTGGGGTAGGGGGATGGGGAGGGAGAAAAGCAAAAAGCAAAAGGGATAGTTCACCTAATTTTCCTACTATTCAAAAAATGAACCAAGAATGGGATTGGAATTCACTGAAAATTAGAGACTCAGAGAATTAGAGAAGATCTAAGAGGGCAATCTAGATAATTTCCTACTCCTCATCATAGCTTTACAAAAAGGATACTGAAGAATGTTCAAAGGTCTTGGGGGCAGGGGAACCTTGCATTATGTGAGGCTTGGCATTGGAATGCCTGAGGACCTTTTAGATTCTGTGAAGTCATGTATTTGTGAAACCATCCCAACCTGAATTGTCTGAAACATTTGCTCCCTCCTCTTTTTATTAACTGTTAATGACCAGTTAATAAACCTTCAACTTGGAAGCTCTGTCTAGAGTACTCATATAAACTCTGTTCTACTCTCAAAGCATGGTAATTTTCAAGAAAATACAGGAGTCTTTCTCCCTTGATCATGATTCCATATTAGCCAACATTTGTGAGCCTCCATTTTTAGATATTTTGGCATTTTAATTCCATTCCTTCGTGCCTTGATAAAATCCAACAAATCATGGTTCATAAGAAAAGCATGAAGTTAACTACAGATGTCTAGGATAGTGTATTATCATTTTCAAGATGGAAAATCTTTTTTCCTCTTCTTCTTGCTTCTTGTGGTAGGAAAAATAATGGCCCCACCAAAATCTTCACATCCCTGAAACTTATGAATATGTTATATTACATGACAGAGGGCAATTAAGGTTTCTTTTATTTGGCTTAAAATAAGAGAATAGCCTTCATCACCTTAAAAAGTGGTAGAAAAGAGCTTAGTCAGAGTGGTATCAAGTTAGATGGACTCAACCTAACATTGTTGGCTTTGAAGGTAGAAGATGCCATGAGCCAAGGAATGCAAACACTCAGAAGGTGGAAAAGGCAGAAAATATGGAGCCTCCAGAAAAGAACACAGCCCCATTAACACTTTGGTTTTAGCATGATGAGATCTATGACAGACTTCTGACCTAAAAATGACGAGATAAGAACTCTGTGTTATTTAAGCCCATAAATTTGTCTCCATTTGCTGAAAGTACAACAAGAAACACTATACTGTTTCTTTGCTGTGTGTCCTGAAATAATAGGCTCTTGAGGATCTCAGTTGCTGGACCATGCAGAGGCAGAGAAGTGCTGTGGACAAAGAAAACCAGATTCGACTTTGCATCCACCTCACTTTGTAGCTTTGCATAACTCTGTTCCTTTGGTCCTCACTTCCACATTTGAAGAGACAAGGCAGAGCTTATAAAATGATCCCCAAATCCTTTCTTTCTTTTTGATTTTGTTAGTTGTGGGGCTTGAACTCTGGGCCTGGGCACTGTCCCTCAGCTCTTCAGCTCAAGGCTAGCGCTCTACCACTTGAACCACAGTGCCACTTCTGACCTTTTCTGCTTATGTGGTGCTGAGGAATGGAACCCAGGGCCTCATGCATGCAAGGCAAGCGCTCTACCACTGAGCCACCTTCCCAGCACTCCCCCCACCCCCAAAAAATCCTTTCTATCTTTTAAGTTTTAACACCTCACCTCTTTCTTTTGTAGTGTCAAATGCGCTGAGATGTTTCCTCACAACTCACATAAGAGCTCTGGACAGGAGAAAAGGCCACAGGTCACAGTCATTTCAGGGCCTTCTCACAGCAAGCAAGGACACAGGTGCTCAGAACATGTACAGATCTGTATGCTCTCTCTTTTGAAACAACAACAAAAATGATCTAGAGCCAGGTAAAGAAGTTCCTGGGAATTGAGGTGCTGGAGAATTCAAAACTGTGGCAATAGAAAGATTGTATTAACACCAAAGGAGAGCAAAGCTCTAAATGAGAAAACTTGTGGGCAGAAGTCACTGAGAGAAAAGGCTCCAGTATGTAGACTAGGCTAGTCGATGAGAAAGTTTGTGATGGTTATAAGTTCAGAATGGCACAGAAACCTGGTGATGGGGGCCTTGGAAGATTCTAGGTGAAGGCCACAAAGACTGAGAGCATTTGAGGCTTAATCTATTTTGTGCTATACTATATGTACAAAGGCTTTATATACTGGCAGGCTCATTATAGATGCCCAATACAACAGATGCTCAAATTTTTTGAACAATGTGTGAATAGACATTGCTACAATTTGGATCTTTTTTTTTTTTTTTTTGGTCCGGTCGTGGGTCCTGAACTCTGGCCTGGGCACTGTCCCTCAGCTCTTCAGCTCAAGGCTAGCACTCTACCACTTGAGCCACAGCACCACTTCCAGCTTTTTTCTTTTTGCTTATGTGGTGCTGAGGAATCAAACCCAGGGCCACCTTCCCAGCCCCCCAGTTTGGATCTTGAGTGTCCCTTCCAACCACCTACATGATAAAGGCTTCCCAGGGCAGTGCTGTTGGGAAGCAGGAAGGGGATTTAAGAGGTGGGGTCTGGTGGGAAGTGCTTAGAGCATTGGTCTCTTTCAGGTTGATTTTTTTTCAAGTATTTTTGTTAACATAATGCTAACTAACTAATACAAGTGTTAGTTAGTGTTTTTGATCAGGATGTTGACAAAACACAAGATGAATTTAAGGACTTCAGTATGCAAAATGGACCCAGGATGACAAACAGGTGAGCCCAAATAGAAGTTTTACATACAAGAGTTAAACTGGGTACTGGTTGGTGTGAACTGAGAGGAAGAGAGGGGTGTGCTATTCAGACTTTCCCTAAGCCATTCCAACTGGACGGATGTCATTTTCATTCATGCAAATCTCTAAAGAAGTTGACCCACCACTTCATGAATAATAATATGAAAACCCAGACAGGCCAGCACAGACTGATTCAAACCTTCGAGAACAACTGAAGCGTTTCCAACACACATCACATTTCCAATGGAAATGACCACTAATCTCTGCACAATTATCTTTCCCATAATCAAAGCTGATTCTTTGAATACCTTTGCCCTCTCTAATTCTCCTAACTATTCTCCAAGTCTTTTAATTATTTCTGTTTCTGTTTTGATCCCTTTCCAAGTTCCATCTCTCTTAAGTTATTTACCTGAATCTGATGGCTGAGTTTGCTCACCTTACATACCCAAATTTCATTTCAGTGGTCCTTGAAGAACACATCTCTGCTCCAGGAAGGAAATCTGGTCTTCTGGGAACATTGAAGATAGCCAAAGACTCAGACTGTCCTTACCTGGAGAGAATCCCCACAGGATTCAACAAGAAGCCATCTCCAGACAGTGTCTGGACTCCAACGCTGGAGAAACTCCCTGTCCACTTCCTCTTCATCATCCTCTCTGAGCGTCCCTCTCCATCCTTCAGCCAAAGTCTAGGGCAGCAGGAACAGAGAGTAATTGATGGCCTTCAGGGATATCAAAGTACTATTGAGCAAAACCACAGTTTAACAGCTGCACAGGTGCTTCCTGACGCGGGGGAGGAGAGAAGGGTCTTTAGAAAGCCTTAAATAACTCTAGGCCGGGATGTCAACTTGACAAATGACTTGTGAGAAATAGCCTCGTTGTTCTCCTGTGTGTAATTCATCCGGAGCTGTGCTGGAATAGGGACAAGAGCCCTCCCTGGTCCCGCCGCTTGTCACTGCAGCTCAGCTCTCAGGGTGGGTGAGGAGGCATTTTGTGTTGTTTCTTGCAGCCTTGGTCATTTGACCCTGTTTTCCACTGGTTTTATTTAGTGAATCTCAGTTTTGTGCTGCTTGGGTTTGAGCTGCATTCAGAGGTTGGAAACTGTGGGGAGAATCTTATCTCTTTCCCTATGAGGTTAGCTCTGATGCTTCTTGCCTGCTATCAAAGCTGAAAACCACAGGCTTCTCAACCCTTATTCCAGGCTGCTCAATGAATGACTTTATTAATGTTTGCTAGAGGTTGGATGGGTAAGAAAGGGGTCCCAAGACTAATGGTGATGATAGCTGGTATGTGTCCCCAGTTACTGGGACCTTGGCCAGATGTTCAAGGCCTCTGAATCCTCATCTGTAGCATGAGAAGGTAAGGGCTCCAATTGCTATCTAAACTCAGACCATGAGGTCAGAGAGGCCAACTGGAGCTTCCTCCAGGAAAGGGAAGGGAACAAGAGGGGAAGAGGAGAACTTGAGAGATCAACCATCGTTTTGCAGGAGTAAGCAGTGATACATTGAAAATCCAGAAAAGAGTGTGTAATATTTTCAATTAGTAGTAGGCTTGGGACAACATCTGCTAGTCATGGTCAGGGTGGACAATGAGAGCAATGTGAATAAACACAGTGTCTCTCTGACTTTATTGGGTCCTCTTCAACAAAGTGCTCCAGCCACCAGATTATGACATATCCATGAGTTCTTTGATTCCTGGTGTTTTTCCGGAGCAACAGTATAGTGGATTCATTGTTAGAGAAGGCTGTCTACCTGTAGAAGTGATATTGTGTGTGTGTGTGTGTGTGTGTGTGTGTGAGAGAGAGAGAGAGAGAGAGAGAGAGAGAGAGAGAGAGAGAGAGAGAGAGAGAGAGAGAGAGAGAGAGAGAGAGAGAGAGAGAGAGAGCGCCAGGCCTAAGAGATTGCACAAGGTATGGTTAGTGGTTGGTAATGAAATCCTGGAAGGGGAGCTGGGAAGGTAGCTCAGTGGTAGAGCGCTTGCCTTGCATGCATGGAGCCTTGGGTTCGTTTCCTCAGCACCACATAAGCAGAAAAAAAAAAAGCCAAAAGTGGCACTGTGGCTCAAGTGGTAGAGCTCTGGCCTTGAGTTGAAGAGCTGAGGGACAGCGCCCAGGCCCAGAGTTCAGGCCCATGACTGACAAAAAAAAAAAAAAGAAATCCTGGAAGGGAAGAGAGTGACCAAAGGGTCTACATACAGTGTTTCCAAAGCAGTCATCACCTGATTTATTTTCTCAAGATTCCCTATGCTCTAGGTTTCAGTGACTTTTGGTTTCTATCAATGGCAGCCTTGTTAATAAGAACAGAAAGCAAGACAAATTTATTTGAAATCAAGGACTCATGAGTTCCTCAAATTTGTATACTGAGCTGGATATCTTCTCAGCTTTGAAACTGAAAATGTCATAAGCTGGCATATTAAACTAAAACCCCTTTGTACAACTACTTAATTGTGTGTGTGTGTGTGTGTGTGTGTGTGTGTGTGTGTGTGTGTGTGTGTGTGTGTGTGTGTAATGGGCACAAAGGTTTTAGAACTTGTGACAGTCCCAGTTTCCCTCTGGGAATCACTTTGGGTTCTTTTTATACTGTTTCCCTTTGCTCTAATCATGGAGGATCCTAGGACCGGAAAAGTCCATTCGTTTTTCTTTCCTTTGTACAAAGAGTCTACTTACTCTTGTACTTTGGCTGGCTTGGCTTGGTTTGGCTTGAGTTAGGCAGGACTAACAAATAAGGCTTTAATTCAGCTCTGGATCTTGGCCAGACTTTGGTGTCCTCTGGAGAATGAACAGAGCCTCTCCCAGCAGAGTTGGAGCCGAAGGGATGCTCTGTCCCAAAACAGCAGCACCTGCACAAATGTTAGGTGGGTGCTGTGTGAAGACCTCTCCTCTCCAAATACCTCTTGTGAAGTACAGATTTTGAAAACATACAAACCTAGTTTTGATTTCTGTTTCTATCACCTGTTACACTACGAGCCTGGGCAAGTTAATTCACCTCTTTGAGCCTAAGTTTGCCAGTTTTCTAAATGAAGATAATGAAAAACCAAAATATAAGGATTAAAGAACATAACAACAAAGTACTTAGTGTAGCACCTAGCACAAGTACTTAATGAATGATCAAATGATTGTTGGGCACCAGTGGCTCATGCATATAATGCTAGCTACTTAGGAGGCTGAGATCTGGGGATCATGGCCAGCCTGAGCAGAAAGTCCATGAAACTCTTATCTCCAATTAATCACCACAAAAGAAAGTAGAATTGTGACTCAAGTGGTAGAGTGACAGCCTTGAGTGAAAAAGGCTCAAGGACAGCACCCAAACCCTGAGTGCCACAATAACAACACACAACACAACACACACACACACACACACACACACAACCATAATAATAACAATAATAAAATTCCCCTTTTTCTTTCAGGCCCCAGACCCTCTCCACTCTCCCGATTCGATTTGGGTTTTCCGTAGGCTTACTAGAGGTAGAATTGCAAGGTAGACTACAAGCTATCCTGTCTCTTGTCCCAAAGAATTCCTGAATAGAGACAATCTGCATGGTCTGAGTTTGAGTGGATCTGAGATGTTGCCTTTGTTGGGATTCTCCTCACGTCAGGTCCTCAGCCACTCCCTCTACCTTTCTAAAGCACCTGAGCTGCTCTCTGCCATAGTAGCTGGCCCCTCCCACTCTCTTCCCAGACCTACCTGCACAGGCACAGTATGTTCCCTTACTAACCCCAGAATGACCACCAGGATAGGGGCAGAAGCCATATTGCTCCCTTTCCTGGGAAGATATGGCCTCTCTAATAAACCTTATAATAATCTATCTCCTGTGCCTGCCTGCCTCTGCGTGGTCCCTGGGATGGCTGGGATGGACAGTGGCCGCCTTCTCACCTTAAAGACAAAGACATGAGGCCCACAGACTTTGAGGACCTGATCAAGATTCTTGGAGTCAAGAGCAGAAAAGCCATCCTGAATCTTGGCTTTGAGGTCTTTTCATTTATCCACTGAACATTTGGCATGCATTTCAATGAGCTACTTCTTTGAGGGCTGGGAACAAGGAAAGAAGGCTATGGCATGGTATTTGTTGTTATGGTCATAAGAATCATCAAAGGGATAGAGGCCTTTGGGTGCTTAGAGGCAGTAACATCAAAAGGAGAGAGGCCTTTGGGTGCTTACAGATTCTCATCTCAGTCTTAATCCTTTACTAAATATAGTTTGAACCTGTAAGGTATGCTCTGGGAAGGCAGGGAAGACTCCTCCCTCCTCTTGGCTCAGTCTCCACTCAGTGCCCGTGTTACCTAGGTAACTGGCACACATGGAGGAGGTCACCTCCTCCTCCTCCTCGGAAGTCACGCATCCCTTGGGACCCAGGAAGGGTCTTAGGCCCTAAGGTCACATCTACATTGGATGTGGCTACATCTTCCCACATCTGACCTCAACCTGCCCCTTTTGGCCATGCCTCCACCATGCATGGCAAGGCAGGCAGTCCGGAGTAAACTTCTCTCTCCTGCCTGAATACTGTGTGGTGTTCTTATATTTATCAGCTACTTAATTAAGCCTACCTATTTAATTTACCTTACAGAACCAAAGTAATGCAAATGTGGAAGAAGTACAGTAGCCTGCAAAGGAACATAAGCACAGCTCTTCCATTGAAAAAAGGACAGGCTTTTGTCCATGAGAAAAAAAAATTCCTTAATCAATACTTTTGTTGTCTTAAAACAAAACAGTCCATGGTTCTCAAACATCCTCTCACATATACATGGATGAGATGCAACAAGAGAGACACTTTAACAACCA
The DNA here is from genome assembly GCF_024711535.1 of Dipodomys merriami. Classification (NCBI taxonomy): domain Eukaryota; kingdom Metazoa; phylum Chordata; class Mammalia; order Rodentia; family Heteromyidae; genus Dipodomys; species Dipodomys merriami. The sequence continues at coordinate 1,263,205 of NW_027203293.1, read as the reverse complement.
CTTCTAGCAGTGTAAAACTCACTTGTTAAAACAAACTAAGCCTTTGCCACTACTTTGATCCCATCAGGAGCTGTAGAGAGTATTGATGTCCTGCTACGCAGGACATCTACAGTTCGGTGGCCACTCCAGCTCAGCTCCGTGGGTGTCAGTAACCTGTCATCAGCTTGCTCTAAGTAGGTACCCTAAGTACCTGGAATAGCATGAAGACGTAGCAACTTGTGCATATTTATTCGATGAATAAAAGAATTATAAACAAAACAAGTATAAACTTTCCAGTTTCAGGTGTGTGAAGTTGGGCAATTGATTTACTTTCTCTTTGCCCAGTTTTCCTTGTCTTGAAAAGCACACAAGATTGTTATAAGAAAAATTACTTTAGTATTGTAAATATTTTTAAAACAGAAGAGGGGAAGATTGGGTGTTCTTGGGCTTCATATCTATGTATTTTATGTTCTCAGAGAGGATTGGTGGACATTTATTAATTTAACAGATATACCTAGATGTTATATCACTTACAGGACCACATCAAAAAAGTGTTGGAAGATTATTTGATTGGTGTTGTTTTTATGTTGCTTGTCTTGAATTATTTTATTATTTCCTTTTCTTTGTCCAAGACTGAGATTTAAATTCTTCTTTAAATTTTAATTTTATTGTCAAGATGATGTATAGAGGGGTTATAGTTACATAAATAAGATAGTGAGTACATTTCTTGTCAAACTTGTTACCCCACCCTCATTTTTCTCCCTCTTTCCCTCGCCCATCCCCCACCCAAATTGTACAGATCAATTGGAATTCTTAATCTGAAACTTTTGCTTACATTCTATCACATGAACCATGCCTCCAACCTTTTGAGTTATTAAAAGGTCAAATACATATAAGGTGTATAAGGTCTGGTTTTATTACCAGTATTTTATATGGAGGGTAACTTTGGTGTTTAGATGAATCTGTGATATCACAAGAATGATACTACATCAAGCTCTTCCTGGGCTGATCTTGTTACTATAAGACAGATTCCAGTGATTCTCTAGGAGTATGCCCTTTATGGAAGAAGGCCTCAAAGAGCTTTCCAAATAACAGGCCTTCCCACCAACTCTCTCCTCCAAGGATGCTATGAATCACATCACCCCTAAAGTTCAAACAATATCACACAAAAGCCTTCTTTCAAATGTCAGCTCAATTATAAGCCAAGTATATATGGCTTGATTTCAATCCAAAAATAAGCAAAACAACTAGCAAAAATATGGAAATGTCTTGTGTTTTCGAATACTGGAAGCAATGTAAGGACATGAATCTACAAAGTCATAAGAAACAGAGGGTAAAAAAAATGTGGTACGTATATACAAGTGCAATTTTATTCATTTATTAGAAAGAATAATATTATGTCATTTGCAGGGAAATAGATGGACCTAAAAATCATAGTAAGTAAAGTAAGCCAAGTTCAGAGAGACAAATGGTGCATTTTTTTTTTCTCTCATACATAGGAGCTAGCTCTAAAATACAAATATGGGGCTGGGAAGGTGGCTCAGTGGTAGAGTGCTTGCCTTGCATGCCTGAGGTCCTGGGTTCGATTCCTCAGCACCACATAAGCAAAAAGAAAAAAAGCCGGAAGTGGCGTTTTGGCTCAAGTGGTAGAGAGCTAGCCTTGAGCTGAAGAGCTGAGGGACAGCGCCCACGCCCAGAGTTCAAGCCCCATGATTGGACCCAAAATAAATAAATAAATTAATTAAATAAAATACAAATATGCATGATAACAAATACAGGGCTCAGTGCATTTATACACTAATAAACTCACTAAAGAATGGTGTAACCCAAAGGTGTAACTCCTCTGAACAGCTAATACGCCGTTTATCAAAATAAATACTATGAAGTGAAAACATGTTTTGGGGCAGAAGGAAAACTAGAAGGAAGAAGGGTGAGCAAATGAAGTTATTATATTCAATGTGCGTTATATAAAAAATGAACTGTGTAACATGAGAATAGGGCTGGGAAGGGGGAAATGGGGGAGAATGATGAAAGGGTGGCCTTGACCAAGAACCATTGTACTCATTGTAACCTGACTTGTGGACTTGTAGGCCCTTTGTACAACTATTTAATGATAATAAATAAACTTTTAAAGAGGAGGGTAAAGGCACATTGAGGAGGAAAATACAAAAAAAATGTTTTTTAAATTGGGATCCTGGAAATGAGATTGGGCCCTTGGTTTGGGACCCTCTGCTTATTTGGCATGCTCAATTAATATATAGCAAAAACAATTGTCCATTTCCTATTGCAGAACACTGATCTAGCCTGAAACTTTGAATTAGTAATCATAGATATTCACATACAAATAAGAATAACACAATCAGCATGGATTTCAGAGTCTGAAAGACTTGAATTCAGAACAGCATAGGATCTTGAACAAGTTACATATGCAATTTGAATTCCAGTTTCTTCCTCTGTTCAATGAGAGCAATGAAAGCAAGGCAATCATGTTTTAAAGGTGATGAGTAGTACTGTACATCAGCAGCTTGCCCAGTTCATGAGCGATGCTTAATAAAGGAGATGATTCTCCTGAGAAGCTGCCCCTGCTGCTCATAACTGGGATCATGATCTCTGCTCATGAAAGCTGTTCTCAAACTGGGAGAACACTTCCTCTTCCACCCCCACCCCAGCACTATAAAATGAGATGCCAAGATTTCACAGTCTATCAGGTTGTTTTCCCCCCCAGAGGACCCATTTGTAGAAATTGAATGTGTTGCACTCATTTGACCACAACTGTCAGTGGTTCAAACTGAACATTCCAATTTTAAAACAGGATTTTCTTTCCCAGAAACCTCTCTCCCTTTCTTTCTCCCCCTCCCTCTACCCTCTCCTTTTTTCTCTCTTTTCCTCTCCCTCTCCCTTCTTTTCTCCCTTCCCTTCCCTCCCTCTTCACCTTCTTCTCTTTCTCTCCCTCTCCTTTCATCTCAGCAACTCATTTCTCATTTTGACTTGGGACAGATCCAGTTGATAAAAGGTTTCAGGGAGTGTTTATTGCCTCTTTGGTCTCCTTTGTTTCTGGGGACTCTAGGCAGCTCTTTGGTCTGCAGTAAGCAGCAAAGCCCTTTAGGACTGCAAAACTCAGACAGAGTCCAGGCCCTGACCATTGCCTAGGGCTGATGGAGAACAGCTGGAAGCCTTTCCCCTCCCACCCCAAACTCCTGCCCAGAACTCTGAACAAACACAGAGCAAGACCCAGGCCTTTGGCTCCTGGGACTTTCTCTTACTGGAATTGTTTTGGAATCTCTGTGCTGGCTCTTACCAGGGCCTGTGCAAGACTTGACACTCACTACTCTTCAATTAGAGGCCAAAGGAGTCTAGGGAAATGTGTATGCATGTGTGCACATGTCCGTGCGTGTATATGAGTGTGTAGACCATCATACTCAGGTTTTAATAGTGAAACTGCTGGCTGTAGATACTACAGATCCCCGAGTTCCAAGAGTGGAGTTCTTTCCAAGATTACCTGGTCATACAGCCCAAGTCTGCAAGCCTCAACGAGGGGTCATATGCTAAGCCTGGAGGTAACAACTGTTTAGACCAGACGAAGCAAGCCCTACCCAGGTATTTCCGCTCCCTGCTATCCTTGTACCCCTGAATCTTGTGTTGTGGCTGATTCAGTGGTCACAGGTGAAACTTGTAACCTTAAACTGACTCATATCTAAATCTGCCTTTGCCATTTTGTGGCCCTCTGAGATTTGAACCTGGTCCATAACCTCTCTTTGGCCTTTAGTTGCTCAGATGTAAAACAAGGATACTAATACTTATTTTATAGTGCTGTTGGAAAGATTAATTGAGCTGATTGGTAGGAAGTACCAGGTCCAATCTATAAGGAGTAGAAAGTGAACTCCATAATCAGCTCCTGTAAGAAATTCAGCATAGGCAAAGAGTTGACTCACACATTTCTGCTGAAGTTGCTGTCTCTAGTACTTCCACAACTTTGAGATTGAAGAGATTGGTCAATGGAACAATTAGACAAGTGTTTCATAAGGGTCAAGCATTACTGAGCTTGGGATTGAGCTCTATTGTTGAACTCCATTGTCAAGCCTATGGAGATGAAATTTCTCCTGGTCACTGTCCTCGCATAGCACTGGGGAGATGAAGACATTGACTACACACGGAGGGCTTCAGAGTGTGAGCTATGAAGAGTTGTTACAAAGGTACTCTCCATTAGCCAAGACTTCCTAGAGAACAAATGAACAATAGCCAGAAAAGGAGATGAAGAGGGGAATTCCAAAATAAATATGCAAAGACACAGAGGCAGTAAAATCAAAATGAGGCGGGTACATGCAAGGCAAATGGCAAATAGTTCAATCTAGATGGAACACAGTGGGAGGAACTTGATGTGGGAAGATTGGAAGGTAGGCATAGCTATTCTGCTGTTGTAAAGGTTTGGCCTGGACACTGGAAACCCCCATGAGATGATCAGCCTGGCTGTTTCACCCATCCTCAAGTCTCCTCCAACCCCAGCCACTGAGACAGCAGGCAACACATGCCTAGTCTCAAGGTGGTTTAAATCATTCTTCTTCAGTGTCAACAAATGTTGTGTTAAGGTTCAGTTTCTTCATCTTCACAAGATCAGGCTGGGGACTGTTCTTCCTTTTTTATTTTTTGGCAGTCATAGAGCTTGAACTCTGGGCTTTGGCGCTGTCCCTCAGCTCTTCAGCTTAAGGCAAGCACTCTACCACTTGAGCCACAGCACACTTGTGGTTTTTTGGTGGTTAGTTGGAGATAAGAGTCTCATGAACTTTCCTCCCTGGGCTGGCTTTTAATGGCTTTGAATCTAGATCCTCAGATCTCAGCCTCCTAAGTAGCTAGGATTACAAGCCTGAGCCACTGGCACCCAGCTGTTCTTTCTTCTGAAGGAAGAATGACAAGTCGGTTTCATCTCACCCACTGATGGAAATTATTTGGGGACGTTGTTTGGTTGTTTAATACATCCATAAAGTGTTGTACAGTGAGAAAACAGAGAAGCTACATTTTGAGAGGTTGAATTGGGAGTCTTTATTAAAAGACCCATGTCTGCTGATGGACTCTTGTCCCAAAGTTCTTCAACTCCACAAACACACCTAACACTGTCAGAAAACTGAGCCATGAAACCAGGAAAGAAAGAAAAGCAATGCCGAAAACCCAGATCAGCTCCATCGGAGAGCTGAAGTGGGATGCCATGTGACTGGAGAAAAGCCATGAGAAAGGAGACAGGTCATGTCAGAGACATGTGTGGGCCTAAATAGGATCAGGTCAGGAAGCAGGGTCACAGAGAGCTTGAGCTCACAACCAGACTAGCAGATCCAGTAACTTATTGTCCAAGTCCCCACCCCTACTTCTAGGAATTCAGACACACCCATAACCTGGGAGGTGGGACTTCCCTGCCGCTACCATGAAGGCAAGTTGGCACCAGTTAGATTCAGCATCCCTACTTCACAAGAAGATCATACAAAGCTAGGTCCTGGTGGATCACACCTGTAATACTAGCTACTCAGGAGGCTGAGATCTCAGGATCCAAGCCAGTCCAGGCAAGAAAGTCTGTGACACTCTCCCAGCTATGGCTCAAGTGGTAGAGTGCTAGTCTTGAGCCTTAATCTCTTGAGCCTTAATCTCAGAGACAGTGCCCAGGCCCTAAATTTAAGCCCCTGGACCAGCACAAAAAATAAATAAGTAAATAAAATCATACAAACCCACTTTCTAAACATTGATTTAACTTTTCACAAATGGCAATGAACATCTTGAATGGACCTGTTTCAGTTTCTTCATGGCTCAGCCTTTCTGATACCCTCTGCCCTCACCACAAGATGATGAGCTGTCAAACCTGCATCACTGCTTCCACTTGTGAGTCCTCAGAGAAGGGCCCTCCTGTCACAGCTCAGAGGAATAAAGCAAGGAAACATTTTTAAAGCTAAAAGTACTTACATTCTCCATAGCTCTCTAAGCTCTTTCCTCATTCTTCTCCCCAGACAACTCTTGGATGAAATCTCTCAGGGCCTTCAGGAAAGAGCTGGTGGGTCTATTAAGTATTCAGACTCATCAACACAAGTGGCTTCTTTTCCATTCTGGTCCTAGAAAGATGTTTCTACCAACCGTGAAATGATCTCAGTATTCAATATAACCTCTACACCTTCCAAAATCATAGCCATACTACCTGTAACTATGGCCAAGCAGCAGCATCTCCTATACATACTGCCTGAAAATGTGTCCATCTTTAGGGCACTGAGAAATCTGAGTATTGACAATTCCATTGTTCACACAAGGAAACAGATGTATGTTCCACAAGAAATTCCATGATGGAAAAGAAAAACTTATGGGCCACAGTCCGGGAACATTTTTTCCCATGGCAACCACAAGAATGCTGCCCATACAGTCTAGAGATAATCCTGATAGGTGGGTAGGGTGGTAGGAACAGATAAGTTATATAATATTTAAATATTACACGTATGTAAATATATACCTGTGCGAATATACATATGCATAGATGATATTTAAAAATTATTTACATGTATATATGTATGTGCACATATATATTTTTAAGTAAAATTCTACTGACTTCATGAAAGACAACAATTCCACACTGAAATCTATTCTCTCCAACAAAATAATACGACAGTTTTTTCCACACAAGAAATAGAGAGGTTGACAAAGAAAATGCCTTGATTAGCTCCAGTTAACCAAGCGATTGTTCTGGTTCCCATTCCTCATTAGTTGAGTGGTTGTTTCCTGTCTCAATATTTTCCTTCCCAGCAACCATTTAACAAATTTATTACACACGCACTCTCTGCTCTGGGAATCCAGCATAGCACAAACAATGGCAGGGACACAGTCTTTGTAACACAAATTCAGCCTGTGCAACCTTGCAACTGAAAGAAATATTTTTAAGGACTCTGTTGTAAGAACAATGGCTCATCCAGTTTATTTTCTCCCATGGACATTTCCCTTGCGTTGATGAGTGGCCTGGCCCCAGATTTATTTTGTAGTAAAATGTGTATCTCTCTCCGGTGGGTGGTACAAAGCAAAGAAAGATCCTGAGATCTACATCTGGGCCAGGAAGCTAAGAGCAGTTGAGATAGGACTATGGTTGGGGAAGGGGGTGGGGGAGGTTCCTGTTCCAGCACAGCTTCAGCTAGTGTGATCTTGAGAACACAAACTCTTCTTATATGAAGGCACTCTGTACACAACCTTGCAAGTACCAGTCCTGTGAAAGAAAGTGCTAGAGAAATGCTTTCAAAATGACAAATAGTGTTTTAGATTCCGCTTAGTGTTAGACTACTTGCCTAGCATGTTCAAGATTCTGATTCTGTTCCCAGCACAAAACAGGCAACTCATCATTATCTAGGGTTCAGCAAGGCTCAGAAAGGCTTCAGGACACAACTAATTGCAAGCCTTGTGTGCACACCCATTTGCCACACATTGTATGTGGGGCAGAGACTCCTTTCAAGATAGACCTGTACCACCCATCCATGTAACTACAGTTTCCCGGCCTGCCTTTGTAAGTTTCATTGTTTACTCAGTGGATAACAAGGTTTTTTTTGTTGTTTTCTTTTGTAGTACCTCATTTTATATTATTAGCAAAACCCAAAGGTAACAGCAAAAACACAAAGGGCAGGGGGAAGTGCAGAGAACATCATCTCCGTAGAGAGCATCACTAAACACCTATGTGCTTCTAGCTAACTATCCTCCTTCCTGCTCATGGGCTCCAGTATAATTCCTTTATAAAAGAAAGCATGCAAAGAAGATTTTTAAAAATTTTATGTGAAAATTAACCAAGTTAGTTTGGGCCAGACTCCAGTCACCCATACCTGTAATCCTAACTACTATGGAGGCTGAGACCTGGAGGATCTTGATTTGAAGCTAGGGGGCAGAAAATCTCCATGAGACTCTATCTCCAACTAAACAGCAAAAAGACATACGGGAGGTAAGGCTCAAGTAGTAGCATACCAGCAGTGGGCAACAACTTGCACAAGAGGCCAAGCCCTTGAAACTGGCAAATCAAGGGATGTCATTAGTAATTGAACACAGGGCTGTTTTTATCTGAAGTGTCATATAGAGGCCTTGGATAGAAGAAGCCATGCTGTTTGATGCCTGGAATTGCAGCAGCCATCTTTAGACATAAAGCATGGGAACAGGAGATTCCCTACCACTGAAGACAGCAATAAAGGGTGCTACACAGCCTGTACCACAGCTAATTATTTATATGTACCTTTCTTCTTCCTCTTTTTATAGCCTCCTCCACCATGATAAGCTATTTAAAGGCAGCGAGTTGCCGGGATCATTTTTGTGCCCACTGCTTCCCACAACTTGATTGCAAGTCATGGCAAGTCATGGCAAGAGACTGAAAAGAGCTGAGGGCAAAGGAAGAGAAGCAGTAGGAGGGAGCAGAGCAGCACAGCGGCCATTCAGGAGCTTGATATCGTGAGATTGACTGCACTAATGTGCCAGCCATAACTAGTTTGAGTAGAAACTGTATCTCTCCTAGCTCAGATTCAATTAAATCATATACTGTTTATTCCAGAACTTTCTTATGCTGTGATTGGAGGGCTGGCAGGGTCCCAACCTCAGCTGACTCACCTGTCCCTTGCTTGGCACAATTTATGTGTCAGTCATATTGTTTTCAGTTGGGTAGGGAAGGGATGAATGGGTGTTTGTGCTACATGAAGCAGCTATGGCCTGAATGATGCATTTTCTTCCTGGTCTGAAAGAAAACCACCCACTAGATATGGTACTAGCGCAAGAGCTGAGCTTATTTATGTTTGATCCTAACACTAGTTCTTTTAAATTCCCTTTGTGTCACAAAGACAAAACAAGAGTTCTTGTTTGTTATTTTTTTAAAAAAATCATTTAGGCTGGGGTTATGAGTGGTAGAGTGCTTGCCTAGCATGTATAAGGCCCTGGGTTCCATTCCCAGCATCAGTAAATAAACACAAACATTTAGAGCTGAGCAATGGTGGCTCATTCCTGTTAATCCTGGCTACTCAGGAGGCTGAGATCTGAAGATCCTGGTTCAAAGCCAGCCTGAGCAGGAAAATCTGTGAGACTCTTATCTCTAATTAACCACCAGAAAAACCAGAAGTGGCGCTGTGGCTCAAAGTGGTAGAGTGCTAGCCTTGAGCAAAAAAGGGCTTGGGGATAGCACCCAAGACCAGAGTTCAAGCCCATGACCAGAAAAAATAAATAAATTAGAAAACAGGCAAATAGTGCACATCTACAATCCCAGCACTTAAGAGGTTAAATCAGGAGGCTCATGTGCTAAACGCCAATCTTGGCTACATAGCAAGACTCTGCCTGAAACACAAAATCAAAACAAAACAAAACTTACTTGTGAGAACAAACTGCAGGTTTGGTTAGGATGCAAGAAGGAGAAATATTATGGGAATCCTTCTGTTGATGGCTTTCTGGTTACCATACAGAGGTGCTTTTTACTGAAGATGCTGTCTGTGCCAGTCCTTGGCATTGGGAATAAATGAGCCCTTCAGTGCACTGAGCAGAAGACACTTATACACACAGGAGGAAGGGGGAGGAAGGAGAGTCCTAGTCAGAATGAAAAAGCAGATTTCTGCATGACAGCACGCTCAGCTGCAAATGCAATTTCTTCCTCCTGAAACTGAAATCAATAGTAAATTAAATCTGTGCACTTCATCTCCAAGGGTGATTTCCTCACCTTCTTTCCCAGCCAATCATCGTCCCTTCACCCTTGTCAATGCTGCTTGGGCAGCCCGTTTTGTTTGTTGGCTGGTTCTTGATGGTGTTTCTGTCATGCTCCCATAAGACAGGAACAGTGTATGAGTCAGCTTCTCCTGGTCACAATAGAGTTAGCAAGAGTCAGCTTTGAAGCCTACAAAATCAGCAGGGAAGAAGAGAAAGATAATTGCTTTTAACTCTTGAGCTCTCTTCTGCTAATCAGCATTGTCACCTAGAGCAGGTTCTTATAGGAATATTAAAAATGGTAGAATCTGATCTGAAATATCCTGAGTTTGTGAGATGTGTCTCTCCTTATTCTGTTGCTGCCGGCTCATGACGATCTTCTAATCCCCTATTTCACTTGTTAAAGTCTCTCTAGGGAGGCAGTGATGCTTTGTTGGAGTTTGGAGACATGACTTTTAAAAACTTATTTGAAAAGTCTTTCTAATACTTATTACAAGATGAACATCTTCCTTCAATCCCCCTCTCTCCCCCTCTCTCCTTCTTTCCTTCCTTCCTTCCTTTCTTCCTTTCTTCTTTCCTTCCTTCCTTTCTTTCTTCCTTCCTTCCTTCCTTTCTTTCTTTTCTTTCTTTTCTTTCTCTCTCTTTCTGTTTCTCTCTCTTTCTCTCTCTCTCTCTTGCCCTGGGACTTGAACTCTGGGCCTGGGCACTATCCCTGAGCTCCTTTTGCTCAAGACTAGCACTCTACCACTTGAGCCACAGCACCATTTCCAGCTTTTTCTGTGATCAATTGGAGGTAAGAGGCTCAAGGACTTTCCTGACTGGGTTGGCTTTGAACCCAAATCATCAGATTTCAGCCTCCTGAGTAGCTAGGATTACAGACGGCAGTGCCCAGCTCAAAATGCACTTTAACACAGTGTTTCTCCCCCTTTAGGATGTTCTTTTTAATTTTCCCTTTAAACCATTGCCAATCCATAGTTATTGATGTTTCATAACTATTCTGCAACTCCACTTTTGCTGCTTCTTTGGCCCAGTATTGACCTCTTCCCATCACTTTCCAGCAGTTGGATATGAACTTAGCATATACCAGGCAAACATTCTGCCATTTGAACTATGACCCCAGCCCTTCTTATTTCATTTTAATTCTGAGATAGGGTAAGCACTTTGTCCTAGGCCAGCTAGAATTCATGATCCTGCTGCCTCTGCCTTTTAAGTATATTGGGATTACAGGCATGCCACAATGCCCAGGTACATGCTAGAGAGCTACTTGCTCCTCTACCTTCAGCTTGCCTTTTCAGCTTCCAGAATTATGACAAAGTACATTTCTGTTGTTTATGACATCTAGTCTGAGGTATTTTGCTATGGCAATACAGACTGACTAATCAATCTCCAGAGCCACTCTGAGGTTTAAGCTACTCTGTCTCTCACGTCCTTTTGAGAGCAGAATAAACTTTAGGACTAGAAATGGAGACTGTCTTTCTCAGAGTTCTCCAGAAGCAATATTAATGATTATATTAGATATGGTTATTGTTTATTTATTAAGCCTCCACTTAGGTGAAGCCCTGTACATTCCATCATCTTGAAAATACATGTGTGTATATGTGTGAGTGTACACAAGAGATAATACATATACAACAGAAACCACATGCTGGTTTCAATTTGATGCTTTTCTCCATTAACAATAGGGAGCACCATAGGTCTCAGAGGTGTTTGTGAGCTCTTAGTCACCTACTTGATCACCAGGTAAACAAACAGTAGTCTACTGTGGGCTGTGTTGCTAAGATAACAAGATGAGTAGGTTAGGTGTATTAAATGCATTTTATCTATTATCAGTAAGGAAAAATTGAGTTACATCCCAACAAACTCATTGTCAATTTCCAGTGGGTTTACTGCAATATAAACCCATTATGAGCCACGGAGCATTTAGTTTTTCTTGATGACCCATTAGTGTCACTGAATCCCTTCTGGTGTCTTTGCTGGGCCTTGTAGATACAGAGCAAGGCCTTCCATGGCTCTTGAGATGTGCGGTACTCTTGGCTTCCAATATCACTTGGGAGTATTCAACCTAAACTACCCTTTCTGTCTGTGTTTGTGTGGTCGTTCCCTCCAAGTCCTATATTTCACACAGGTGTTCAGGCCAGCCCTGAGGATGGCTTCACACTTACCCCCTGCGAACATATCTATGTGTTACCAGGCCTCTTACTAAACCATTCATTCATTTTAGGTTTGAATATGTTCATCACCTGCTATCTCTTAGGCTTCAGGTCTCATTTTGGTGCTGTACTGTGGGAGCTTCTGAGACAAGACTTCTCAGAATGCACAAGGCAGCCAGAGATGTCACAACAGATGCCCTCCATGGTAAGTAAGGAGACGTTCATATCTTCCACATTTTAAACATGTAGTTCTGGAGACTGAGGAAAGAGGGAGGGGGGTGGTGGAGAGGACATGTGGGCATGTCCTCACAGAGGTGGGGAGCCCAGACTCTACAGGAAGATCCTGACAGTCTAGGAAATCAGAAACAGTGCTGCTGATGCCTTATATCCATTGTGTGTAGGAAGCCACGCACAAGGGTATTCTGAGCAGATGAAGAGATAAAGGGATAATGGACAAAGCCAAGCTCAAAAACACGGTGACAATCAGCCATGCCTATTACCCATCAGTGACATGGTGTTCTGCCTGGGATGCTCTCATGTACTGAAGTACAGATGTTTTTGAATTCTGTCTCCCCAGTTACCAAAGCTCTGTTCAGATAAATTGTCTAAATGATCGTCCCCATGACAACGAGCTGATTCGCAGAATGTCAGAATGAGGAGGCAAACAACCTCACCAAAAAAGCAGATCTGGAATTGGCTCCTGATGAAGCTTAGATGGGAACACTCCAGGCCAGAAAGCAATGGCACGAGGCGAGGTGAAGTCTGGCAGAGAGCAGCTGTTTGTCCCCCGCCAGCTCCTTCCCAATCATAGTCCTCTACACACCTGGAGCTCATTGCCTTTCGCAATGGGCAGTGGGAACTGGCTCTGACAGACAGATGTGACTGGTGTCTCTTAGCAGCACCGTGTGTCCCAATAGAGTTGCACATTCATGAAATCCCCAGTATTTACCATCTTCTTCTCAGCATCCACCAAGGAAAATCATGCACAGGGATTCTACCTCATTGCCTTTCACTTTGGTTTTGATGCCTGCCTTTCTATTGTGGAAAGTTTGTTTTGTTTTGTATTTTAAATGACTTTATACTGTAACACTGAACCCACTCATTGAATCCTCCTCTGTGAGATATTGTTCACTTCTTTGCTTCAGAAACATATAAAATTCATAGCTCCAAAGGCAACAGATTTTAAGTTCTTTCTTTCTTTCTCTCTCCTTCTCTCTCTCTCAAATTGAATAGGACTGTAAATTTTTTAATATTTTTTTAAAAATCAACATTTCCTAAATCTAGTGTTTTGCATTTTATCTTCTATCTATTCAACCTAGAGCCTCAAAGTCAGGCAAAATTTAAATCATAGCAAACTATGCTTGCTTGTTTTTTCAGCCCCAGAAACCTTTTCTTAGCCAACCAAGATATGATTCACAAAATAGTCTTAAAGATTCCTTTTTAGGAATTATGAAGGTCAGTAAAGATGCTGACCAAGAACAGTCAAGAACAGCTGTGTAAGTTTCTACCAGGTTCTGCCAAAAGAGAGATGAAATGGAGGAAGAAGGAGAGAATGAAAGGGAAAAGAAATCACAAGAAGCTCTCCAAGAGATGACATTGATTACTGGCTCAAAGGACAAATGTAGTGCATTTGAGCTCAGCTAAAAGACTGAGAGTGAGGACAGATGGTTTGTTAGACTGGTTTGGGTACCCAGAGAAGGCCCCAGTTAGGAAGGGAATATGCTAACTGGAGGAAAGACACCATTGCTATGCTGTGAACTCAAGGACTATGAGTATGAAGTATGTGCAGAAAGAATAAAATACAAGTATATTCTGCATAACATTTCAGTAAATGAATATATATATATACATATATAAAGCTTTAGTATTTTAGGATTATATTACCTAGTGAGGCCATGTCCATCTTAATTTATACAAGTATACCTAACATCTGCACAAAGAAAAAATTACCACAAATCACAGTTCTTAGAACAAATTCTTGTTGCTAAGAGATGTGTGTTTGTGCATAAAAATATAGAAAGAAGAAAGAATGGGATGTCTGAATCCTCAGACTGTAATGACAGAAAACAGGAAGCACTGTCTATGTGGCATATAGTTAATCTCCTTTCTTTCAGAGGCTGGAAGGAAGTGAGGCATCAGTGGCTTACCCCTGTTATCCTAGTTACTCAAGAGGCTGAGAGCTGAGGATCCCAGATTTAAGTGATCCCAGGCAAGAAAGTCTCCAATTAGCTACCAGAGAGCCAGAAATAGAGCTGTGGCTCAAGTGGTAGAGTACCAGCCTTGAGAGAAAAAGCTAAGGAACAGCACCCAGGCCCTGAGTTCAAGCCCTAGTATGGACAAACCACACACACACACACACACACACACACGCACACACTCACACACCCACACAACACACACATACAAAGAGCTAAGAGGAGTGCCATAATATCAGACAGAAGGAACCAGTTGTAGTCACAAGCCAGGGCCAAAAGCCAAACTGCCTGAAGGTGCTTGCATTTGACCTGTTACAATCCAGGTAGTGGAAGTGAAGGGGCCCAGTGAAGAAACCTTCCTGGCTTGTTAGCCTGACATATGGTCACATCCTGTGGCTGCTGACTCCAGACATGAGACCAAATTGCCCACGGACAATGGCACAGCAATGATGCAGAATGCCAGCTGAGTCACTCTTGTCAGACGTGGGACCATGGTCAGGAAAGGATTCCCAGTATAGAATCTTTAGTTCAGATTTTGACCTTATCTTAGAACCCGCTAGAAAAGGAAAGACCGTTTTTCCACATCCCATGGAAGATAGAACCATTCAGAGTAAGGTCGGTGAATGTGGGAGCCACTTAATGAAAGGGCTCCACTCAGGTTCACAAGGAGCTGTGCTTTCAATGACTTATCCATTGCATCTTCTCAGGGACCATTGTTGCACTCCTAATTCACAGTTCCTCTGTCATTAGAACTGGACAGTGCTGCACAGATTTACAGCCCCAGGAAGGAACATGCTAACTTGAGGAAAAATACCACCACTATGCTGTGAACTCAAATTGTACTTCACAATAAAGGTGATAGACTATGGGGGCTGGGAAGGTGGGTCAGTGGTAGAGTGCTTGCCTTGCATGCATGAGGCCCTGGGTTCCATTCCTCAGCACCACATAAGCAGAAAGAGTAGGAAGTGGGGCCGTGGCTCAAGTGATAGAGCACTAGCCTTGAGCTAAAGAGCTGAGGGACAGTGCCCAGGCCCAGAGTTCAGGCCCCATGACTGACAAAAAAAAAAAAAAAAAGGTGATAGACTATAATAAAGATTTGTGAAGCTGGGCACCAGTGGCTCATGCTACTCAGGATGCTGAGATCTGAGGATTGTAGTTCAAAGCCAGCCCAGGCAGGAAAGTCGTGAGACTCTTATCTCCAATAAACCACCAGAAAACCGAAGTGGCGCTGTGGCTCAAGTGGTAGAGTGCTAGCCTTGAGCTGAAGAGCTGAGGGACAGCATCCAGGCCGAGTTCAAGCCCCATGACCGACCAAAAGAAAAAAGATTTGTGAATAAAAAGATATCATTAGGATTCCCAAAGCTTTCTACTTACTTTTTTTAAAAAAAGTATAAAGACCAAATCTTTTTCAGATGATGATATACAACAAAAAAGATTAAGAAGAAGCGGGGCGCTGGTGGCTCACGCCTGTAATCCTAGCTACTCAGGAGGCTGAGATCTGAGGATCGCGGTTCAAAACCAGCCCGGGCAGGAGAGACCGTGAGACTCCTATCTCCAATAAACCACCAGAAAACCGGAAGTGGCGCTGTAGCTCAAGTGGTAGAGCGCTCGCCTTGAGCTGAAGAGCTGAGGGACAGCGCCCAGGCCCAGAGTTCAAGCCCCACGGCCGACAAAAAAAAAAAAAGGTTAAGAAGAAAGAAGACGGGCCAAGACTTTACTTCTCTCAAACCTCCTTCCCTCCCATTCCAGTTCTATAGCCTAAAAACATACAATGTGTAATAAAAGTCCTGGATGAGAACTGCCAACCAATAACTTAGCTAACAGTGGAATTGGACTGGCCAACCTAGGGGTTCCGGAAGATGAGCCTGAGGATGGCCTCATAATGCCCTATACAGAACTGCATGGTGAGAAGGAGTTACTGAGCTTCCTGGAGTAGGAGACTAAGAGCTCCAATGGAGCTTGTCACAAGGAATATAAGATATAGATAGCACATTTTTTGTAAAGAATAGATGGATAGATAGATGGAGGCATGGAGGCTGGCTGGTTGGATGATGGACAGATGCATGGATGGATGATGGATGATGGATGAGTGGATGGATGGACGGATGGATGGCTTTGCAGCAGAATCAGAAACTAAAGTCCAAAGAGAAACATGAATGAGAAATGAAAGGTAGCAGCAAAGCACTAAGGATAAAGAGGTTGACAAATGACTTGTGTTCAATTATTTGTTCTACTCTTTGAGACCTATTTCTACTGAAACAACAGCCTTGTTGCCTGGGCTCAAGGCCTCCAACCAAAGAGGCTTCAAGTTGGATGTTACTCTGTCTTGATGAGGGTAAAATTAAAACCCACATCAAGCATAAATGCATCTATTTTACCTAACCCTCTGCTAAAGAACTATGAATTCAGTGCCATGAAAATCTAAATCTGGGAATCCAGATTAGTGGTAGTAGTAGTAGTACCACATAGGAAGGACCCACATGCAGAAGAAAATTCTTATTTACCAAAAAGAAGAGAAGAAGAAAGAAGAAGAAGAAAAAGAAGAAGAAGAAGAAGAAGAAGAAGAAGAAGAAGAAGAAGAAGAAGAAGAAGAAGAAGAAGAAGAAGAAGAAGAAGAAGAAGAAGAAGAAGGAAGAAGAAGAAGAAGAAGGAAGAAGAAGAAGAAGAAGAAGAAGAAGAAGAAGAAGAAGAAGAAGAAGAAGAAGAAGAAGAAGAAGAAGAAGGAAGAAGAAGAAGAAGAAGAAGGAAGAAGAAGAAGAAGAAGAAGAAGAAGAAGAAGAAGAAGAAGAAGAAGAAGAAGAAAGCAGCAGCAGCTATTGTACTAAATTCTCCACTCACTCACCTGTGGCAATCTTGATGGCATTTACCTATAAACAAACACTATTTGCATCCACAGGAATTCCCCAAGGATATACTAATGATCTCCAAATCCCTAGTCAAATTTCATTTAAATAGAATAAGCCAGGTGAAACCATTTACTCTGGGTTTGCCACAATCCCTCTGCCAGAATTCAATGTTCCTGTCAGACAACAAAGATGTTTTTGTGATTCCATCCTGCCACTCCTAGTATTTCCCAGCTAGACTCCATTTGGTTTAGTTAGAGGGCAGAGCGGAAAAGGATTTATTCTAATCCACTTCAAGATTGGTTAGTTACTGAACGTCATTTGTCAAAATAAAATCCAGATTAATCACAATATACTAGAAGGAATTGTTTTGTATAGCTGAAATGAAACCACCAGGGGTTACCCAGAAAACCTCTTCGCTTTTGTACTTGTGCAAATTAATCCAAAAAGGGGGAAATAAAACACAGCCATTTACCTCCTAATAACCAGAAATAAATATGCCCATAATGCCTCATAGCCAAGACCATAGGTTTTGTTTTCTTTCTTTCTTTCTTTCTTTCTTTCTTTCTTTCTTTCTTTCTTTCTTTCTTTCTTTCTCTCTCTCTCTCTCTCTCTCTCTCTCTCTCTCTCTCTCTCTCTCTCTCTCTCTCTCTCTCTCTCTCTCTCTCTCTCTCTCTCTCTCTCTCTCTCTCTCTCTCTCTCTCTCTCTCTCTCTCTCTCTCTCTCTCTCTCCTTTTCTTTCTGGTCTGGGGCTTGAACTCTGGGCCCTGGACATTGTTATTGAGCTTCTTTTGCTCAAGGCTAGTCCTCTACCACTTGAGCCACAGTGCCACTTCTGGATTTTTTTTCTGAGTAGTTTACTGGAGATAAGAGTCTTACACTTTCCTACGTGGGCTTTCTTCAAACCATGATCCTCAGATCTCAGCCTCTTGAATAGTTAGGACTACAGGTGTGAGCCACAGGTCTCCAGCTGAGTTGTGAGTTTTATCTACTACAGAAGAAGATAGTTGCTAGGAACCTGAACTGTGAGCCAGGCTACTGGCTCATCCAGATTTTGTCTCTTCTTAGCTATGAAAGCTTAGCTATCTTTGTACCTCTGTACATAGATGGGGGGCTAATCACAGTCCCAGCTTTCCAGCGTTGCTAAGGAGATCAGAAAATTGATATGTATGGCATGCTTAGCACAGTATCTATAGGGCAACATAGCAGAGCCACTATCAAAAGCCGGCTCAGATGAGTTCCAGTGCTCTGAACAGCCTACCACCCTCACCTCTGACTCAAGGTTCTCAGCTTTTCTCTTGCTCCACTACCAACTCTTCAAGTCCCTATCAGTGACGAACAGGTAGATGCTGAAAAACTGGACTGAATAGTAACTGACCCCAGAGATAACCCTGGATATTGCACTTCTAAAATAAATCCTAAAACAATTATTTAAAAAAAAATAAATCCTAAAACAAATACTGCTGATAATTGAGGGTATACTTGCAAGCTCATATTCAGTTCTCCCAGAAATGTCAACTTTGTTTATTTTCATTAAGTATACTCAGGGCAATGGTTCTAAAATCCAGTCATAGTACCAATGGGGGCCTCCTGACTCAAGCAAAGAGCTGATAGAGTCTCTCGATGGCCTGGTGCCTGGTGTTTCCCAGACTGTGAGTAGGGTAGACGTATCCAATTATGGCTGTGCCTGGGACCACGATTCTCTGGGTTTCAGTCTTCCTGACAACTATAGGCTATCTCTATCTGTTTTGTTGCTCACCTGGGTGCAACAGAGAATGGGCTAAGAATACTATGATTCAAGGATCTCCCAATCCCTACCAGCCCCCACTTTCCCAGTATAGGATGTTCCCTTTTCCTCTCAGTTCTCATTTGGCACCCCCAAAGACCCTTCTTCTCTTTCGTCCCCCGGGAGTTCACAATCCAAAAGACCTATTGAGTTTCTTGGAATGAAAGAAGTGAACTAAAAGGACTAATGTGTAACAATGTCAGACCCAATTAAATTCTTCTACCCCAGCACAAAGCACAAAAGAATATCTTCATACATTGTCCTGAATACCAGCTTTGTGTATTGGCTTGTAAATCTTTCTTGAAAACACGAAGTGCAACGACATAATTCTAGTGAATTGAGGGTCCTGGTTATCTCTTAATCATGCTTTCGAGTGCTTGGTTTCCATTATACAGGTGAGAATTGGAACTGCCTATCCTCTGACCTTGAATGAAAGAGAGATATATACCAACGAGGCCCAATCTCAGTCCAGATATGCTAGGAAGAAATGTGTCTGTTTGGACATTGTGTTGAATCTCTCCCCAAAGGTGAGATTTCAGCGCAGAGGTAGCTTCTGCTGTCTTCTCCCATTCTGTGCTCATGTTACATGGCTCAGAATCAAGTCCCTCAGGGTTACTGCATAATGGATGGAGCCTCAGTTGCAGGCACTCAGAGTTAGGGGGGCTTTTGCTTTAGGCCTTCCCCACTCTGGTGTACAGGTATGTATGGCTAGAATTGGTGGCACAGATGCCAGGGAAGGGCGGAGAACAGCAGAAAGACCCTAGAAAAGCCCATTCTCTCCTTATCTGTTAGAATCATGGCTCCAGTTCACAGACTTAATCATCTCTGTATCATATTCATGTCTCCTTTCTCCCTGATCATAATGGTGACCCTAAGAAATAGGTCAGGCAGTTTCCTTTGAACAAACTAAGTTGTTTGCCTGAGGTTATTCTAAGAGTTAGAAGGAACCAGTCACACAGGAACATGGCCATCCTGGCTCCTTGGTACTGAGTCTTTTTTATACTAATGCTGGTGCTTCTCACACAAAACTCATCACAATTGGAAAATCTCATTCAGACCTATTATATCACTTAGTCTCCCCACAAAATCAAGAAGGAAAGCTGTAGTGTTATTTCACGGACAATGAAAAGTTGCCCAAAGTGACAGAAAACATAAATAAAAGAAGAATCTTTTATCTCTAAGTGCTTTACTCCTTCTTTACCTCCTGGCTAACTTTCTTTGAGATCTATCTTTCCTTATACTCTACCTCACTGTCAGTTGACTGTCCCAACATTCCCTCCCCTAGAATTAAATCAACTGTTAACATCAAACATGTATCCAGCCAGGCACCTGTGGCTCACATCTGTAATCTTAGTTATTCAGGAGGCTGAGAGATGAGGATTGAGGTTAAAAGCCAGCCTGGAATGGAAAGTCCATGAAACTCTTACCTCCAGTTAACTATATCAAAAACCCAGAAGTGGAGCTGTGGCTCAAGTGGAGCTGAGTTCAAGTCCCAGAACTGGTATTTACCACATGCCAGCACTGTGCTCACATTGAGAATACAAAGGTCAACAGGAGATGGTCCACAATGGGGCTCAAACACCAGCAAGGGGAAGGCAGACTCATGAAGAAATAATACAGTAAAATTAACTCATGCTCTAACGTATGCACACACAGGTGCGTAAGGTCTGCACAGGGACACCTCCCTCCCTCTTGGCTAAGTGTCCGCCCAGTATCTGTTACTTTGGTAACTGGCAGACCAGGAAGCCAGGTCCCATCCTGCTAGGTCACATCCTGGGCCACCTCTGGTCACATGCTTCCTTGACCTCAGGAGGGTCCCTGACCCTGAGGTCACATCCAGATCTAGTGTGGCCACACCTTTCCCCCACCTGGCCATACCTCTTCCTGTCCCGGCCTAGATAAGTCCTGGCCCAGAGGTGTCCCTCCCCAATGCCCCCCCCCCTTACCTTTTCAACCATGCCACTCCACCATGTGTGGCGGGGGCAGCAGTTCAGTAAATAAACTTCTTTTCCTGCCTGAGTAGCGCGTGGTGTTCTCTTCATCGGCTACCTAATGAAACCTACCTATTTAATATACCTTACACTCAGGGAAGGTAATGGGGACCCAGTCAGTAAGGCTTCCTTCCATGGGCGATACTGAAGCACTACAGAGTTACCCAAACATGGGAATCATGTGTGAAAACTAACGGACAAAAATAGGTTTGCCTCCAGCAGTTTATTGAGCGTAATGAAAATCATAATTGCAGAAAAAGTCAAAAAGAGAGTGATCAGTTCTACTTCTGAGTTTTTGTAGGCTTAACACCTTCCTGGAATTGTCCTGAGTCATGCTTACCACCCTTGGCGTTTTTGAGACTCATAGCAGGTAAAAATCCTCAGCAACCGAGTTGTTTATCTAATTTCATCCCGGAATTTGTGCCATGGTGGCCATTATATCCTGTACAAGGAAAATGAAAAGGTTAAATTTAGTAGCAGATGACTAGCACCAGGTCCAAGTATTTCCATTTCCGAGAAGCTTGTGAAATCCTCTTCACTGTTTACTTGTAATCTAAATCTCCCCACCCCACCCTACATCATCCTCCTCTGGAGGCTGAGGTGAGGGCTCTTCTTGGAGCACTTCCTGTGGCCTTAAGATGAGGAAATCAGGCGTGCCTGCCTACGGCTGCCCTTGGGGCTGTGAGGAGACCTGGGCTGTCTGTGCGTGGCTCACGTCATCATTTCCCTGAACTGTGTTCCCAAAACACTGGTGATGAAAGAAGAACAAAACAAAACAGCCTCGTGATGTGTTGATGCCGCATCTGGCTTAAGCAGGTGGCTTCCCACATCAGGCTCAGAGACAGACAGACAGATGTGAGAGCTAAGACCACAGACTGGCTCCTTTCTGAGCCCCTTTCCTACCCAGACAGCATGTGCCTGGTACAAATGACTGAAGGAGAACGATTCCATGCTTTCCAACTCACAAAGAAAAACCAGACACCTCCCACCAGTTTGCGATTTCCAAAGATGTCCAGAAACCAGGGTTTGGGTGGGGGTTGTTGTTGTTGCTGTTGTTGCTTTGGCATTATTTGTTTGGGGGGATTTGTTGTTGTTTTACTGGTATTGGAGCTAAATTCAGGGCCACATTGCTGTCCCTTAGTGTTTTCATTCAAGGCTAGTGCTCTTACCACTTGAGCCATGCTTCCACTTATGGCTTTTTGCTGGTTAGTTGAAAATAATCTTACAGCCTTTCTTGCCTGGATTGGCTTTCAACCATAATCCTCATTTCTCAGCCCTCATCTGAGGACCTAGGATTATAGGCATGATCTACCAGTGCCTGCCCAGATACCAGTAGTTTTCACAGCAGGGCCAAGAATTTTCTTAGCACCTATCAATTAGTAAGATGCTCATAGCTACATGGCACTGCGAAACACCTCGGTTTTGAATTTATAAAAGACATGGCATATAGATATTCTGACACATTCACACCCATCTCTCTGGAAGACATCTCTGACTTGTTCTCACAATTTTTTATGGGCCTCTGGAGGCCAACGCCCACACAGGCTAGTAATCTAATTTCCATCTGGTCAAC
The DNA here is from genome assembly GCF_024711535.1 of Dipodomys merriami. Taxonomy (NCBI): domain Eukaryota; kingdom Metazoa; phylum Chordata; class Mammalia; order Rodentia; family Heteromyidae; genus Dipodomys; species Dipodomys merriami. The sequence continues at coordinate 1,241,022 of NW_027203293.1, read as the reverse complement.
CTCCAGGAGCTATTTTGGGTTTGGCCTGCCGTTTAGTCCACTTTTCCTGCCAGTGCAGTCTCAGCCCCTCTCCTCTCCTGGGACGCTAAGGAAACATTTGAAAAATACAGATTTCCTCTAGGATGGAGGTCAGTGTCCTTTGCAGCTCTGAGTGCTGCTAGGAGGTGCCTAGTATCATCCTGTGTGCCAGGAGAAGGACAGGAAAGGCAGGAGTCTCCCATCATCAGCCCTCATGGCCATAGTCCCTTTCTTTCTGCCCCTAGCCATAAATTCAATCCTTCAATAGCATGGATATACTACTACGCCATTTGACCCTTTGTCCCTATTTTTTTCTGCCTGAAATGTGCATGAATGTGTCTGGCTAATTTCTGCTCAATCTTATCCCTAGGATGGCTTAGATGCGCCTATCTGGTGCTCTTTTAACCCCTGTCTCATCAGGGCATCCATCCTACCCAATAGGATTGGCCACCTGTCTATCTACCATTACTTCCTGCTAGAACTCCTATTTCCCTATGCTTTGGCATCCTAAGTGCCAGACAGTCTGTGGATATTCATAAGCCTCTGCAAAGGAAAACTCTGGAAAGACAAGACAAAAAGAGAGGAAGAAGATACAGAGAAAAAATTTTTAAAGTTATTTGGTTTAATGGAAAGCGAGAGGACATATTCAAACCCTGCCATGCATATCATATTTGATTTTGTATGTGAACTAACATTGAGCTGATGATGAATCAGTCGGAAACAATGACATTATCCACAACTCTGCAGCCTAGAGAAAAGGTTTCCAAGTCCAGTGGCTTCCCGGGCCAAGTAGGTAACATGGGTGTGAGTAAGTGGGCAGGATACTGAAGAGCAGGGAGGGGCGGAACCCTGGAAACGCCAGGCATATGGCCTCTTCAGAGCAAAACATTCAAATTCAAACACAAGCAAAGGCAGCCACAGCTCTGAGTCAGGCTCAGATGGCTAAATCTGGAAGTACGGCATTCTGCATTGCACAAAGGAGCCCTAGCCAAGGTCTGGACCATCTGACCCTCTACATTTCTCAGATGAAAAGGAGCATAGACAAATGTGTTAGATATACCATTATTCTAATCGCACTGAGCTATCGCTGGGCACATTTCTGTGGAACAGTATATTGTGATTTCTAACTTTACACGCAAGGAATGTCCTATCTTTGGCAAACAATATGCCTATAGAATGGAGTAGCCAAGAGAAAACTGGTGTACACAGGTAATTTGTTACTTTTCTCTACCTCAAGATTGTATTTATCTCTGTGGTTTCCATCACACCAGCATTCCAGCTGTACCAAAGTATCTACGGACAGCACATGGTTTGCTGGTATGCCATGCTACACCCTCTGCCTAACTTCTGCCTTGTCATCCTCTGGGTTTCCACTCTTTGTATCCCTCCCAGCTAGGTTAGCTGATTCTCCAAGCACAGCCAGAGCACCACACACTTCCCCCAATGTTGGGTTCATCCAGACTAGATTGTAATTGTTATTTGCAGCCAGATCTCTGCCAGAGTGGCCAGAGCAGACAGAATCTGATTCACCACCGTTGGACCTCCACTATCTTCCTAGTGAGTGGTCAGCATTGGGTGAATATACAAATGAATCAATGACAGAATAAATACATGGATAGAGAACACCCTCTTTCTAGCTAAATAACTGGCCAGGTATCCTCAAATGGGTCACATCAGACATACATAGGCCCTTCAAGGTATATTTATCTTCTAGGTATATTTAACCTTCCCTTCCTCCCCCCAAAATGTTACTGTATTTCTTTACCAAAAAAAAAAAAAAATCAGAGATACTGATGTTCTCAGGACCACACAGCCAGTAAGGGACTGAATGTCAAACTCCATTCTAGGTCCTGGAGCTTGACACTATCTGTGCCTTTCCCCACCCTGGGCTGGCCAGAGGTTGGGGGCTTATTCACCTCTGATGGTAAATATGTTCCAAGCTCACATGGTTACAACAGCTTTCAGAAGTAGAACCCTGGAGCAGATCCTGCCTCACGTCTGTTAGGATTAGGATATGGGCCTTTAATCCCAAGTAGAACTTCATTTAACTAGGCCAGGGTCTTTTTAAGCACTAAGCATTCCTTTCTCTTACTGTCCCAAACTTGCCTCCCACCCCACCTCCACCCATTGCCTATTCTTATCAGCACTATTTTAAAGGACAAACTTAAGCCACATGTTAAAATAACTAATTATTAGGCCAATATTGGTAATTATATTTGGTAAATATAAGTATGAGAGAGAGAACCAAAAAAAAGCAGAAATTATGCATGATGACTCTTAAAATACACTTATCTGGTAGGGGTGTAGCAATGACGCACATTGCTAGAGAAGAGAACAAGATGGATAAAGCTCACTGGCATTTATATACCTTATAAAATTATTGGTTATACCCATCCTTAGAGTCATGTAGTATTAAATGACAAGTAGTCTAACTCTAACAGTATGAGTCAAACACTGCCCATGCAGCTCTATTTTAACATAAAGTCTAAGATGATTTAGGCTAACCATATCATTTCCAAACAGATCTCAAATCAAATTTTCATGTAGGAAAAGAAGGAGAATCACCAAGAGGATGCCAGTCTTCATGAGAATCTGCCCTAGGGTCCATGAAACCCTGTTGGACGTGGAAAGAACCCAGGCTGCTCACACTAGCCAACATAGTCTTTGAACTTGAGACAACAAGGCGCCCAGAGAAAGAAACTAGATCTTTTCATAGCTCAGCTCCTAGGCACAGTCACTCAGTGAAATGGACAAGGACCTCCCTATTGAACTTGCTAGTGTGTCTTTGTATTTATCTATATCACATACCCGCTCATCCAGTCTGTACTGGAGGACAGGCAGTTGTACATCTACCTACTATCAGGCAACAGGCTCATAAATAAACAAGTGACATGCAAGCCAGATTTGGTGCTGTTTGATTGGAGGCAAGGTCAACACAACAGTGAGATAGTGAGGAATCATGTCCACCGACTGGAAAACAAACACGAACTCAAAAAGCTATGACGTTCCTGATAAGTCACCCATCCTTCAAAACAAAAAGAAGCTTTTTGATAAAATAAATACTTTAAAAGGTTTTTTGAAGGGGGGGAATGAGTGTACATTTGTAATATAAAGGAGTGGCACTGTGATCTTCCCATACATATATAGTACACTTTGAATAAATATATTCACCTCTTCTATCATGCTCCCATTCCTCTTGTCCCTCTTCTTTTTTTCAAACAGCATTTGGTGGGTTTCATCAGCATTTGGTGCTGATATAGGTAGATAGACAGACAGACAACAGACAGACAGACAGACAGACAGATAGATAGATTCAAATTGTGATGATGGTTTTACAATTCAGGAGTATAAAATTCACTGAATTTTACACTTAAAGTGGGTTATTTGTATGTTATAGTAATTATAAAGCTAAGAAAAAAGGGAAAGTAGAAGAGAGGAAGAGGGGGAGGAGGGAGAAAGGGAGAGAAGAAAAGAGAACAAAGAGAGAGAGAAAAGAAGGAGGGAGGGAAGAAGGCAGAAGGAGTGGGCAGCAGTATGCAGTTGCTTCTTCTTGGCCTGAATGTGAGTGAGCCTCTTTAAAATCTGCCTCCTACTTCCTTCCGCTGTGAGCTCCTACCATTCTCTAACTCCTACCATACACATCCCCACAACAAACCCTATGCACCTGGCATCTCAAACGTGTACATTTCCATCTAAACACCATGCAGATCATCCTTCTAAGCCTTTCTCCAGACTCTTCTCTTGACTTTGAACACTCATTCTTCAAGACCCAGTTCATTGTGCCACCCTTTGGTATTTCTATGAAGACCCCTTCCGTAGTTAGGGACTTCTTCTTTGCACCTGCAGAGGGCTTTACCAAGGAGGACATTTGGGTGGTCGGTGGAGGCCTGTCACGCTGCACTGTAGCCCTGTTTAGATACACACCTTCCCCAATAAACCCATCAGTGCATGAAGGTCAGGTACTGTCATTTGTTCATCTTAGATTGACAAAACCTGTGAGCTGGTGGCTCACACTTGTAATACTATCTACTCAGGAGGCTGAGATCTGAATATCATGGTTTGAAGTCAATCTGGTCAGGAAAGGCTCTGAGACTCTTATCTCTAATAAACTACTCAGAAAAAGCCAGAAGTGGTGCTGAGGCTCAAAGTGGTAGAGCACTGGCCTTGAGCAAAAGAAGTTCAAGCACAGTGCCCAGGGCCTGAGTTCACGGGGGTGGGGTGCAAAAAAAAAAGAAGCGGGGAGTTATATCTCGTTGACAGGCCATGGAAAGCTAATATCTTCAGAAATAGCTCCTACTTCTAGGAGAAACATCAGCGGTTTCATTAAGAAGTTGTCAGTGTGTCCTTTTTTTTTTTTTTTTTTTTACTGCAAGTGGAATTCATGTACAACATATCTCTGCTCAGGTAGTAAGTGTCCAGACAATAAGCTCCAAAGACCTGTCTATGCTCAGAAAGGATCTTACTCCCATTCCCATAATAGTCAGAGTATCATGGAAGGTAGAGACAAAGACAGCTGGAAATCCAAGCAGATACACAGGGCAAGTCTTGGAGTCATAAGCAAAACAAGAAAATGGCAGCTGGTAAATGTTTTCTAAGGTGGCCAAACTCCATAGGAACTACTTGACAGAAATCCATTTAAAGTGAAATCAAAGCATTTGCTAGTGTTAAGTCTAGAAGTTATATATAAAACAAGCATCCTAAATGAAAGCAGACAACCCTAGAATGGACCAGAAGAGACTAGAAGGGTATGAAACATGGAAGAGCCTAGAAGGATATGAACCATAAAAGAATATGAAACGTGGAAAGGTATGAAACATGGAAGATTAGCCAAACCTGGAAGAAAGGGCTTAGAATTTGGCATGGTAATTCCTTCAGGACTTTAAATAAGATGCTATCGTGTGTGTGTGTGTGTGTGTGTGTGTGTGTGTGTGTGTGTGTCTGTGTGTGTGTAAAACTTGTGTTGAAGACAATGGGTAGAATTCCTTCCAGAAGGCAAATTTACTTATTCTCAATAATTAAGTTGAAGATTCCCTTTAGATGTAATCATATCTAGATAGGGCTGTTTATCTAACTCCATTTTAACTGCTAGGATGTCTTACCCACTTTTTTAAAAAAGAAGACAACTTGACCTTTCAATGTTAATGTTGAACACAAATGCAGTTATAAATTTCTTTGTACCAACTTGGATAGAATTTGAAAAACACCACACATTCCCAAATTCAAAGGTAAGAAAACTTCAGAAGTCAACCTCGTCCAAATCAACACCCATGAGATTAACAATATGAATCTTGTTATTTTGTTGAAACAGACTCTCAGCATGCATACGAAGTTGGCATTGTCAGGATGTTGGCATTTCGAGTGTGGCTTGCCTCCACTTCCTTGAGTGGTAGAATGACTCAGTTCTCCCACCACTTTCCTGTTCAATTTGGTGCCACACCTCCATTCATGCCAAGCATCAGGGTGTCATTTGCCCTTCAATGGAGTGAATCTTGTGATAAACGTAGACCCTGAGCTTCAGCCCACATAACTTGATCATCAGGTTGCTCCAGCTACAGAGTACAAGTTATGATTTTAGGATATCTTTATACTATAAGAGCTGGGCTTGTAAAAGGTGTGCAAAATTTTCACGGAGCACTGTACATCCCAGGTTGGAAATATACTGTGAGTAGTAGATCAGCCATCCACCCCGGTAGTCTCTTTGATCTGTCTAACCAACCTTGTTTTGTGCTCAAGAAGAGACAAACCCACCCACCCCCACCCCCACCATCTCCAGAAACCTTGAAGAGTCAACAGCTCCTACATGGTGTCCATTTATAACACCAAAGTAGCTGCTTTTGCAGTGAATTTTTCCTCTGTATACCAGAGATGGTGGGAGATGGGTATCGTCCTGAAGGCAAAGGCCAGAGGATGAGGCAAAGGTCAATCAAGGACCACCTCCCTTCTCAGCACACATTTCCCACAGCTTCTGCTCTCCCTGGAGTCACCCTGAAGTCACCCTGACTGGGTTCTGCTTGTTCACCTGGTTGAAAGCAGTTAGCAAAGCTGTGAATCAGTGAATTGTTTTACAATGGGCTTGTCTTGCCTTTCTCTACTTGTTTTTTCACATCTTAATTATGGTTAAATATGCACATCATAAAATTGTCCATCTTAATTATTTCTAAGTGCACAGTTCATTGACATGATGCATATTCACACTGCTTTGAGTTTCCAGGACTTTTTCATTTTGTAAAACCAGAATTCTATAAACATTATATATTAACTCTCCAATTCCCCTTCCTCTGGCGTCTGGCAAACCACCTTTTGTTTTCTGTTTCTATGAATTTGACCACTCTAAGGACCCTGTGTTAGTGGACTTGTACAGTATTTGTCCATTTGTGGCTGATTTATTTCACTAAGTTTATGTTCTCCTAATTTATCTATATTCTAACATGTGTTAGAGTTTCCTTCTTTTCAATGCTGAATAATATTCCTTTATATGTGGCTTATCCATTCTTTTTATTTATTTCTTTTTAATTTATTTATTTTTTACTGTACAGAGGGGTTACAATTACATGGGCAAGATAATATCAAGCATTGTAGCCTCCTCCTTTGTTTCCCCTTCCCATCCCTTCCCATCCTCCCCCCTGCCCGGCTTATCCATTCTTCTATGAATGGATATTTGGTTGCTTCTACTTTTAACATAGGTGTATGTTAAAGCTGTTGTTTTTCACTGAATTAGTTGCTTTTAGGGGTTCTACCATACTAACTTCTGAATCTTCTAGATTCTCTAGTCTGTATTTAAATTAGCAAGAACCAGCTTTTAAATTTGGTGTATATTTTTTCCCAGTGTATAATTTCACATACCTTCTTACCCAGGCCTGAACATAAAGGGCCAGGCCTGAACATAAAGCCACATAGAAGACAGATTACAATGGGCTAGAAGCCAGAACATCTTGCAGGAACCTGTCAGGAATAGAGAAACAGTGCTGACTGGTTCAACTCCAGTGCTGACTGATTCAACTCCAGTGCTGACTGGTTCGGGAACTAAGCAGACCCTCATTTTCAGCCACCACTCTTGGACTTCACGCAGGTGTGAAACCATCCTCCTACCCCTCAGATGATCTCTGCCATGGAGCAGCCAGAAGTCTTCCTGGCTTTCCTCTCCAGCTCCCCTTTCTGGGACTTCACACTTACGCAGGCAGAAACAGTCTCTGTATGTACGATAAAAGCAACACAGAGTTAGCTGTGGGCACAGGCTGTCATTTCAATGTGAAATCTTCTCTGTGAGTGGCACACAGAAGTGTGCTCTGCCTCTTATGGAAGATTGTTCAGACTGCTGCCACCTAACAGCTAGCAGAGTAGATTTTCACATATGCACACGCAAATGCACACATGCATGCACATGTACACACATGTTCATACATGTGCACATATAGTACATGTACATATACACCTGCATATATGCTCAGCCACATGTACACACAAGCACATGTACAAATGTATGTGTGCACACACATGTCCACAGTGCTCATGCATGTACATGTCAGCAATGCATGCTGTGTATGTTGATGCATATACAGACACACATGTGCAAATACAGCTGCACATTTGTACCTACACACACAAACACAGGTGCATATGTGCAGTGTGTACATACATGCATAGATGTGCAAGGCACATATGTGCACTTATACATATATTTATGTATGTATGTTGCATGCATGTATACCCATATCCACACAGGCATGTATCCCATAGAAAAATGGAAGGTTAGGTATTCAGCAAATAAAACCTTCTGAACTCTGAAATTTAGACCCATGGACAAGTTCCTCTTCACATGACAATTTCCTTCAAGAAAGAAGGAAAGAAAAAAAAGCATGGGAAGGAAGGAGGAAAAGAAGGAAAGAGGGAAGGAAACGATATGGGCAGTAAGAGGAGAGGAAGTTAGCTGTCAACAGACCATTATTTTGTAGATAAACATAGTCTGAATTCCAGTTCAGCTAAATCTGAGAACCCAAGACACCTTCCACTTGTAAACAATGGAATTCTTTCATTGTACAATGTACATTGTATGGTATAGTACAATTTATTACACAGGATTAATTTAGGCATATGTCCATTGGTTGATCCAGTGTGGGAGATAATGAGAGCATTACAAATCAGAGACTCATAGGGCATAATGGCAACCTGGAACTCCATCCTCCATCCTCCCCAGAAATTCCCTCTGAACCTCCTGCAGGTTTTACAATAGCCAACTCTATTCTTGGCGGATCTATTCTCATCCAATAGACAATACAAAATATACATAGAGACAAAGAAAGTAGCATCCTGAGAGAGTAAGGATGATATACACTGATGGTGAACAAGATACAGTCGTTGATATCCCAGCTGATGAATTGATATGATGATAATACTCAGAGCAGCATTGAGTACTGGAGTCAAGTAGGGTCAAGTGGAAAAAGAGAACAGGAAATCATTAATAGTAGATTCTAAAAGACACTTCCCAGTGATGATAACTATGATCCAAGCTCTGTCCAATACAGTTCAGGAATCTTTCTGAAATGTCTTAAAAAAAAAACCCTAGAACTTAAAAGAATCACACAGATAGGTATTACATTTGTCTTTGGTCTGTCAGTTTAGTCTCTCTATTATACTGAAAATCCCACATGAACTCATATGGGTATTTGGGGTTTGGGAGGTTTTGGTTTGGGTTTTTTTTGGTGCTTGATTAAGCCTTGAACTCCTGGGCCTGGGCCTTGTCTCTTTTTTGCTCAAGAATAGCATTCTATGGAAGTATTTACAAAAAAAAATTAGCATTCTACCACTTGAGCTATATCTCTACTTCTGGCTTTTTGTTGGTTTATTGGAGATAAATCTCTCATACACTTTCCTGTCCAGATGTGGCTTCAAACCCTAATCCTCAGATCTCAGTCTCCTGAGTAGCTAGGATTACAGGCATCAGCCAGCAGAACCACACTGATTTTTTGTTTGTTTATAATTCAGGCGGCTCCTACTGAATGTAATCTTACAATAAGTGCCTAGAGAATATTTGGTGACTGAAAGACCATGTCCTTTAACACTTTAACTTTGGAAGTAGCTTCAAATGAGATTATAAGTCTGGCAAAACTGTCTCAGCCAGACCAGATTTGTTCACTTTTTAAAAAATACACTTTCCACTCCTCTAGGGATATCAACACTTCCATATAATGTGCCTCTAAAAGTTAGGCACTTGTCCACATGAGAAAGAGTGCTAAGCGGTGGCAATCACCATGCCAAGTGTCCCTGTGGCACTTCCCACTGGAGGTCTTGTTTTTATCCTGATCCATGGTACAATTTCAAAGCAACTCCTCTCACACTCGTAACTCTCACTTCCTCATTCCTAAGGCAGTGGAGTTCGTGCCAATTAAGACAACAGATCTTGTAGTTTCCTTGTCTAAAATAAACACTTTAAGTGAACAAGGAAGCTGAAATCAAAAAGCCTAGGCTTGCCTGGCCTAGGAAGAGCTCAGAAGCAACTACAAAGAGCTTGAGAGTGAGACACAGAGACAAAGAGATGTTTCTGATACACATAAAATGATAGCCAACATCCCTCGAAGGTTTGTTAAGTGCCAGGCACATTTTAGACATTACCTCACTCAACAACACGTGACCATACAAGATAAACATTATTAATCCCATTACACAAATAAGAAAATTAGAGTCTCAAAGAAGCCAAGTATTTTGGCCCAGATTTCTCAGCTAGAAACTAATGGAGCCAGAATACAAATCAAAGTTCTTCTGGTTTCAATTCAGTGCTTATTCAGCTCTACCGACCATTTCCCACACCCACGAGAAACCAAGCAATCAGCAGAAAGTGTCTATCTTCTAGGATACAATCAGAAAACAGAAAAAACACCAGTGATTTTAACAGAAGAAAACTTAATGCAGGGAAATAGTGAAATAGGTAGTAGGGGCTGGTGACAGATATGTGTGGAGCCCTAAATAACAAACTCTAATAGCTGTCGGATATTGCTACTTCCTCTGGGGCAGAGCCATCATGTGAAGGGGATTGTAGTGATCTGGCCCTAGAAGCTTGGAGGTAGGTGTTTGGGGCTAGGACTTTAGATTCTCAGGAGAGGGCATTACCTTCAAAGTGCTAGGACCTGAGAACAAGAAGGATAGGGCTGGTTCCAGGCTTTCAACAGAAGCTAAAACCACCAACTCCAAGGTGAACTTCTTGGGTGATGCTAACAAGAGCAGAGGCAAGCACAAAGGCAAGGTCTTTCTCCAATCATGCCACCAACCTCCCCCTAGGATTTCTAACTGGTAAAGGAGATATGAATGTAGTTCACAGAGCCCCAGCCCTAGCTTGATTGGACAAAGTGTAGAAGGGTGTATCTGGGGCTGAGTGAGGAGGACAGTTTGTAACCAGCATGTGGTTTGGAGCAAGAGAGACCATCACGGCTGCAATAATATAAGGTGCCATAACAGAGCACCTATGGCATGATTTTCACAGTGTCCTGTCTCTTCCATGCATTGACTCCATTGGCCTAAGAGGTAAGTACTGTACTAACTACCTTACACATTTTACAGATGCACAAGCTAATGTTATGAGATGATTGTAGGTCAGGAAGAAGAGAATCCAGAAGTTAAAGTCAGTTCTGCCTGGATGCTAAGACCTTGCTACATGCCCTTCCCATGTTAGTTTGCTACTGATTGATATAACTGTATGGTCTCACTCTAATATCCGGAAGTCCAAAATAAAGGTACTGGCTAGACCTTGATACCCCTGAAATCTCCAAAAGAGAGTCTTTCCTTGCCTCTTCCCGCCACAGGTGTCTCGGATATTCCTTGGCTTGTGGCTGCATCACTTCTGGTTCTGGCTCTGTCTTTACAAGGCCTGCTTCTCTGTATGGTTAATACTCATTTTTATTCCTTCTAGGACACATATATTGGACATAAGGTCAACTGGTTATTCAGGACATTCTCATATAAAGATCCTTGACTTAGCTTGGTGACAATGGCTCATGCCTCTAATCCTAGCTACTCAGAAGGCTGAGATCTGAGGATCATGGTTCAAAGCCAGCCTAGGCAGGAAAGTCCGTGAGACTCTTACCTCCAATTAATCACCAGAAAACTAGAAGTATTGCTGTGGCTCAAGTGGGAGAGCACACGCTTTGAGCAGAAGAGCTCAGGGACAGTGCCCAGGCCGAGTTCAAACCCCATGACTGACAAAAAAAAAAAAGTATTGCTTTAGAGGGGGCTACAATTCAACTACCTCACCATCATACCATGTACAATGACTGAGGATTTAGAATATCATGCTTTGCAAACAAACAAACAAAAACTTCAATAAAATCTGTATTCTTGTATCTTCAAATTCTTATTATATGCAGTTTTGTACTGCATATAATACTGTTAATATTTGCTATTCCTGTCCCTTTTTTTCCTCCCTAAAGACAAATAAGTGTGCCATAACATCTTTAGCTCCTGTCATCTGGAACAGCTAGTCTGCATGTCATTAACTCATGACCTCACTCAAAATCTCCTCTGGAAATTCCCTCCCTCCTCCCCTGTTCTGTCTCAGCTGTTTTCTTTGCTCTGACTTTCACTAGCCCTTGCCTGATATCATCCCAGAGTTCAGTGGGCACACTGAACCGACTATTACAGCATATGGCAGTGTTTTCTCCATCTCAGCCTCCACCTCTTGTTCCAAGAGCAGGCAACGAAGGCTATGCTATTTGCCAAGCTCCACTCCACACCCTGCCTTTGAAAGGATACCACCAAACAGCTTCCCTACTTAGTTGAAAGAATCAGACAATCATTTTGCAATTCACCTGTCCTGAGACATGGATTGTAAGTGCATGTAATTTGTGTATACATATCCTCTGTGTGTGTGTGTGTGTGTGTGTGTGTGTGTGTGTGTGTGTGTGTGTGAAAAGCAAGACTCTCAAAACAAGCAGAGGTTAGGGGAAAAAGGCATATTTTACCAGTTTTCAAAATAAATGATAAAGGAGATCCCTAATGCATCAAAGTTAATGAAATGTATTTCCTGTGCCAGATCTGAAAGGATAAAAAAAATGCCTTTTGTCTCCATGTAAACATGTCAGGCTCATCTTTATTGGGCGTTGAAATATTTGCTAGTGAGTACTCCTAGCATACCAAGTACTAAATCTTTTAGATTTAATTCTGAAACTCTTGTATCTTGCCTCCTGAGAAGAAAGAAATAAGAAGATTAAGAAACAAAATTTTAAAACCCATCTAGGGGATTTTCTGCCCAATGACTAAAGTATCATCAATATTGACTTGAAATTTAATTTGCAGCAAGCATTTCCTGCTTCTGCACACCTGGATGTTGATGTTACTGTGTTATTTATCTCTCTTTCCCCCACAAAATCCTTAGAAACAGCCAGCTGTTCAGCATGCATCAGCATTTTACTTATTTTCTGTAAACTCTTCCTCCTCTATGAGTTCACATTGGACTTTTCTGTTTTCCAGAAAGTGGAAAAAAAGAGCATCATTTGAGACATACCCACCTTCTCCCTTTCCTATGACCAGCAAAAGACAAGACTCACTGGCTGTTCTTACCTTCTCTCCAGTTATTTGAAAACATAAGAATAATGCCTGTCAGGTAATACTGTTCCTGGCAGTGTTGCTCTAGAAACAGTGTATGAGGCTAAAAGGAGAAAGATGAAGGTATACAAGGCAGTCACAAAGAAGAGGATTTTCATAAAGTGACGAATCCTAGACCTACGAGCAGTCATGGTTCTAAGGAGTACTCTGCCTCAAAACCCACAGAACCAACTGCTCCCAAGCTGACTTGTTAATTCATAATGTAAGACACAAACTTTATGGTTTGTTGAAGGACAGGGCAGAACATTTTTCTAGTTCCATTTTTCTGCCCTTGTTAAAAGAGAGGTCTAACACAAAACCAAAGGTCTTGATGATCAAGTATGTGTTCTGCCTGACTGCTTTCAGGGCAGCAGCTGTGTAGATAGGTGGGAAGCATCAATAATGGTAGGAGGCATAAGCCCTAGTTTTTAGGAATCCTAATGAGAAAAGGCAAGTGGAAGGAATGATTTATTGGTGGGATGGGATGATGAGGTAAATTACATGTTGGCTACTTTAGTCCAGCGAAAACCATAACTTGATAACCATGCCCATGAGTGCCTAATGTTGCTGGAGAGCAGAGCAACCAGGCCCTGTGAGTGAAGGAGGCAGCCTGGGAAAGCAGTATCTAGGACTTCCTGAGTGGACGTCTATAAAAGAAAGTGGGGTTCGGAGAGAACAATCAAGGTTTCAGGGTAGTCCTTCACTTGCTGCTAAACATTGCATATGGCAGTAAGTGCTTTTCTGCTCAAAGCAAACATACACTAACATGCCTGAAGTAATGTGTTATAAGTGAGGAAGTTTACAAAGCTTGATAATATACTAAGCAGAGTCTGAGATTGACTGACCTGAATAACCAGCATATGGAAGGAGGTGCAGACTCTCCTGTAGCCAGGAAATTCAGGCTTCTGCCAAGTATTTTCTTAGAATATTAAGAGACATGAATGGAGTATGAAGGGTGTGGTTTCATATAGAGGTAATTTTCAGAAAAAAAAATATTTTAAATCAAAAGAGCCAGGACTGTGTGTGTGTGTGTGTGTGTGTGTGTGTGTGTGTGTGTGTGTGTGTGTGTGTGTGTGTGTGTGTGTGTGTGTGTGTGTGTGTGTGTGTGTGTGTGTGTGTGCATCCTGGTCCTAGGGCTTGAATTCAGGGCCTTGTACTCCCACTTGGCATTTTTTTGCTCAAGGTTGGTACTCTACCACTTGAGCCACACCTCCACATCTAGCTTTTCAGTGGTTAATTGGAGATAAGAGCTCCTACCCTGACTTGTTTTGAACTACAATCCTTAGATCTCAGCCTCCTGAGTAACTAGAATTACAAGTGTGGGCCATCAGTGCCCAGCTTGGGTAACTTTTTTCTGTGAAATGTACTGGACTCTTAAAGTACTAATTTGCAGTGAATCTCCACATGGATGATGTGATATGCAACAACTCCCAAATCTTTGAATTAAAATCTTATCATGGATTAAAATCAGCTCAGGAAAGTCTATGGTGAACTAAGGTTTTGTAAAACTCACTCTGAAGAACACTTCACCAGGGTTGAATGTGATTGACTTCCTTCCCTTCTCTTTTTCCAGGTGTTTCCAACAACCCTAGACCAGATATCATATCCCCAAGGTCCTTGCGCTAGAACAACTAGACATCCATTGGAGTATAAGAGGCTGTGGCTAGATTCAGAAATGAAAGACATCATCCAGGTAATAAATAGGAAAAGAAAGATCCAGAAAGGATGGTGGCAGAGTGGCTCTCTCCTCCATTTATAATGCTGGTTCTTCCACACACCCTTGGCCATATAGACGGGCTTATAACAGAAGGTTTGTAAGCTGGTAATAGAAACCCCAGGAATAAACAGGGTCTGATGTAACCCAACATTCTTCACAGAAGACAAACCAATCTCCAGGTCATATGGCCTCTGATGACACCTATGTTCTATGTTATCTGAAGTCTATTGGCATGCTTTTGTTGCTTTCTGGAATCTACAGTTACAAGCATGGTAATTGAAAAGTGAAAGGCATGAAACAATTCTTTAACTATAACAATAGATACATAAAGTTACAGTTTAAATGTATCTTTTCCAAAGTTGCAGTGTTGGAAATTTAATCCTTGAGGAGGTGAGTAGTTCATGAGGGCTTTGGCTCCTTGAATGAATTCCTGTCATTATCACAGGGTTCACTGACCAGGGTGATTTAATTGTAAAACTTTTTCTGTATCTCCCCGTCCTTTCCCATGCCCCATCTTCTCCTCTCCCTTCGTTTCCACCCCTCCCCTCCCCTCCCCTCTTGATCCCTTCCCTTTCCTCCCTTCCCTTCCTCCTCCTCTTCTTCTTCCTTCTCCTTCTTCCTTCCTTCTATCCTTTCCCTCCTTCCTCCCCCCCCCACGCCTACTCTCTCTAGGAATTCCTTGCATATATGATACTGTAAAGGGTCAGACAAGCCTAACAATTAAACTAACTTCAAGGGAGCATGCACCATGTCAGGTGTCCTCCTGAAGGTTTAGATCATAGAAACTTCTTGCATTAAAGCATGGGCAACACTAGCTCTCACAGTGAGCACATACTGCCCATGTAAGGGTGCTTTGGCACAGCAGGGATGTATGTATTTTAAGTTGTCCTTAATCTGCAACTGATGGCTACACAAACTGCGATTTTAGGCAGATCATCGTTCTATGAAACAAGGATTAAAAGCACGTATCTTATGGGGTATTTACAAGGAGTAGAAATAGACAAGCAGAATATTTAGGATATAATATATACCTAATAAACAAAGACTACTGTATCTTGTATGATTTTATTATGCTCTATTTGCACACTAAGCCACCATATTGATGGGGAAGTCATTCTAGTAGTCAAAGTCATTAGAAGCTGCCCCCATTGGCCTCAACTCTCTGCTTAGTTCATTCATTTAGCAAGTGTTTCTTGGGCTCTTTCCACATGCCAGGTACTAGGGCTAGACTCCTTCCTTCTCTCTCTCTCTCTCTCTCTCTCTCTCTCTCTCTCTCTCTCTCTCTCTCTCTCTCTCTCTCTCTCTCTCTCTCTCTCTCTCTCTCTCTCTCGTCCTGGGCCTTGAGCTCAGGGCCTGTGCCCTGTCTCTGAGCTTCTTTTGCTCAAGGCTAGCATTCTACCACTTGAGCCATAGCATCACTCCAGCTTGTTCTATGTGGTACTGAGGAATTGAACCCAGGGCTTCATGCTAAGCAAGCACTCTGCCACTAAGCCACATTCCCAGCCCATAGACCCCTTTTGATTTTCAGCATTACCAACATCCTCTCCTAGACCTGCCTCATCCCTCAGTTCTTCCTTCATGGTTCCCAGTGAGAAGCCCTGAATTTCCTTCCAGCCACCTTGACCAGTCAGGCAGACTGTTCATTTTACAAATCCACACCATAGTTCTGTCTTCTTGCTGGTCCTTCTTGCCTACATACATCAAGGGATTCTTTCTGGTTATAGAAAAATGAGCCAATACAGCAAAACGATGAGCCAAGCTTAGGGATAAGGGGAAGGGATGCAATCTTCCTCTGCATGCAAGATCCAGCTCTTCACTTCATGCAGATGCTATTCTGGCCAGCATGGAAGGCCTTACTAACAATTCATCATGATACTTGCCATATCTAGTTGGCCTTCTTTATCCACAGGTTGCACATTTCAAGATTATCCAACCTCAGGCTGAAAATATTTAAGAAAAATATTGCATCTGTATTGAACATGTACAGAATTTTATTTTCTTGTCATCATTCTCTACACAATATCATATAATGCTTATTTACATGCCACTCATATTATACTAAGTGTTGTAAGTAGTCAAGAGATGGTTTCAAGGACATGGAAAGACACACACAGGTTACATGTAATTGTTGCATGGTTTTCTACTTGAGCTTCTGTAGAAGCTGATCTCCTTCCGGAGACTTGGAGCTAATCCCTTGAGGATGCTTCCAAGGGATGACTATATTTTTGTAATTTCTCTTAATTATCAAGGGAATCTTGTGGAAAATGTTGCATCTCTATTATGCTAATAAAAGAATAAGATCGGAAGAAATTACATATTTGCCAAGGTCACAGAGCCAGTGAGAGGCTGGACTAGGGCCAAAATTCAGTTCTCCTGCCTCCTCATGTCACTGATTATCTAGATCTTTCCATGGTGATTGAAATATATCATATCTTCATAGTCTAATACTGCAGTCACTAGTCCAATATGGCTTTTGAGCACTTCAAATATACCTGGTGTGACTGAGGTCTAAATTGTTTTATTTTGTTTTAACTAATTTAACCAGTCACATGAGGCTAGTGGCTTCCACATTAAGCCATCTAGTCAGGATCTTAATGCTAAACCAGATCCACACAGACAGCGTTTGGGGGTCAAGCCATATCTTTCCATAGGTACCTTCTTCTGGAGCCGTTCCTTCTTCCTTCCAAGCCTGGAGTCCGTGTAAAGCCATTCATGAATAACCACTGGTGTCTCCAGATCCCTTGAAGTTGACCTTCAACAGGGACACATCTCACAGGTTGTCCAGAAGGGTTGATGGCCAGAAGAGCCAGCCCATCCACTGAGTAGTTGCACTTCCTATGGGGCCCATCAGCCACACTATCCCTGAATCCTGAAGGATGTGAAGACTATCAAGCTATTATCACGCTTACAACTTAATTAGTTGACTAATCACCTCCCTGGGTCCTAAGGAAGTCAATCTAGGAATGAGAGACAGGCTTTGAAGAGAAAGAAACATGAATATGGCATTGCCTAGAACAGGACACAAAGACAATGACTCCCTCACCCCCCCCACCCCAATGCCTAACACATGTACCAGTGAAGTTCAGCCCAGTCTTATTTCATTTATCTGATAAAAAAGTTAAACAATGTCTTAGAAATGTTCATACTCATTGGATCTCCAATACTTAAACACATTTAGATTTCAAATAGAAACTGGTTTGCTTCTTCCTTCCTGTGGAGATATCCTATGGCCCCAGCTCTAGTTGCCTATGACAATCCTAGTTACTTGGCTGATGAGCATCTGAAGGCATTTGTGGTTAAGATTCAGGAATAGAAGCACAAGCCTGGGCAAGGTACCTCTGGGAGGATCTGGAATAACACCACAGGTCCAGTTTGGTCATTGAAGTCCTAATTGGTGGGGAAGAAAGTAGAAAAAGGGGTGTAGAGATACAGGGCAGAGGGAAAGAGCTGGATCACACAAAAGCACAACAGCTACTCCACTCTTGCCTCATCCAAATTCATGCATGCCAGATGTTTCTTGGAACATCTTGGTCTCCAACCTCCAAAGCTTTTTACTTCTACTTACTTCCAGCACCTGAACAATGCCAATCACACAGAAAGAACTCCAAAAATACACGCTGTTCACAGTAAAATGCACTGGATTCACAATGCTTCCATCAACTCCCCCAGCTACTGCTACTGACATTCTCCCTGCTGAATGATTCTGGATTCCCTCCCTTTCCTAAGCTCATACCTTGTGTCATTTCCCGCTGAGATAAGTTACTTGATTCTTGGCCTTCCTTCCATGTGACTAATCTAGCCAGAAGTCCAGTGCCATTCCCTCTCTCTCTCTCTCAGCATGGTTCTGGAAGCTTGGTCAACTGTATTATCTAAAGCCATAGCCCAGCATATGGCTTCAATTCTTTTGTTCCCCCTTTCTTTTGCCATTCAGTCTGCTCACTTGAGAAATTTTCCCCTGTGTCTGTAAGGCAGACAGAAGGGACTGAGGAAGATCCCTAAACCAGAATCTCTCTGAAAAGAGGGACTATATGCATTTCATCTTTGTATTCCTAAACCCTAGAAGAGTCTGTGACCCAGAGCAGAGGTTCTTAAGGCAATGTTCTGAGTAAAGGCAAGTATAAACAGAAGGTACACTTGGTTAACAAAGCAAGCAGGAAAGAAAAACCACCAGAGTAAAGAAGGGTCAAAGTAACACAGGTTAACTATAACTACCATGCTCAAATCAGTGTTCTGTGTTTCCCTTCCTGGGCTAGCTAGTTCTGATCTTTCTTCTGAAAAGTGTTTGATATTATACATGTTGTTGTTGATTAGAGTTAGAACAGCAATAATGATCCCAACTGTTACATGTGTAGAAAAATTCATTCTGAATTCAACATCATAACAAAATATCTAATTTTCCACTGAAGGAAATAATTGCTCACATATGATCTTTAAATATGATAGACTATTTTCAACAATAAAAATCAGTATTTATGAAGATTAAATATGGGGAATCTACCACCCTCAGTGCTGCTCAAATGTTCCTTTAAAAACCAAATTTGTTCCCTGCTCAAAATGATTGAATAATTAAAAGATGAGGAGTAGGATTGCTAGGTCATGTGGTAAATTTCTGCATATACTCACCTGTAAAACTGTTCTAGAAATGGGACTACCATTTCATGTACCCACTAGAGAGTTCCCATATCTCTACACTCTGACTAACGCTTGCTATGGTCATTATTTTCCATTTTAGACATGCTAATAGATGAGCACTGGTATCTCATTTTTGCTTCCACATTTCTTGATGACTAATGATTCATGGATTTATTAGATATTTATATACTTATTTATCTAAAAGACATAAAACTCATGTTAAAAGATCTCATATTTATGTACAAAATAACTTGAACATGAATGGCCATAGTAAATTGGTAATAATCCCAAACTGGAAACCCAAATGTCTATCAAAAGTGAATGGATACTCATATTCATGCAGTAGAATATTTCTTGGCGATAAAAAGGAATGAAGTGAATCATCCAATAACATGTATAACCCCCAAGAACATTATACTAAGGGAAAGCCAGATGTAAAAGAAGGACATACTATGAGCTTATATCTATGTGAAATTCTAACATAGCACAATTAAACTATTGTGCCTGAAAGCAGATTGCTGTTGCCTGGGGTTGGGCACTGAGGAAGGTGTTAATTGGAAAGAAGCACAATGATCTTCTGGAGGAGGTGAGAGTGTTCTATGTCTTAATTTAAGCTGTCATTATACAAGTATAGCTATTTGCTAGAACTCATCAAAGTGCATAGTTTAAATGGGTGCATTTTATTACATGTAAAATACGCTTCAATAAAACTGATTTAAAAGAAATAAATATCCGATTGCTTTTCTCTACTTACTATTAGTCTAATATACAGTTGTGACTTTATTTCTTGCCAGAATCCCACCTATATTTTCCAACCATACTCAAAATATACTGCTTACAGTCCCCTCCCCCCGCCATGTCTCTGTATCTATCTATTCTTACTGAAAGGATCAATGAAAGGATCCGTCACATCCATGCCAGGAGACCACACGGCGGCAGGCAGGCACAGGAGAAAGATTATTAGAAGGTTTATTAGAGGAGCCATATTTGCCCCGGAGAGAGAGCTCGTGGCAGCCTCCTCTATCTTGGTAGCAGCAGGGTCTGGGGGTAGGAAGTGAGGTAGATGGGAGTTCAGGTGGGTCTGGGTGGAGAGAGGGAGGGGCCAGCTATATGGCAGGAACTCCAGGGGAGGGAGGAGCTGAGGACCAAAGGTGGGCATAATGCTTACACTTGCTTTTCTGAAATCTGAGTCCCACCCTTGTCTCCTTGTAACCCACACATCCTCAAGATCAAGCCTGTTTCTTCAAAGATGGGAGTTAGTATCTCTGATGTATTCTTATGGCATTTTTTTCGGGGTCCGGTCGTGGGGCCTAAACTCTGGGCCTGGGCGCTGTCCCTCAGCTCTTCAGCTCAAGGCTAGCGCTCTACCACTTGACACACAGCTTATGGCATTTTTTTCATCAGATGTTTTGTGGAAAACACCAGGGTTAATATTCTTCTGTTTCTTTTAGGAGGCCTTGAACATCTGGAAGCTAAGATCTGTCTTAGTATGTTCATAATTCTTAGCACAGACTGGCTTGGGTGCTTAGTAAATACTGAGTGAGTGAGTGAATGTCTTGACTACCTGAGAAGAATGCAGTGAGGATCAAGTGAGAGATAAAGGATGTGACTCTCTGAACTCTATTATTTGCATGTTTGCTTTGCTACCATAATATGGGTTGTGTGGCCAAGCTTATGCCCACTATAAACCTCCATCTCTACCCCAGGGTACAGCCATAAAGGATAGTTTTGCCAGAACTATCTTGCAACCAGAATGACAAATTTCCAAGATATAGATATTCCTGAACAAATCAAGAGATAATTAAAAAACCAACCAAACAACAACAACAACAACAACAACAAAACTGTGGTCCAGGGTACTGGGTATGGTGGTCTATACCTCTGCTCCCAGCTACTCACAAAGTGGAGGTCTGAGGCCAGCCAGACAAAAGCACAATACTCCGTCTGAAAAACAGTGTTGGTCCCAATGGCTTACACCTGTAATCCTAGTTACTTAGGAGGCTAAGATCCGAGTAATGCAGTTCAAAGCCAGACTAGGCAGGAAAGCTTGGTAAGATTCTTATCTCCAATTGACCAGCAAAAATTCAGAATTGGAGCTGTGGCTCAAGTGGTAGAGTCTTGAGCAAAAACAGCTTAGGGACAGCTCCCAGGCCCTGAGTTCAAGCCCCAGGACTGGCACTAAATAAATAAACAAACAAATAAATAAATGTAGAAAGGGCTAAGGGTATACCTCAAGTCATAGAGTGCTTGCCCAGCAAAAGCAAGGATCTGAGTTCAATGTGACTACATAAAGAAGAAAATAGAAGAGGAAGAAGGGAGGGGTGGAGAGGAAGAATGGAGGAAGAAAAGGAGGAAGCAGAAAAAGAGAAAGAGAAGGGGAAGGAGAAGTGGGAAGAGAAGGAGGAGGAGGAGGAGGAATCAGCTTGGTCCATGGAACCCAGTGAATTGACAGAAAGTAGCTACACCACCTCTGTGTGGTAGCCTAGCTCAGGACACAGCTCTTCATTTCTACATGTTTCCCTGCTCCATAAAATAGCTGTTAATTGATTGTTGTAACCTAACTGAATTTTAATTCCCAAGCATGTCTCTCCTTTGAATGTCCATTTTCATTCCTAAAGATTGTGATAAGAAAACATCACAAATATCTTCCCAGGTAGACATGAAGTAGCACTGGCCTCACGGAGAGATCTCCTTGGTCATTTGCTTGATGACATGCAGTTGGAACAGTGACTTTTCATGAGTGTGATCCACTTTATTCCCTCTTTCTGGAACTCTAGCAAGAATCAGCTGGAACTCTGCCAAGGCCTCCTCCCTGTCACCACCTCATCGCTTCACCAACATGTCTCCCTAGCCCCCCACCTCCCCTTTCCAACCTGTCAACACCTCCTGCAAAGAGTGGCAACCTGCCACTCATAAATGAAAGAGGAAGGAAAGGTTGTGGGGGGTTTCCCCCCCCCAGCCTCTCATCACCCTCAATCTTCATCTGATTTTGCTTTGAAAAGGTTCCTTCCAGTTCATTACAGAGCCATCTACAATCATCGTGTACATGATCATTGATGGTGTTTTGGACTGACGCGGAAAGTCAACCTTACCAAGCTAACTACAGTATGGAAACATCAACAAGTGCATGTTCCAAGGCAAGTAGATGAACTGCTAGAGGATGGTGAGGAGAAGCTGATGAGAGACTTGTTGGGTTTCTAATCCTTCCATTTAGGTTATTTGCTTATTTATTTTTTCCTTATAGTCTGGTTAGATCCCCAGCCTCCTGAAACTGCCAAGTCTGGCCCCATCTTGAAATGTAGGCTCAGAACTATGGCTCTATCAGGGACTCCAAAGTCCCTGGATCCCAACGCCTGCTTACCCTTACCAATTTTGTGGGTGTTCAGATCCATGGAGAGCTTAAATATGGTTGTTTTGGGAGAATGCCAAAGCTGGAATGGCCATTATCAGCAATCTGTTCCCCGAAAAGTCTGAGCCATGTGAACAAACAATCACACATACTGTGGGGAAAGAAAGGCTTGGAATGTTCCCTCTTATTTTCCTAAAATATCCAGTGAACCATGAGCCTAAACTCTACACCTGAGGCAAACTGGGAGTTGCTATTTTAACAAAGCACAGCTTAGAAAACAATCTGCACACGTGTCTGTAACTTGGGCCCAGGCCCCAGAGAGATTCCTGGCAGCATTTTACGGGTGACTAATATTTCAGTTAAAAATCAACGAAAGTTTTCCAAACACAGTCTTTCTGAGGTTAAAGGGAAGATTTCTTACCTGCCCGGCTGGAGCTTACTTCATCATGCTTTGCTTTATGGGATCTGAAAGGAATGCTTTTCTGGGCATCAATAGAACTTTTAGCATGCTTGTAAATGTTGTTGTCTGATCTAGGTACACTCTGATTAGTCTATTGTATAGCCCCTCCCACAGGAGGACAAGAGGAGGAATAAGCAAAGGAATCAGGAAATGCAACCATTTATTCCAGCATCTGTAAGTTCCTCCCTCTCTGTGTAGGGCCACTGGGAAATACCAAGACGACTAAGCGACAGTTGAATGAAGGCAAATTCGAAAACAGATAATGAAAATAACACAGCCAAGGGCAGTATAAGGTTTGGAGTGAGGGCTATGGGAACACAAAGAAGGGATAATTAATTTTGAAGGTTTTGTGGAGGTTGACCTCTGAACCCTACCTTGACAGAGGAGAGGAGTGGAAGTGCTCAGATGGGAGAGGAAAGGGAAGGCATTCCAGGGAGAGGAAGCAGCAGACATGAAGGCATGAAAGTGTGAAAGTCCCAGAGAACTTTGCTGTGTGTGTATGGAGGGGGCCGGGTGGGGGGGGAGTTAACCAGGAAGAAGCAGGTAAGCACGAGGCTGATGCCTTGAGTTGGGGTCAGAAATAAAGATGTGTGTCACACTGAATAAACTTTACATGATTGTTTGCATAATGGAGAAAGAGCTGAGGATAATAGGCATGGCTATGATTTATCAGATTTTAGAAAACATGTGTCAGGCAGCAAGCCAACTGTGACATGGAGAGTACCATAGGCCAAGTAAGAGATAACAAAAGAAGGAAATAAGTAAAATACTGCTGGAAATGGAGATGGGAATGTCTTCATCAGCCATGTATCCCTGTGACAAAAGATCTAGGAAAATCTGCTTAGAGGAGAAAATTTTGTTTTGGCTTCAGCTTCCAAGGCTTCAGTCCATAATCACTTGGCCCCATCTCTTCAGGCTTGTAGCAAGAAAAAAAATCTTGGTGGGTAGCAGAGTTCTCACCTTATGGCAGCCAGGAAGGAGAGAGAAACAGAGAAAGATAGAGAGCAAAGTCACAATAGGTCCTTTAGGCACAGTCCTCCAGTGACTTACTTTGTCCCTTTATACACTGTCTCCTGATGTTTCTGCCACGTCCCAACAGAACTATCACCAGATGGGGACCAAGAGGTCAATATGAACTTTTAGGGGACATTTAAGACCCAAGTCATAACAGCAAGCTAGGCATGTGGTCTTTAAAAGATGATGTTGACTCTTGGTGGCTAGTTAGATTTGGAGGGTGAGGCAGGAAGGAAGTCAAAGGTATTCTTAAGATTTCTAACTTTGCCAGCTGAGTCAATGTTGATGGTAACAATTGAGCTAAGAAACTGAATTCCTGGGGTCTGAACATGGGAATGTGGGAAGTTGGGTCCTGCCCATCCAAAATGTTTTCAGTATAGTAATAGGATATTATATTATAGCCCTGGTAAAGAGAATTGCTCTAAGTTATATGAAATTTTACAATCAATTGTTATAAAATTAAGATGTTTTTGTTATTGTAATGGTATTAGTAAATGTTCTCTAAGGATATAGGTGAATAACAGTGTTGGTTCCTGTCTTCATGGTGCTTCCAACAATAGCTGGTAGTAAACACCATGAGCTGAGCAGCAGAAACCTTTGTCCCCTCAATATGTCATACTTCTGAGTGTCTAGATCAGACAGGCCAATGTGGAGGGCTGCTGCAATGAACATTCAGGCCTAGAATCAATACAGGAAGTCCAAGTGAGTCTGAGCTATCACTGGGACAGATTTAAGGGACAGAAGTTGGAAAGAGGATTTGCAGAAATGCCCTATCAAGACTAAAAGAGTGGGGGCTGGGAAGATGGCTTAGTGGTAGGGCACTTGTCTTGCATGCCTAAGGCCCTGGGTTCGATTCCTCAGCACCACATAAGCAAAAAAGAAAAAAGCCAGAAGTGGCTCTGTGGCTTAAGTGGTAGAATGCTAGCCTTGAGCTGAAGAGCTGAGGGACAGCGCCCAGGCCCAGATTTCAGACCCCATGACTGGACCCAAAAAAAAAAAAAAAAGACTAAAAGAGTGGCCAAAGGACCTCAGAGTTCCTTAACCTCTTCCTTTTCCTCCAATCTGAGCAGCTTCAAAAGTGGCGCTTCCAAACTTTAAGGCTAATTATCACTATCCATAATTAGCCACCCTTATTGGCCACCTTTTAGGGATAGCACTGGCTGCAGGAATAGCCCTTGCCCATCAACTAGAAGACTTTAATCTGAGAATCTGAAAGGTAAATGTGCAGATTCAGTGAGGAGAATCCTAAAGTTTCAAGCCGCAGATATAAAGAGCTAGGACTAAGACAACCTGAGAAAGGGAGATATCCCTGCAGTAGTGGTATACAAAATGAATGCCATGAGAGGAGCTGAGTATTGAAGAATGGGAGGGCTTTCTCAAGTCCAAGAGGAGTAGGGAGGGCAGTTGGAGAAAAGACAAGGGAGCAAAAGCACCAGATGGATTTGCAGCCATACCAGAGGTTGCAACCTGGTGGTGGACAGGAGCATTTTTGTTGGTGGGAGGTGCATTGGGTGAGATCTTTGAGGCTGTGCCTACTGGATCAAAGCAGTGTTTGAGTTTGGAGAACAACCACTTTAACAGTGGAGTTTGAAATATATATGCATATATAAAAATATATAAATTTATATGTATAAATTTATATATACACATATATATTTATATACATACACACACACACACACACACACACACACACACACACACACACACACACACACACACACATATATATCAGACCAGAGGAAAATGATAGGAACAATTAGGAGATTATGGAAAGACAAAGTAGGAATCTGACTTTTATTAAGTCACATGCAGAGCTAAGGTGTTTTTATAGCTTTATAGCAAAGGAGCTATTTTTCTTACTTAATAGCTGGCCAAGGAGACTCTCAGAGCATTTAAAAAAGAATATCCTTGTGAGTGGCAAAGCCATGATTCCCACCCAGTTCTGATGGATTTTTCAAGTCAGTATTTCATTATATTGCATTAGAGAATTGGAGTATGAGATTGGTAAAAGCAAGTGATTCTCAGCCCTGGCTGTACATTAGATTTACCCAGGGAGCTTTAAAAGCTCATAATGCCCAAGCCGCCCCCTGACCAGGAACAGAATCCAGACATTGGTATTTGTTTAAAGCTCCCCGATGATTCCAGTGCATAGCCACGTTTGAGAGCCATAGTTACAAGTGATGCTACAGAGGAAAACTTGGTCACAGTTGGCTAGCAAAAAAGGAAGACTGAAAGAGCCAAAAGGACAGAGGGGACTTGAGTATTTTAGAGAAATTCAGAGGGATGTTGATGAGGAAATGAGGAATTTATTTACATTGTCATTTTCTATATAATCACCATGTGACTTCTAGGTAGAAATGTCCAATAGATTTTAGCAAAGTGAGCCAGAGGCTTCAGGAAGAGTCAGAGCCATCCCGAGGTTAACACCTCAACCAGCTAGAGAGGATCAACTGCTACATTTTCTGAAAATTTGCAGGCAGATTATTATTGTTGTTGTTATAATAATAATAATTATTATTATTGTACTAAGGTTTGAACTCAGGGCCTCATACTTGCTAGGCAGGGGCTCTACTGCCTGAGCTATACCACCAAACCCCTTTTGCTTAAAACAAGCCATTCTGGACCATAATCTTCCTTTTTATGCTTCCTGTCATAGCTAAGATGACAGATACACACCACCTCACCCAGCATTTTATTGGTTGAGATTAGGTCTCATAAACTTTTTATCTGGGTTGGCCTTGAACCCATGCTCCTAACCTCCAACTCATGAGTAGCTAGGATTACATGCATGATCCATTATCCCCAACAGGCTGGTTATTATTAACTCAGTCATTACTGAAAATTAAAGCATAAGTATTTACAATTAATTTAATTAAATTTTTATAAACAAATTCTTAAAACACATCACTTTCTAATTCCTTTACACTTCACTGTTATCCATGTTCTGGAAGTTGTCTACCAGATGTGAATAGTGGGCAACTACATGATAGGCACCTACTGAGCATCTTTCCCAAGTTTCCCATCAGTCATGTGTCTAGCTCGAAAGTGGCCATGGTAAGGAGTATTTGCATCAAGAAAACTGGCACAAACTGAAAAGCAGAACTTCTCTCTACCTCTTCCCTCAACCCACAGAGCCATTTGTTAACCATTTGCTAGAACACCACTGCCTGAATACCACAGGCTACACAGAGAAGGCAGTGTATGACTGTGTCTGGGTTGCCTTGTTAAGGGAAAATGAAAAGAGAAAGGGAGACACTAGAACTCCACAGATAGGGGATAGGATGGAGCTGACACTAGAAACAGTTTTGCCCTTGTCTAATATCTTCCCGCATACAAATTTTGGATACTGTTCAGGTCCTTTGAGATTGCTACTATTCCAAATAAACCTGCTGTACTTAGTTCCATGAATAAAGCTCTTCTAGCCAGAGAAGATATATGCATACATAGAACACTCTATGTTTATATAGTACTTTCTTTTTAAGGCACTCACACCAATCACACACATTCTTTTTATTCCTATGAACACCCTAGGGAGATAGTGAAGTGGTTGAGAAAATAGAACTGAATTTCTTTTTGAAGTGTTAAGTTGGAAATCATGGTACTATCTAGCCTCAGTGCTACAATCTTTTTTTCTCCCAATGCCAGAAATGCTGAAGAAATTTCCAGAACTGGGCCCCATGCTTGGCATTTCTCACATACAGAGGTCACATCTCTTCTTCATTCCCCTACTCTTTTGGCCTCTTGGGAAAAGGCTAGAGTCTGCAGTCTGCACCTGTGGGAGCTCATCACAGGGCCAAGGGCTAGAAAGGAGCTGGCCTGAGCTGGGGCAGCAGGCACCTGTGTCAGGGTGCTTTGGGTGGCTCTGCTTTGTCTTTGCACCTGCTGCAATATTCCACAGCAGATCTGAATATTGCTTTGGGTTCCCTTAGCCCTTCCCTCAGGAGGATCTGGACACTTCTAAATAGGCTCTTTGGAATATAAGTCAGGTAAACACTGGGTATCTTCCCTCTCTCCCCAAGATCTACCTTTGCTACCCTCCAGAAAGTACAAGGTTGCTGAAAAGAAAAATTGAGGGAAAGAATGTCTGTCTCAAACGAACTTTACAACTTTGGTGGTGGGGGAGGGGGGAGGAGGGGAAAGGGGGGAGGAAGATTGGGTGGGGGGGGAGGATGGAAAGGGGAAACAAAGGAGGAGGCTGCAATGCTTGGTAAGAAATGTATGCATTATCTTGCCCATGTAATTGTAACCCCTCTGTACAGTATTTTCACAATAAAACAAAATCAAATTATAAAAAAAAAAGAATGTCTGTCTCTATGGTGGGAGGTGGGGGGAGGAGGTGTGTGTGTAAACAAACAAACTAACAGACCCAGAAACAAAGGAAAACGGAAGCACAGAGAAAGAAAACAGCGTCACAGAGGCAATGGAGATTCCTAACGAAGATTTTACTTTTGCTTTTTAGGTTGTTTTGTTTCTAAGAACCTCATTGTTTGTTTTTCATTGCTGGAAAGCTATGTTTATTTTTTTAGCTAACTTTACTAAAAGGCAATTAAGCCTGAGCTTCACCTAAATCAGACCCATAAACTTATGTATCCTGACCCCAAACACAAACCTTACGTATCCTGAATAATATCCTTCAATTTAAGATAGGAGCTTGGCATGGTCAGAAACACTGTGAGACCATTTGTCTCTGGCCAAATAATCAGTGAATGCTCAAATAGTGTGGACTCAGCCATCTCTGAAGAAGGCTTCTGGACAATAGCCCCAAAAGGCAGCAAGTATCCTACGGGACTGACTAGGTAGTCCTCACTCGGGTGAGAAGTCCTGAGGAGTTTCCTCAAGGCCTGTAGATTTAACTTGGGGGGTGGAGGGGCTTTGAAGTAGCTAATGGTCCACAAAATACATACATAACAAACAGATCAATGAAATGGAAACTCCCTTGGGAGATGAGAGAAAGAATATATCTTCATAATTCCATTCATTCAGTCGATTTGTCTTAAGCACCTACTGGATGCAGGACACTGGGGATTCAGTGGTCATAAAACTCAAAAGAAAAACTACTGACTGAGACCCAGGTATTCAAGGGCTCAGAGGAAATGGAAAGTCCTTCTCATCAAACAGTCCCTGGATAATTCCTAAATGACCAGGGGCCTTCCCTACTTCTCTAGAACTAAGGAATTCAGTCCAACTCAGTTAAGGGGGGTCAGTCTGTATTCCTTCCATTTTTGTTCCCCAACTTAACTACTTGGCATTTACAATGTGAATGTCTGAAATGTTAATTGAGCCTCACAGCAGCCCCTGAAGAGAGGTGAAACTTGCAAGTGCTGCCACAATCAAAACCACTCATTAGAAGCCTTTCTGCTTGGGCCACCCGAACACTAAAGGAAAGAGGCACAGCCCAGCTGTCTAGAATCTTCTAGAAACCCTGCAGCTGTTCACAAAAAAAAAAAAAAAAAGACAAACAGCTGAGCAAACTCTGATAAAATGAAGCTGTCAGACAAAGAAAGCAAATGTAAATGAAGAACTGAATAGGAGGTTGGGAAGGGGCAGGGGATGAGAGGTAGCTGGGCATCATGTCCCCAGGGACTCTGAATGGTGGGAACAAGAAGGTGGACAGAGCAGGGAGGGGGATGGAAAGACCCTGCCCCTCATGCTTCCCACCCACCCCCAGTCGATTAGACATCTCTGCGAACTCACAAAACCAAAGTAAAACTTCTCCTGAGACTTCATGCACACAGACAACCCCCTCCTTGCAATGCCCCAAACGTCTTACATAAGGAGCGAAATTTCTATTGTGTTCTCATTATGACGAAGAGGAGTGTGTGACTAAGAAAAAAAAAAAAAACAGTTGGAAGCAAGTCTCCAAGGCTTGCCCCCACCCTAAGTTATCTTGGCTCGTTCCAGGATCCCATCAGTTCACCAGCTCTGACATAAAAGGCAGGAAGTTACGCAGGCTACACAAAGCTCCTTAGATGTCAGGAAATTAACCTGGGAAATCAGAGCCAAGAGAGATTAAAGGCACTGTACTCTAAGTTCAAACACCACCGTGGCTTTGGATCAAAAGCTGTTTGCTAGGCACCCCAAGCTCAACTCTGCCCAACTGTACACCCCTAAAAACCCAGCCA
Source organism: Dipodomys merriami (assembly GCF_024711535.1). Taxonomy (NCBI): domain Eukaryota; kingdom Metazoa; phylum Chordata; class Mammalia; order Rodentia; family Heteromyidae; genus Dipodomys; species Dipodomys merriami. The sequence goes on along the minus strand of NW_027203293.1, from coordinate 1,211,137 downwards.
CAGGACTACACGCCTCTGTGCTACATGGTTTTCCTGCCCGCAGGTCCTAATCCTTGCTCAGATCTAGAGTTTTTAACTATTCTTGCCATACAGGTTCGACTGTCTGCTTTTGGAAGTCAGTCCCTACGGAGCAGCTGGCTGCCTGCTTCCTTATAAGGGAAATTGATGGGGGGTTGGGGGGGGGGCCCAACAAGTAGCCCCAGGGGAAACAAAGAAAAGCCTTAAAAGGAGAGGGAGGTAAGGCAGCCTGGGGACTGTGACCCGCCCAGCTAAGAAAACAAGCCACCTCATGAATGGTGGAAAGGTCAGACCAGAACAAACCGCAGAACTGAGAGAATCATTACTTATGTCCACAGTGATAGTATTATCTCCCAGAGCCTCAGTTCCATTATCTCTAAGTGACAGGACTGGATGATATTCTTTCTAATATCTTCCAGTTATGATATCATGGAATCCATAAACAATCTTAATATTTACATCCAAATAAATTATCAAGGGAGTTAGGATAATACCATTTTAATGTATTTCTGGGAGTAAATGCTAACACATTTTTCAGAGGAAAAAGCCATGTCTCATAAATAGAGGGACTTGCCTACTAATCACTTGTCACATATCTCATAGATAGCAGAGCCCTCATTCTAGTGGCTCCTGACCCACTGTTTCCAGAGGACAATTATGTCCCTCCACAGCCTGATCATACATTTGCAACAATAAACTCAGAATACCTCCATTCCTGAGCTTTGAGGGTCTTTTGGTTATTGTTTTCTTTTGTTCAGGGCTTGAACTCTCTTAGATTTTCTTTTTCCCTCCTCAAGTCTAGCATCCTACCACTCAAGCCACAGTTCCACTTCTGGCCTTTTGGTAGCCAGTTGGATCTAAGAATCCCTCAGACTTTCCTGCCTGGGCTGATCCTGAATAGCTAAGATTATAGGCATTAGCCACAATGCCCAGCTTGAGGTTTGTGTTTGGTTTTGGTTTTGGTTTTTGAAAACAGTTAAGGAGAGAAGACCCGGTTTATGTGATAGTCTCCTAGGAAATGGAACACTGGGATATACAAATCCCATGGCAGCTCCTCTCACAAGAACATAAAGGGTAGAGTGGCAGTCAGTCTGTCCCAGAGGATGCTGAGACAGGACATTGTTTATTTGCTCCTCACTCATTGCCGTCTCAAGGACCCACCCTAGCCTTGCTCTAAGTTGAGGGTCTTATGGGCCACAAGCTCCCTAACCAGCACTAAATGGACCAGAATCATCTGGTCCAGAGCTAATCAGATTTGTTCCTTGATAAAACCAGTTCAGACATCTGGAAAGTACACAGAAAATGCCAGGGAGCCTGAAACTATGCAACCACCATATTAGTAATGGTCTTTCTAAGAAACAAAATGTTTAGGCTGTGCAAGTGTGTACTCAGATACACACAAGCATGTGTGCTCAGAGAGAGATTTATTACGAAGATGTCACGTTAATTTTAAAGACTTTGTGTCCTAGTGTCTGTAGGCAGCAAACTGAAGGCCTAGGAACGCTGATGGTGCAACTTGAGTCCAAACACAGGGCAAATGTCAACATTTCTTTTCAAAGCTAACAGGCTCTTACTCAAAGGCTTCACTTTAGGGAAAGCTATTTGCTTTACTTGGTGTGTCAGTTTTCAATCCCTGAGACAAAATACCTGAGGAAGTCAAGTTGAAAAGGTAGAATGGTTCATTGGGGCTCTTGATTTCCATCTATGATTGCTTGAACCTTGTTGCTTAGGGCCCACGGTGGAGCCAAAGTTCAAGGCAGTTATGTGTGACTGTGGAGGCTTGTTCATCCAACAGAGGCTGGAAAGCAGAAAGAGGCAAGGATCTGGGTCTCAAGTCCCCTCTAATGGCATGCCCCAATGCTTTAACTGCCTTTCCCTAGGTCTCACTCTTAAAAGACCTACCAAAAGTAACACACATTGAGGATCAAGCCTGTAACACATTCTCCTTTGGCAATTCTTCAGATCTAAACCATAGCTCTGTCTACTCATCCAAAAACATCCTTACAAAGCCAGATCTGGTGGCACATGCTTGTAGTTCTAGTACTCTGGAGGCTGAAGCAGGAGGACCACACATTTAAGACCAGCTTGGGCTATATAAGATCCTGATGAGGAAGATGAGGGTGAAGAGGAGAAGGAGCAAAGAAAGAAACAGAAAATATCCTATCTTCACAGAAAGGGAAAGAGAAAGAAGGAGGAGGAAGAAGAAGAGGAAAAGGAGGAAGAGGAAGAGGAGGAGGAGGAGAAAAAAAAGTCACATCCTCACAGAAACACCCAGAATAACACGTGACCAACTGACCTGGGCACCCTGAAGCTTAGTCAAGTTTACACTTGCAAAGAGCCATCACAGTCATATAGAGAAGCCATTACCGCAATGACAAATCAGAACAAGGCAAGACCAAATGAGAATTTATCAAAGTTTCTGGCAAATTCAGTTTCAAAGAAAAGGATCATGGACAGTTCTTTTAAAAGAAATTTATTGTTATTATAAATGTGATGTACATAGGGGTTTCAGTTATATAAGTCAGGTAAAGAATGAATTTGTTTTTTTGGACAATGTCACCTCTTCCCTTGGGCTCCCTCCCAGTTTTTCCCTTCCATCCCCACCTCCAAGCTGTATAGTTCATTTTCAACATAGTGTCTAGTGAGTTCCACTGCTGCATTTGTTCCTCCATTTCTGTGAATTCTTGAGAAATGGAGAAGAAAAATGGAACAGATATTTCTTGGTATCTTTCTAAATCCCCCTAGGTCCCCTTGCATTCTTCCAATCCCTCATCCTTAATGAACTTCCAAGAGTGAATTTCCTTTTCTGATGGCTGAGCCATCCTTGACTAGAACAGGACTTTGTGTCTTTGTTTGTACTTCATGAGGTACCCTCATTCTCAAAGTTTTGACAAAGCATTTATCAAGTGATGAACCACACTAGGTACTGCCATGTTACATACCACCTATCAGTCAGCCTTGAATAACTTACAGTCTGAACTAATTGCAAGCTGCCATACACAACTGAAATGAAGTATTAGAGTATGATTGGAATAAGGCATTTGTATCTGCAAGGTGCAGGTGAAAAGAGAGTTGCTTAACTAGGGTAAGATAGCAGCCAGCAGCATGGCCTCTGCATCAGTCTCCACTTTATTCATGACACTTTTCAGTATCTTGGGGAGAAAAACCAAATATTAAGATGTTGTCCTAGATTTGAGGATAGATAGCCCAAGCTGAATCTCTTGAAATACCAAACATCTACTATATATTGTTATTAATTACATCATAGTAATTACATCTTATATAACACATGGTACATTATAGACACACAATACACTTTTAGGTTAATGCTCTTAAAGATTTCTTACAAAAAGCTCACCTGGTGGATCATATTTTCCCCAGTAGTCAGTTTAATCTCAGTTATGCTGAAATAACATGCAAACTGAAAATCTCAGTGTTGACCTGCACAAAGCTTTTAACTCTCACTATGTCACACATGCCTGATGGGTCAGGTACATCTCTACTCCAGGTCTTCTTCACTCTAAGACCCAGCAACCAAAAGAAAAGAGAGGCAACAGAAGTACACAATGGCTCTTAAAGCATCTCTACAATGGTGGCACCATTCCTCACTTGCAGTTTTGTTAGCCAAAGCACATCTCATCGCCAAGTCTGATGTCAGAAAGGGAGGGACGCATAGTCTTTCCACAAGAGGTAGGGGTGCCAAAAAATGACATGGCCATGACTGGCACCAGGGGACAGGGCTGCATAATCTTTCCCCAGAGAGAAAGATTATAATAGCTTATTCCATACAGCATACTGTCTTATAAAGAAATGAAGGAAAAGCCAATTGTCCAGTCCAGGATCTTATTAATGACAGACTTGTGTTTGGATAAACCTCAGATTCCAGGTCTGAGATATCCTTCTACTACACCACAGCTGTTTCCAGCTCTGACTTTGGCAAAGGAGTACCTGCCCTGATAGATGCTTTATGTCAGTCTCTGCTGATACTCACATCAAGTTGTCACAGAAAAACATTTGGCCCTTGAATGTTTTATTCATAAAGATCATATGTCCAAGGGAAAACCAAGCAAGCCAAGTCAGACAAAATTAACGAACATAAATCAAGAAATGTGGATAGAGCCCAAACTGGAATTTTCAGTAAATGGAGCCATTTAAAAACATTTCCTTAGTTTAATCCAGACTGAAGACAAAGGAGAAGGTTGGTGGTGACTGAGAACAGGAAACTGGTGCAAAAGAGTCAAACGCCCTCGATATTTGCAGGTCTCTGATGCTGAGTACATTATGCAATAGCTGGGATGTGAGATCTAGGATGAGTCTGATACCAAATATTTAAAAAGGGCCTTACTCGTGATCTGGTCAGCATTTCCAGGGTTAATTATTCTCATCACTATAAACAGCACCCAGTTCTAAATAGACACCCTGACTGTCTATGCTTAATATCTATTTGCCTGTCTCTGGCCAACAAGTAGTTTTGCTCAAAGAAAATATTTGACTACGTATGAGTCCTCAAATTAGAAAAAAAAAAACAGAATTCGTTATTGGTTTATTTTTTTAATTATTTGATTTCCTTTAAGTTGCATGGGTAGCATACTCAATCCTTAAATGACGGACTTTATGTAACCTTACAGTACTATCAGAATCAGCCCAAGAAGCTTATGAGATGCTTACTGACCATCTCTGCCAATAACATTTTTAAGAGGATTGGGTTTGATTAAACTATGCACAGTAAGTCATGAATGCAACCTGCCCAGGATATATCAGATTGCATAAAGCAATGAAGCAACATATCCTGGGTGTTCTTCCAAAGTATGCATTTAAAAAACCAACAAAAAAAACGCTGTCCTTTGCCAGCAGAAAGGCTCCTGTCTGACCCTCATTCTCCATTCTTACCCAAACATTGACACGCTGAGGCCTACAGGACAGTCACCAGTGCCATGCTGCCTTTGGTAGTCCTACACAACCTCCTCTATGCCCCCCTTCAGATGGAAAGTACAACAGGCCACATCAGGGCACTTTGAAGAAGAAAGGAAGGTGGCGGAAGAGCAATTTCCATGGCATCTTGCTGCTCTGCACTACTGATAAGCAATTGGCAGGGACTTCCCAAAACAGAGTCCAGAAGGCAGGCTCAGAATTACAACCTGGCTACTGGCCACAGTGTGGCAGATGCATGTATTCATGGGCATGTCAAATACATCACTTCACTAGTAAATTCACAGGCCCAACACTGAGCTCTGAGATTGGACACTGAGCAGCTCAAAATAAGTCTTCTAAAAGCATTAAGAGTTGCTACGGTTTTACTATGGTACAAGTCTTGCTAGTAACCCACAGGCAAAGGAGTAAAACACAAAATATTACAGTAATGCTCAAGAAGAAAGGATTCTTAAGGATTTTGTAGAGCTGTGTTACCATCATCCAAGGTTATTTAATAGTTGACTTGGAAAGAATGAATTCACAGCTTAAGTTCCTGGCTCTTTGGGCAGAAGCAGCATTTGACGTTCATTCTAGGCACAATTATTGTGAACATCCCTGTACCAGCTATTGTAGTGGGTGGCATTAGAGGACTACAGAGCTAAATGAGACTGTGGGGAGAAACCATTTAAATACCAAGTGAGCTAAGAATGATGTATCTAAGAAGTCTGAAAAGAGCTGACTCCACCCCATATTGGTGAAACTATGGACATCTTCATAAAGAAGCATTCATAGAGGTCTTCAAAAGGAGCAGGGATTCAGGCAGGTGGAATTGGGAAGGACCAGCACATCACCTGCAGCTTGTCCAGTCCCTATTTGCTATGTAGGGCTCCCAGCTCCTGGCTGCTGAGATTTTGGTGGCTCACAGCTCACAATTGCATTCCATCTCTGGAGGTTTCCTTAGGCTGACCAGAGACCCTCACCAGGGAAGCTAACTTCGGTCGGCCTCTGGAGATAACCAATGGTGATTGGCACAAAGACCAGACCCTTGTCTGAGGACAATGTGGTTCATATGGAGACCACCCACCCCATAGTGGACAGGCTAAGGCTAATCTTTAACTGAGACCTGACCTTTGTCAGATTCTTCCTCTCCTCTCTTGTTTACCCCTCTCCCTAAAAAGAACTCTTCCGCAAATCACCTGTCAACTCCCTGCTTCTAGGAGACTCCAGAAAGCCATGATCCCCTGGCTTTTCCTCATGCTGTTGCATGGTTGATGTAATGAGGGAGTCGTCTTTTGGCTCCTCTTGAGACCATCTGTCCTATCCTCTTTCCTTACCATTGCCTACTCTATCCAAACAGCCTTCGCCATGCTTTCCACACTTGGGCCCTAATTTTTCTCTTTCCCACTGCTTTCCCATTTCTCTTGAGTTCTAACTCAGCTTTAACTTATCTCAAGACCTGCCAGGCCTTGTACCCAAGGAGGGTCATTCTCTACCTTACCTATACAACTTTCTCAGCACTTACGAGATGTGCCAAAACATGACCAATTTATATTTTTCAGACAATGACATCAGAACTTAATCACCCAAATAGATGCTGTCACTTTCAAAAATACTCATCTTGGGGGATTAATCACTTCCTCTAGCGTAGCCACTGCCCAATATAATTTAGGGGTTCCTCTTTCAGGTTTGTCTTCAGATTATGTATTATGAAATGTTGAACATGGTAGCCTCCTGTAATTCCCTGTCCTTTGAGGTTTCAGAAAATCATTTGGAAATCATGGCTAGTGATTTTAGGTTATAGAGAACACCTATGTATTTCCTAATTTTTTAATTTAAACCTCTAGCATGGTCCCTGGTTAGATGAGACTCTTTTCTCCACTATGCAGCCAATACCCAGGGCTGGTAAATATTTGCCCTCCTTTATGAGACATTTGGACCTATGTCTGATGAGTAATACAGCAATTGATTCATTCATTCAACAAATATTTATGGAGCACTGTAGTACTGTAAAACTATAAAACAAATTAAAGTAGTTTTTACTTACATATTGGAGGAAAATTACAGAGAAGTTGATCATGTAGAAATGTGAAGTAAATGCTATCATAGAGATATACCCAGGAGTAGATCAGAAAAAGAGGAATGAAGGCCTGGATAGGCAAAGAAACTTCTGGAAGATATTGTTGTGAAGGATTATTAAAAACAATATGCATTAAAAGTTATAAAAACAGACATTCCTCCCCTGCCTTGTGTGTGTGTGTGTGTGTGTGTGTGTGTGTGTGTGTGTGTGTGTGTGTGTGTGTGTGTGTGTGTGTGTGTGTGTGTGTGTTGGTCCTGGGACTTGAACACAGAGCCTGGGTGCTGTCCCTGAGCTATTTTGCTCAAGGCTAACACTCTACTGCTTGGGCCACAGGTCCACTCCTGGCTTTTTGGTGGTTAGTTGGAGATAAACATTTTATAGACTTTCCTGCTTGGACTGGCTTTGTACCACCATCCTTAGATCTCAGTCTCCTGAGTAAATAAGATTACAAGCATGAACCACCAGCACCCAACTCAATCCCTTTCTGATCTGTTTTTAGGAATTTATATCAAGGAAATATGTCAAAAGAAGACAAAAAGTTTATAATTGCAAATTATTTTGAATAGTGCATAAAAACCTAACTGTAAAGTGTGAGGACAATGGTTTAGTAAATTGTCATATAGCAAATCAATAGAAAATTATGTTGTCATTTAACATGACTCATAATGATTATGTGACAGTAAGGGAAAACATATGAAGTAAACTGGTATATGAAAGAAAAAACGAAAGATAGAAGAAAAAGAACGAACAAACGAAAGAAAGAAAGGAAGGGGGAAAGAGAGAAAGGAAAAGAAAGAAAGAGAAAGAGAGGGAAGGAAGGAAGGAAGGAAGGAAGGAAGGAAGGAAAGAAGGAAGGAAGAAAGGAAGGAAGGAAGGTCATTATTGACACTCAGGACTATGGCCTAATGTCCTTGCAAATTCCTAGGTAAGTGTAAACTACTAGCATAATATTCCCTCTTTATGATTCAGTGACAGTGTTGACTTATCCCTTCATAATTCTGTGTGTGTGTATGTGTGTGTGTGTGCATGTGTGCGCGCGTGCACATGCGCCTGTTCTGGGACTTGAACTCAGGGTCTGAGCACTGTCCCTGTACTCTTTTTTGCTCAAGCTAATGCTCTACCACCAGAGCCACAAGCTCCATTTCTAGATTTTTGGTGATTAGTGGTAGATAAGAGTCTCACAGATTTTCTGCTTGGTCTGACTTTGAACCTTGGTCCTCAGATCTCAGCTTCCTGAGTATCTAGAATTAAGGGCTTGAGCCATCAGTGCCCACCCCCTCAAACTTCTAATGAATCTATGTACTTGAGATTTGCTTACAAATCGATGAAAATAAATGTTTCCAATAAGATAAATAAGGGATTGAATTACATCATATCACATCATTAGGGTACTTGCCTAAATTTACTTAAATCTACAAAGAAGAGACATCATTATCCATCCATGAGAATATCTTACAAGCTCCATAAGAAATCTAAAAAGCTACATTAAAATACTAGTCCCAGTCATGATGAGCTGGGCTTATTCATGAACTGATTCTTAATTCCTTGCTTTGAAATGGAGCCACATAAACATAAAGCCCCGGCAAAATTAAACATCACTGACCTCTTGGAAGTCCAAGATATATAAATTGATATTGGCCATATCCAATTCAAGAATATCAGAAGTCTACTACTATTCAGAACTACATATGTGTTACAATTATTTGAAGGTGTAGACATGTGGCCAAAGCTGGCTAAAACACAGAAAATAAGGATAACTCTCTCTGGGTGAAAAAAACTGTAAACAGTCTTTTTCTTTTAAAATATCTCAAAATATTTTATTTTTGTAATGATTTGTTACTGGGCTATCACATTTTTATAGGTTGAACTCATTCATATTTTATAGTTTGTACTATATAACAAATGCAATAAATGAGTAAGAGGTAGAGAATTAATCAAGAACTAGCTACAAAACTCATCATACCACACTACCTAGGTCATTCAAGCAGAGATGCCCCAAACAGTAGTGCCTTTGTATTCCTACACAGCAGTAAACACACCAGTATTTTGTTGTCAAAGTGGCTGGTCCTGATGTTCCTGCAATTGGATTTTTTTTAATGCTACCATTTCTATGATCCCTCATATCGATTTGACTGGAAGTACAAATTATAACTAGAGGCTTAATCCACATGGTCTTGGGAGACAGGAGGGAGAGGTCAGAAGAACAGAAAGGAGAAAGCAATTATTGTATTATACAACTACTACTGCAAGCCAGATTTCTTCTTCTTGTTTTCATAGCTCCTAGTGTTGACCTATAGGAGTCATCCCATCTGTCACATGCATATACACCACAACACACAAAGCAGATAAAAGAAACCCTGCCCACACACTAGCCCATGAAGCAACCAAACTCTTAGGACTGATGGTTCCTCTGGGTACTTGATTACACAGGAACACTTAACTGAGAAAGTATATTGTGTTAATTCAACTCAGACCATTGTAACAAAATACCAACAGAAATATGTTTTCTTACAGCTCTGGAGACTGGAAAAAATAAGATGAAGACATCCTTCCTGTAAGGTTCTGGTGAGGGATCTCTGGTTGGATTGCTGTGTGTTCACATGGAGATGAGAGAGAAGCAGAGGGCAAAACTGTCTGACATCTTTTCTTCTAAGTATACTAATCCATTGGATCAGAGTCCTCTCTTTGGTCTTCATTGAATCCTAATTACTTCCTAACAGGCCCCAGCTCCAAATGCAGTCTCCCTGGGAACATGACCACACAGATTTGTGAAGGGAGGGGACACAAACCTCTAGTAGTAACATGTATGCTTTTGGCTTTTGCAGGAGGGAGAAGCCCATTATTTAGACGCATTAACTTTGCAATTTGTAAACGTTCATTGTGTTTTCACTTGGCATAAATACAAAAGAGCAATGAAGAGAAAAAATGTTTTGGTCTTAAAGGGTTAAATAGTCTAAAAGAAAAAGCAGTAAGGATAGAACTCAGCATATTGAGCTTGGGTCTGGATGAAAAAATGAATTTCAATACAGACAACTTTCTCTTTTTAAACAGGGAACTTTGTAACATCTTGAAACTCTGTGTTTATTTATTTTTATTATCAACCATATAAATTCAATGAAAAATTGGGGTCAAGCTCAAGATAGGTATAGAGAAGAAATGAACACTTAAAGTTTATGTAGAACCGGGTGCTGGTGCCTCATACCTATAAGCCTCGCTACTCAGCAGGCTGTGTGTGATCTGAGGATGGAGGTTCAAAGCCAGCTGAGGCAGGAAAGTCAGTGAGACTCTTAGCTCCAATTAGCCATCAGAAAACTGGAAGTGGTGCTGTGGCTCAAAGAGATAGAGTGCTAGCCTTGTGCAACTAGATCTCAGGGACAGCTCCCTGGTCCTGAGTTCAAGCCCTATGACCAACAAAAAAAATTTTTTTAAGGTTTATGGAGTATTACACTTTGGTAGCTTTATCAGAAGAGCATATATATATACATATGGATGTACACACACACACACACACACACACACGCACGACCTTCTGGTGTCTAGATTCTTTTTTGTTTTGTTTTGTGCCAGTCTGGGGCTTGAACTTGGGGCCTGGGCACTGTCTCTGAGCTTCTTTTGCTCAGGGCTTTACCACTTGAGCCACAGCTTCACTTCCAGGTTGTGTGTGTGTGTGTGTGTGTGTGTGTGTGTGTGTGGTTAATTGGAGATAAAATTTTCACGGACTTTCCTGCCTTGACTGGCTTTGAACTATGATCCTCAGATCTCAGCCTCCTGAGTAGCTAGGGGTACAGGCCACTGGCACTCATATCTGGTGCCTAAATTCTTTACATCAAAATCCTTATGATGTTGTGAACAAAATGCATGCATATTATCCTGATATATCAAGTCTATGCCAAAATAAAAACTATGGTGTTTCCTTAGTGTTTGCCCTGTCTGAACTCCTCTCTTAAATTAGTGACTGACCTCATTCTCATTCATTTAACACACACACACATAAAATGTCACCCATCGTGTGATTTGGAAGTATTTCCAAAATCCCTGTATGCTAGAGATTTGATTGTGGCCCTCTTGGGAGGTGGTGGAACTTTTGAATGTAAGGTCTAGTAGAAGGAAGCTGATCCATGTGTACATGCCCTTGAAGGACCTCCAGTGTCTCCCCAACACTCTGATTTCCAGTCTTATTGAGGTAAGCAGCTCCTCTAACATGCGCTCCCACCATGAAGTGCTGTGCTACCACAGAACAAAAGCAACCAAGCCAAGTGACCAGAGATTTCTGAAACTTACGAAATCATAAGCCAAAATAAACAATCACTCCTTTTAAGTTGCCTTATCTCAAGTGTTTGTCACAATAACAGAAAGCTGACTAACACAATCACACTACCTAATTAAACTATTTTCTGTTTTGGTAACACTGCAACCACACAATATTTACATCCCTACAGTCATCATAGATATACTCTTTTACTCACATTTCTTCATATTTCTACGCATTCTCTGAAATTATTTGCTGTCATGGTTTCATCAGATTAGCATAAACTACTTAACATTCTCATATGGATTTTTTTTTTTTTTTTGCCAGTCCTGGGACTGTGCCCCGGGCCTGGGCGCTGTCCCTGAGCTTCTTTTGCTTAAGGCTTGTGCTCTGTCATTTAAGCCTGAGCCATTTCTGGTTTTTTCTATTTATGTGGTACTGAGGGATCGAACCCAGGTCTTCACGCATACCAGTCAAGCACTCTATCATTAAGCCACATTCCCAGTCTCTAATAGGATTTTTTTAAAACAAAAATCACTTTATATGTCATAATCTTAAAGATCATATATCAGTAATGATTTTTTGCATAAGGATCACTGATTTCTGTGCATTGTTTCCTTTAAAACATATCTTGAAGTAGAATTATTAGGTTTAAGAGTATGAATTGTCTTTTACCTTCTGCTACATTTTTTTTTTTTTAAGTAGTGCTCCAGTTTGCAGTTGTAAACTTTTTCTTAACAACTTGGGACTGAAATTGAGTTCTTCTAAGTAGTTACTTGGTTTCAAATGTCACATATAAACTTCTGTACTTTGGGGAAATCAGTAGATTGATTGCCTTGCTATGGAGTTCAAGCTTTGTAAGTTCTATTTTCTTGCTTCAGAAGTTCCCCTTTCAGCTAATCAGTCATATTTTTTGTAGGCCTTGAACTTTTAAGAGCTTGCCTGATTTTATCTTCCTATCTCTCCTTGTGAATCTGATTGGATCAAAATAGACCCTCCACCTCATCCACAAAGGAAGCATAAGTGGCTCAAGGAGGCAATTTGAAATGGATGAGCAAACTCAACTTCATACGTCTCTGTGAGATGCCCATTTGATCTCTGGGAGTGAAGTGGAACAGTTATTCTAACCAGATGGAATATAACACTGATTTCTTGTAGCAAAAACCTATGTCTTTGGAGAATCATTGATCCTTTCATGAATAGCTTGGATATTAATTGGCGAATAAGAAAACAGCACCCATGCAAATGTAATGTGAACTCCTTCCTCACGCTCCCATCTAGCAAAAATAACTGCCCTCCTTTTCCTTTGGAGTAGGGAAAGTAGGTTTAGTTATACTAGAATGAGTCTCTTAGGGATAGAGAAAGCCTGTATGTTTTTTGTAGCCTAGTGCCTGTAAAGGGACTTTGTCTAGCATGTGGTGAGGCCTTTCTACCTTCTCATGTTTCTACCATAGCCATTAGCCCCAATCTAAATGGAAGAGGAGTAACCATAATAAAAACAATGAAACTAATCAAAAAAGTTATATTAACAAGTGCAGTACCAAAAAAATGTAGATACATCAATCTTCCAAGTGACAGTTTAGTTTTAGCAAAACATCATACCACACATAAAATGGATGTTATTGATTTGAATTTGATTTGTATTATCGTCTTTATATCTAATGGGTAAATTTTAGTAATTTTAAGTATTTGGGATATACAGTTAATTTCCTATCTGTATGTTTTGTGTGTGAGTATTGGCTCCACAGCTTGAATTCAGGGTCTTGAGTTCTTACTTAGCTCTTTTATTTCATGACTGGTACTAATATACCACTTGAGTCACAGCTCCACTTCTGGCTTTTTTGCTGGTTATTTGAAAATAGTCTCCTGGACATTTCTGCCCCAGGTAGCTTCAAATCACAATCCACAGATCTCAGCTTCTTGAATAGCTTGGATTACAGGCATGAGACACCAATGCTGGACCTAGCTGTACATTTTTTTATAATACTATAATAAAAATACCTTAAGACCAGATATGGATCTGTACAAATTTATTCAACAGCATTCATTACTGATGTTTCTCAAACATCATATTACATACCCTTGAAGTTCATTTCTTCCTATGTCCAATGGAAATGGTAACTGTTTGTTTTGCAGGGCTATTAGGAAGATGAAATGATGTAACAGTTGAAAGAGGTCTGGAAGACATCAAGTGTTACATAAAACCATAGAGGTAAAAGACTGTTTACCATAAAACATGCACAAGTAGGAAACACAAGCAAAAACTAAACAGCCGCCTCGAATCTATCACTCAGCAAGCACACTCTTGGCAGCACTGTATTTACAGGTAAAGAGCAGTGACTCACAGCCTAGGTGTGTTCCTTGGAGATTCCTACATGCAGCCGAAATTTGACGTGTGATGGTTATCACTGTATCCGTAAACACGGAGACATTTACAAGTGTATTCAGGCTTCCTCACAGCTACTGGGAACAAAACCCAACCCAAGGTAAATGCAGCTGCCCACTGGTGAAGTTAGAGTTTTTGCAAAACTGTTTGCGAGCAGCATGTGACAGACACAATTTGAAACTGTCCTTGGAAAACCTTGACAAAGGCAAGTGGGCAAAGATTCTTTTCCCCAGCATGTTTGTGTTCAATGAGCTCAAGGAAGTGGCCATAGAGAACCTTCAGGGTAGGCTCTGTCCAGCTCATGGCACAGAAAGCAGTGATGTAGGTCAAAATTTTACATGCAAGTGCTTGCTAATACTTAAGTATTGATAGTTGGTGGAGTTGACACTCCACCAATAAAAATTTACACAAGCTAAGCATTGCTTACTAATGGGAGATGTTTCCATTTTGTTTGGCCATAGTTTTGCTATTCTTTATTCAAGGCAAGTTAATTCAGGTTTCTTTGGATGTTGGAGATGCCTGCATATTGAAGTCTTGACTCCCTTTTTAAACAAAAACCAAAAACATTTTTTAATTGTCATAAAGGTGATGCACAGAGGGGTGATAGTTACATAAGTCAGGTAAGAAGTACATTTCTTTTTGGACAACGTCACCCTTTCCCTTGCTCTCTCCCAGTTTTTCCCTCCCATTTTCCACCCACGAGTTGTGTAGTTCATTGTATAGTGAGTGCCATTGCTACATTCTTGACTTTTAATTGCATCATCTCACTGGCAGTGACATATTCCTGGCTGATAAATGTTCTTACGGTCTCCAAGAATCTTTGAATTTCACAGTAAGATGGAATTTTGATCTTTAACTTGAAATACCTCTGAACTATTGAGCTGCTTTGCTCAGAGTCACTGAGAAAAATCAATCCCAGTAATTGCTAGTTCCTTCATTCTTCTCAAATGTGTGGTAAATGGCTGTAGTTAATTTCTATTCTTCATGCAATATACTATGCCAGAGTTTAGGCAAATGGGCAGCCATGCTGTGTCCGGGATAGTCATCCTATGTTCTCTCTCTCTCTCTCTCTCTCTCTCTCTCTCTCTCTCTCTCTCTCTCTCTCTCTCTCTCTCTCTCTCTCTCTCTCTCTCTCTCTCTCTCTCTCTCTCTCTCTTGCCTGCCCGGTGGTGAGTTTTTCATCTTCTTGCCAGCTTTTCTGAGCTACTCCCAGTAGTAATGCTGAGATAGAGTTTAACAGATAGGGATCCAAATCTGTGGAAGAGCAGGGAAGGAGTAAGATGGCCAGATGGAGAAATCAAACCAATGCATTGCATAATGAAAGGTTAGCCAGCCCTGCAAGGAGTCCAGGAGATGACATCAAACTACAAGGTTGTCCCGTGTGTTATTGAAATGGCAAGGCCTTCATCAGATGAGGCAGCTTTCTGCAACAAACGTAAACTCTGCGTTGACAGCTTGAAGATATATGCTGATAGCTAGGACAATAAGTTGCCTCTTGAAGATGTAATAGTCTTAATGGTCTGTTTTGTGCTGCTGTAACAATACCATACCAGGTACTACATAAACAATAAATGTTTCTTTGGTTCATGGCTCTGGAGACTGGGAGGTCTGAGACTGAGGGACTATACCTGGTAAGAACCTTCTTGCTTTGTCAGAATAAGGCAGAAGATGGTTGGGTGCTGGTAGCTCATGATTACAATCCTAGCTAATCAGGCTAATTAGGACGCTGAGATTTGAAGATCAAGACTCAAAGCCAACCTGGTCAGACAAAGTTCATGAAACTCTTATTTCAAATTAGCAAGCAAAAAGCTGGAAGTAAGCTGGGCGCTGGTGGCTCATGCCTGTAATTCTAGCTACTCAAGAGGCTGAGATCTGAGGATTGCAGTTCAAAGCCAGCTCAGGCAAGAAAGTCCATGAGACTCTTATCTCCAATAAACCACCAGAAAACTGGAAGTGGTGCTGTGGCTCAAGCGGTAGAGCGCTCGCCTTGAGCTGAAGAGCACAATGACAGCGCCCAAGCCCAGAGTTCAAGCCTCATGATCGACAAAAAAAAAGCTGGAAGTACAGCTGTAGAGTTCAAGTGGTAAAACATCTACCTTAATCAAAAAAGTACCCAGACCCTGAGTTCGTTTCCCAGTATGGGAACAAAAATAAAATAAAATGGAACAAAACACAGCAGAAGGGAAGTGGTTTTCCAAGCCAGCATCTGTAAGTATTTACACCAAATATTTATATAATTTTTATAATCATTCTCTTCCAAATTGGGGGGGGGGGAACAGAGTGCTTAAAGAAAAAAAAAAAAGGAAGCTCCTTTTCAAATTTCTTTACCAAATTAGAGTCTGAACATAGAATAAGCAAACCCACCTTCAAATTCACCAGTCCAAGTCCTGCCCAACTGAAATATATGTGGAAAACATGCTAACCCAATAAAGTTATTTTCTACTTGCTTTATTTTATTTGTGTATTTTTGCTGGTCCTGGGGCTGGCTTGAACTTGGGGCCTGGCCTCTGTCCCTGAGCCTATCTGTGTTCAAGGCTAATGCTCTACAACTTGAGTCATGATGCCATTTCTAGCTTTTCTGAATAGTTTATTGGAGATGTCTCATGGAGTTTCCTGCCCAGGCTGCCTTCGAACCATGATCCTCAGATCTCAGCCTCCTGAGTAGCTATGATTACAAGCATGAGCCACAGGTACCCAGCTTTTGCCTTGTATTTTTTAATGTGGGAGGTGACAGCAGCTCTGAAGTTAGGTGAAATATTTATTCGTCTGCAGTTCTTTTTTTTTTTTTTTTTTTTTTTGTCGGTCGTGGGGCCTGAACTCTGGGCCTGGGCACTGTCCCTCAGCTCTTCAGCTCAAGGCTAGTGCTCTACCACTTGAGCCACAGCGCCACTTCCGGCTTTTTTCTTTTTGCTTATGTGGTGCTGAGGAATCGAACCCAGGGCCTTGAGCATGCAAGGCAAGCGCTCTACCACTGAGCCACCTTCCCAGCCCTCGTCTGCAGTTCTTGACAACTATTCTGGCTCCAAATATTCGATGCCATCACCCCACAAACAAATATTTTCCAGGGCCATAAATTTTTGTTTAGCATATGCAACTTGGGAACATAGGACCTTGTGTTCAGAGGCACCAACAGTCTCAACGGTTGGCCTTGGAAAGAATCATAGTGTTTCCTGGGGGTAGCGCCTGGACCAGTGTGAAGAGCTAATCTTTGAGAATGCTGCTTTCTTTTCAAAGCTCTAAAAGCTGACTCCTTTCTTTCTTTCTTTTTAAACAAATACTCCATTTATGAGACCGTCAGTAGTTACTGGGTTCTTGTAAACATCTTGGAGCATTTAGTGGCAATTTTCCACTTCGTTTTGATTTTTTTTTTAAAGTTCCCACATGTAGCCTACTGTGTCCTGTCATGGGAATAAGAAAAGGAGTAGGGATGTATATGTGCCAAGTAACAGCATGTAAACACCCCACACGCTGCAAAAGTGAGGTTCAAATGTTCAGATCCCAGCGGGGTTGACAACTGTTTTGCTCTCATAGCTTAGAGAAGATGAACTGGAAAGATTTGTTGATTGGGCATCTACTGACTTAAGATTCATGGTGATCCTGGGACTCATTTTCTTGAGAGAATAGATCTGCAGCAAAATTTCATACATGGTTGCAAATTAGTTTGCTTCATCACCCACTATCCACAAGAACCATGTACATGTGTCTTCTGTGGTGATGTCATAGTTAGCTCTCATATCAAATACACTTTAGAATTTTAAGTATTTGAAGATGCTGTTGTAAGGCTTGTTTACCAAACAGAAATAACAGAAGCAAAACAAACAATAACAGTTCTTCCTTAAGTGGAATTTAAAGCTTTCATTCCCCAAGAAGAGGTGGTATACATTTCCTGGACAGTTTATGGTTGCTTAGTAATCTGTGTTATCAATGATTCCAGTTGTCTTTCTTTCCAGTTATCATTATAGAATGATAATACTTTTGGTACCATCTATCTCTCCCCTTCCAGATGTAAGAAATCATTTTGCAAAAAGGTAATCCCCATGAGATATACTATTCTTTATAAGCATCATATCATGCCAGCAAACCAAAAGACTATATATATATATATATGTATATATGTATATATATATATATATATATATACATATATATATATATATATATAAATTTCATGCTTAGAAAGATGGTTCTCAAACCTTGATATGTATTAGAACTTCGTGAAGTGTAAACACTGGGGCCCTATCCTGTTCAAAAAGTCAAAGGGGTCGTGTTGTTTATTAATACATCAGTGTTGGAGATCTCCTCCTGGAGTCTATAATCACTTGCTACATGATGAACAAAACCCAAAGAGTTCTCAGGTAGCCACTTGTCAAAGCCAATCAATCAGATAGATCTATGCCTGGCCTTTCATCAGTAGTAGCAAGAGATTTTCCCAATGTTTAATTGCAACCATAGGCCCAGGCTCCCAGAGAGCCTGCATCAGCTTTTTCTTCTGTGTGCTGGATGCACAGATAAGCTCTGATGATAAAATTGGGGGTTGCTGCTCCAGAGAACCATGTTCCATAAGGAGAGTAACATTAGAAAGAGTAATCTACACTATGCCAAAGGGAAAGCAGGATCTGGAGACCTACTTTCTCTGAAGTAGGTGATTTCAGTTCACCAACAGAACTAGCACAACATGGCTGTGAGATGCTGAAGTTCATTTGATAAAAGCTATGGTATTTCCTCTGGAGAGTTTAGAAGTTCAGGCTTTCTTATCTCTGGAGTAAAGCCATCATCTAGCAGAATATTAGGGAACTTGAAATTCTGTCACCAGCAGAGAAAATCTGGCTTTCTCTCGAATGGTTCAGAATATTCCCCCAGCCTATATAGAGACAAATTAATTGAGATGTAATTTCTCTCAGCACATACAAAAAGAAATCCAAATGTAGAAAAAGACAATGGGTACAGACAATATCCTGAATTTGGTTGTAATTTTTGTTCCAATATAATCCATTCTCGACATGAAAGCAAGCTGACACATTTCCTTCCTTCCTTCCTTCCCTCCTTCCTTCCTTCCTTCCTTCCTTCCTTCCTTCCTTCCTTCCTTCCTTTCCTTCCTTCTTTCTCCCCCTCCTTTCCTTCCTTTCTTTCTTTTTCTCTCTCTCCTTCTTCCTTTCCATCTCTTTCTTCTTTTTTCTTTTTTTTTTTTTGGGGGGTCCAGTCGTGGGGCCTTGAACTCTGGGCCTGGGCGCTGTCCCTCAGCTCTTCAGCTCAAGGCTAACGCTCTACCACTTGAGCCACAGCGCCACTTCCGGCTTTTTCCTTTTTGCTTATGTGGTGCTGAGGAATCGAACCCAGGGCCTCAGGCATGCAAGGCAAGCGCTCTACCACTGAGCCACCTTCCCAGCCCCTCTTTTCTTTTTCTTTAAAATACAAATGGACAAATGGACAAATTGAAGGGGGATGGTGGTGAATATAATCATAAAAAGCATAAAAATGGAACTAGGAAACCTAAGGGGACTGGTGGGATTGGTAAAAATGGAAGAGGGGAGACAATGGAAAAGGTGACACTGTTCAAGATCCATTATATACATATATTGACATGCTGAATTAAAACTTTTTTATACAGTTACTTAAAGAATCCTGGGTCTTGAATTCAGGGCCTGGGAGCTGTTTCCAAACTACTTTTGCTCAAGATCAGTACTCTACCACTTGAGTCACAGCTTCACCTCCAGCTTTGGGTGGTTACTTGAAGACAAGAGTCTCACAGACTTTCTTGCCTGGGCTGGCTTCAAACCTCAATCCTCATTCTCAGCCTCTTGAGTAGGTAGCATCCCAAGTACGAATTACCAATACCAGGCTTTAAAATGATCTTTAAGCTGGGTGCCGGTGGCTCAAGTCTATAATCCTAGCTACTCAGGAGGCTGAGATCTGAGGATTGTGGTTCAAAGCCAGGCCGGGCAAGAAAAGTCTGTGAGACTCTTATCTCCAATAAACTACCAGGAAGCTGGAAGTGGTGCTGTGGCTCAAGTGGTAGAGTGCTAGCAAGCCTTGAGCTGAAGAATTCAGGCTTCAATCCCCACGGCCGACAATTCTAAGCTGTATGCTGGTAGCTTATGCCTGTAAACCTAGCTACACAGAGAACCTCACTTGTCACAAAGTCAACTTGGGCAGAAAAGTCCATGAGACTCCATCTCCAAATAATCAGCTGGCTGGAAGTATGACTTGAGCAAGAAAGCATTCATGAAAATAAAATTTTAAATTTAAAAAAAAAAAAAAGAAAAGAAAGCATGCATGCTGAGCAAGCACTGGTCTCTGAGTTCCAATCTTATTTCTGGCAGAAAGAAGTAAACTATGGTTTGTGAACATGGATAGCTCTTTTTTCCTCCAGTTGGAAAAGCCCATGGAACAACCACTTGTAACAAAGCTCTGTCTCTCAGCTTTGGTGATACCCTCACAAATCATAATACACAGCTCTATAGAGCAGATAAGAAAGGAAGCCAGGGCCTTGGAATGTGGATTCGTGATAGAGTGCTTGCCTAACATCCATGAAGCCCTGGGTTCGATTCCTTAGCACCACATACACAGAAAAAACTGGAGGTGGTGCTGTGGCTCAAGTGGTACAGTGTAACCTTGAGCAAAAGAAGTTCAGGGACAGTGTCCAGGCCCTGCGTTCAAGCCCAGGACAAGAAAGAAATGGAGGGAGGGAGGGAAGGAGGAAGAAAGGAAGGAAGGAAGGAAGGAAGGAAGGAAGGAAGGAAGGAAGGAAGGAAGGAAGAAAGGAAGGAAGGAAGGAAGAAAGGAAGGAAGAAAGGAGGGAAGGAAGGAAGGAAGGAAGGAAGGAAGGAAGGAAGGAAGGAAGGAAGGAAGGAAGGAAGGAAGGAAAGAAAGGAGGGAGGGAGGGAGGGAGGGAGAGAGAGAGAAAGCAAGCAAGCAAGCTAGAGTTCCCTAGAGCGCTGTTCAGAAAAAAAAAATCTGCTCTAAACTTCATTTCTGCATATTCAGAGGCCCCTTGACCACAAACCTATTGTGATATTACAGCAAGACCCAGGGCTCTGGAGGTTTAAATTTTTCCCCCAAAAAATAAAGCTTTACAGGGCTGGGAAGGTGTCTCAGTGGTAGAGTGCTTGCCTTGCATGCATGAAGCCCTGGGTTCAATTCCTCAGCACCACATAAGCAAAAAGAAAAAAGCTGGAAGTGGTGTTGTGGCTCGAGTGGTAGAGCGCTAGCCTTGAGCCGAAGAGCTGAGGGACAGCGCCCAGGGCCAGAGTTCAGGCCCCACAACCAGACCCAAAAATAAATAAATGAATAAATAAAGCTTTACAATAAAGTCTAAAAGTGGTCATCTCATGCAACAGCACTTTTGTAAGCATTGTCATTTATTGCTTCACACGAGAAAAGAAAGACTAACCAATAGAGCCCATTAAAATGTGGAAGGAGGGAGGATATGCAGGAAGAGAGGAAGGAAGGGTGAACAAATATAATCATGTTATACTATTCAGTATACACTGTGTGGAAAATGATCTGTGTAACTTGTGAGCAGGGATGGGAGGGGGAAACTGAGGGAAAGTAAAGGAAGGGGTGACATTGTACAAAAAAAGAAATGTGTGTATTACCTGGCATGAAATGGTAGCTCCTCTGTATACCACCTTAATAACAATAAAATTATTTTTAAGAAAGAAAAAAATGTTGCACGAGTGAACTTTGGCTTCGTATTAAGTTGAGTCTGAGAGGTGATTCTACCAAACTCTGCCCGTCATTCCAGGGAAAGTTGCTTCATCTATCAAGAATTTCTTGCATTGTCTGTAAAATGAGGAGAGTAAAAGTATCTCCCTTATCAGGTTGCTGAGAGGATTAAGTTCCATGAGTTTATTGCACAGAACCAAGTATTCCATAAGCCTGAGCAATCACTTTGAATCTGTAAGAGCTCAAGGCCACTGCTACATGTCAAACTAAGCCTCCACACCGTGAGAAAAATGGGTAATTGAAAGAAAATGGAGGCACAGAATATGGTGGAGCTAGTCTGTTTGCTCTCTTCTTTAAAAGAGAAGAGCAATGGGAAACAGTTAATGAATTATTGAGCATCTGAATGACATGCCTAGGACTGTTCTTGGCACTATTGGTGATATCAATATGGCCCTTGCCTAGAAGAAGCTATATCTAATTGTACAGACAATCCTTACAATTATCTAAAAAGAAACATTAAGGAGAGACCCAGATGACATAAGAAAAGAATGAGAGGAATGAAATTAATGTGCAGTTTGTGAAAGCTTCTTGAAGGTGATAGGTTAGAAGGGACACTGAGTAGTTCATTCTTTGCCTTACATCACTGTTCACATTAGTTACCATGAAAATCCAAACTTCCCAGGCCATCTTCCTATTTGTTTTACCTTCTCTCTCTCTCTCTCTCTCTCACTTTCTGCTTTAAGCTAACAATTCTCTCTTCCTTTTTCCATCTCTGTCTCTATCTCTGTGTCTGTCTGTCTGTCTGTCTCTGTCTCTGTCTCTCTCTCTCCTTTGCTCTCCTCCTAGCTCTCCCCAAACTCTTATCCTGGGCCCTCTGATTTCATGATGTGACAACTAAAATCTCCTTAATCTTGCCTCTGAAAATCCTTGTCACTTTCTTGCCCACACCACACCCAGCTATTCTCTAAGGAATCTGGTTCTCTGTAGCCTTCTCCACAGTAACTCCCAGCAGAAGACCTTTCTACACACACTGAGCACCCTGTCACTTACCCAGCCAGGCTCCTCCAGCCTCCTCCAGCCTCCTCTCCCAAACCCCCAGCAAGTCTAATGCTGACAGACCAGAGCTTCCTGTTGCAGTCACTAATACACACCCCATGCCCATCCCCATGATTTGAAGCTTTTAGCACTAGAATGATTACTACACTCTTCAACATTTCTCTCATGAGACACAGAAAACTTCCCCCAAACGTGTCCACATCCAAATCCCTACAACCTATGAATATGTCAGACAGTATTGGGGGACAAAACCGTTCCTTCCTAAAACTTGTGTGTTGAAGCCCTAATCTCAGAATGTGATTATATTTGGAGACAGGGTCTTTAAAGGAGGAGATAAATAAAAATAAAGCCTTTAATCTCTTGGACCTGCAGTCTTTATATAAATGGGAAATTTGTATACAAAAAAAGACACCAAGGATTTATCTTTACAGAAAAAAAGTCATTGTGAAGAGATAGCACGAAGCTGGCCATCAACAAGCCAAGGCAACAGTCTGAGAAGAACCCTAACCTGCCAACGCTTGATCACAAACTTGTAGTTTCCTGAACTGTGAGAAAATTAGTTTACATGGTTTAAGTCTCCCAGTCTGTAGTATTTTGTTATGATAGTCTTAAGCAAAAAAAAAATATATACATTTAAAAGAGAGAGAGCTAGAGGGAGAGTGAAATAAGATTGCAGATAGAACTAAGGCTGCTAATGAACAGAATGTAAAATAGGTAAAGTGTCCTGGATCATCCCAGTGGGCTCAGTATAACCACAAAAGTCCTTCATAGTGAAAGAGAGACAGAGATTCAGTGATATGATGAGAGACATTTCAACTTGCTATCACCAGCTCTGAAAATGGAGGAAGGAACCACTAGCCAAAGGATGCAGGTGGCCTCTGAAACTGGAAAGAACAAGAAGACTCTAGAGTCTGTAGAAAGGAACTCAGCCTGTACCCTGATGAAAATCCTTACGCTGGGCTTCTATCCAGTCAGTTTATGTCATTGTGATAGCAGCAATAGGAAATTAATACATGTCTTGTCACAGCCCTGGTGATTTTAACAGCCATCATCCTCAATTCCATGCTTCCCTCCTCCAGAGGCCCAGTCCTACATCTGACCTCAGGCCCACTGCCACGACCTTACTTTTGCCTCCAGCTATCTATTTCTTTTGGAAATCTCACTTTCAAGTACCAAATTCTCCAATTTCCTGCCTTCCCACCTCACTCCCTTCAGTCCAATAACCAGACTCCAAATTCTTTCGGCTATACTTCCTCTCCCCTCCTGAGATGTCCTTGATCATAACCATCCCTTATCTCTCATACTTACATGGAAAACTCAAATCCTGGGGGGAAAAATCAACTCCCAAGCCCATCACTCCCAGTCTTCACTGGTACCCAAGCATCTGGCTACAAACAGAGGAAAACACTCTGCCAGATCCATTTTTCCCAGCTCAATCTACTCAAATGCATCTTCAGTGTTGTTGATGAATCCCACCACATTACCTTCTATTTACAGTCTGATTCTCCAGGTAAATATTTCACAACTGCACTTTCAATTTGTGATATTACCTCTTACTGGAAGCTTTCCTTTATGTTCTTCCTGACTATGCCAAAGCTGGATGAGGTCTCTTTCCTCAGTGCTCTTAAAATATTCTTGTGCATGATCTTCAGTTGTGATGGTCCATACACTCATAACATGGTAAGATTTCAGAGGATGGAAGCCAAAGCTTTTTCCATGCCTTCTACAAAGTAGACAGTCAGTACTGCTTGATAAATGGAAGAAGAAATGAATGAATGAATGAGCAAATGAGGTAAAGGAAAAAAAAAACACCTAAACCACATGGTGAGAGAGAAAGGGGAACTCTTAGGTCGATAAAAAGTGGTGGACCTAACTAACATGTGGCTGATACCATGTATCCCATCATGGCATTTCTTGTTCCCATAGTACCCTAAGCTCCTGTTCAAATGCATCTTTCTGCTCTAATTCTCCTTCTTCCCATAATGCCCTGGGTGCCTGCTTAGCCAATGGAAAGAGTCACGTAGGCACATGCACAAATGATTAAGTAATCAGAGCAAAGCCAAAGAGAAGAGAAATGGAAATACATTTTTCCTCAATTTTTTTTTTCCAGTCGTGGGGCTTGACTCAGGGCCTGTGCACTGTCCTTGAGCTTCTTTTGCTCAAGGCTAGCACTCTACCACTTGAGCCATAGTGCTACTTCCGGCTTTTTCTGTGTATATGATGCTAAGGAATCGAACCCAGGGCTTCATGTGTGCTAGACAAGCACTCTACCACTTAGCCATATTCCCAGCCCTCAAATTTATATTATAAAAATTGTCCTCTGAGAGGACTACATTAGACTACCCTCTCCAGATGGAGATTTTTTGTTACTTCATTTCATGACTTTTCTTTTACTCCTGGCTTTATTTCTATACTGTCCCAAAGAATAAGAACCCACTCATTTGCATATCGATGGCGTATAAGCCATTGATTATATGGTAGTTGTATTTTTTTTTAACCTCTGAACCATGTTTTCACAAATGAAGAGGCACCAGGGTGGTTTGCTGACTACCCAGAGCATTGATACAGCCATTGAGAAGTAGATTGGATTAATGTTCCTGTTCCCAAGCCTGGAATCACATCTTAGAATAGGATAGCATCTCATAGGGCACTTGATTTTATGTTCTGAATTTACGTAGTCTAATCTGAGGATAACCTGGCTTCAATGATATAATTTACTATTTGAGTGGATTTGTCATCATAATAATTATTCCTAACCAAGATTGTTCAGAATGTCAAGAAGATGTTGGAAGAGGAAATTTTCATCTGAGAAGAAATCAATACAAATATTTACTTTCACCCTTTATAAAAAAAAAAAAATGTTCCACCAGGCATGGAGAGATTCATGAGCCAAAGTCAGACAATCAAGGCAAGTCCTGTTCAGCTCCTGGGTATACTTGTGCAGACCTCTGCCTCATACTGGATTTTCACCCCAGACAATAGAAATTACTATGCCTCCCTTTCCCACTCCCAGCCCAGATTTCATTAGATAATGCCTATAGCTGCTCCAGGCTCCCTTGGGAGTGGGGCTGAGCAATACACACACACACACACACACACACACACACACACACACACACACACACACACACATATATACATATATATACACATATATATATATTGCTATAAATATTCCAAAAGCAGTGAAGAATTAACAATCTTCTTTTGTGATTAAAAAAATACATCATAAACCTCAGTATTTGACCCAGCCAAGTGAGAGAAATGTCCCTTATGATTTGACCCAGCCAAGCTGTGAGAAAGGCAGTTGATCATTTCCCCCATATAAATGGAAACTCCAGGGCTTGGGCTGCTTCTTACTAGAAAGTAAAAAAAATATATCAGAAAGACAAAACACAGAGCTTTTTCTGAGTTTCGGTCCTTCCTATCTATAGTACTATGATTTGAATGTGCCCCGTAAAACTCCAGTTGATATTTAATTGTCCTTGTAACTGCCTGAACAGGTGTGGCCTTCGAGAAGTGATTAGAAAGGCTTCAGGGAAGGGGTGGGGGTGGGGGGGAAGCTCAGTGGGAGAGCATTTGCCTTAGGTGATAGAGGACTTGGATTTTATCCCCAGCACCACAAATAAAGAGGTGATTAGATCACTAGAACACTACCTTCAAGAGTAAATGGATTAGGGTCATTATCACAGAAATGGGTTGTTTACAGAAGGGGAGAGTTCAGCCAGATTTTCTCTCTGTCTCTCAAGCAATCTTGACCTTCTGCCATATTATGATTCAGTATAAACGCCCGCACCAGATACTTGCTGGCTGCAAGCTCTTCAATTTCCCTGCCTGTAGAACCCTGAGTCAAACTTCCATTGTTTTTAATTTACCAAGTCCATTAATAGCTATCTAGCTACAAATGGTAAATTGTTTTTGTCAAAGGATTTGTTTGTTTGTTTTTGTGTCAGTACAGGGTCTTGAACTTCAAGTCCTAGGCATTGTCCCTGAGCTTATTTGCTCAAGGCTACTGCTCTACCACTTGAGCCACAACTCCACATCCAGCACTTTTTGGGGGATGTGTGGGGGGTGAGGTGGTTAATTGGAGATAAAAGTCTCCTGGGCTTTCCTGAATGGACTGGCTTCAAGACATTGATTCTCAGATCTCAGATTCCTGAGTAGCTAGGATTATAGGCATGAACCCCAATGTCCAGCAAAGGAAAAATCATGCCTTCCACCCTGGTTACTGTAGGGATGTGTTTCCATCATCCAAGTGATGAGCATGGCCCCAGTGCTGATAGGCCTTCTACCTTGGCATAGCCCACAGGCCAAGCAATGGTTCAGCACGTATAAACCTGTCACCTCGACAACACGCACCAGTTTATAGAAGAGATCTTTGTGAGCAAGTTGATTCCTAGACAAGTGTGTAAAAGCAAGAGCAAAATTTTAATCCCCAAAGTGAAAGGGCCTCTATAGCCTTCAGGTGGCCAGAAATGACACTCCAGTCCTTGAACTTCTAAACCGTCTTGTGGCTCTGGAAATGCCTTTCAGAAATAAGACCCTCCCCTGCCCCCCAACACACACACACACACACACACACACACACACACAACTATCCATGAATCCTATAGCAGTGATTTTTATGCACACTTGGAGGTCGGGGGATGGGGGGGGGGTTGAGTGAGTGGCCAACCTCAGATTGTCACTAACTGTAGATAGCTTTTAGAGTAACCAAAAAATCCTACAGCTTTTATATTCACATTGAACTTTTTGCCCCTCCCCTTTTTCATTGTAAAGGTGATGTACAGGTGTTAGAGTTACATGAGTCAGGTAAGGAGTACATTTTTTTTTTAAACAGTGTCACCTCTTCCCTCGTTTTCTCCCAGTTTACCCTCTCCTGATCCCCTTCTCCCCAAGTTGTATAGTTCATTTCCAACATAGTGTCTAGTGAGTATGACTGATGAATTATTTCACTCTTTGCTGCACCATTTCTGTGCTTTTTATTCTCCAGGAGTTGGAAGGGCATACTGAGTTCTTCTGACTAGTTCTTCCTTTATATTTCTCATAGCCTTCACTCCAAAGCTGTGGGAAATTTCAGATACTATTTAAATGGCCAACAAACCCATTGGAAAGCAGTGATTAGAGAAGTCTTCCAATAAAATCAGTGTTTTTGGCCCATAGTACATTAGAAATGCACTGTTATTGGATACTAGAAAATGCTGATAATTTAACTTAGGTTGTAATGCTTCATGAATATTCTCAAAGATACACTTCTGTGTTCTTTATATCCTTTGTCTATCTTGTTATACTCATTTCTTTTTACAGTTATCTATATAGTTTGTCTTCCTTCTCAAAAAAATTATAACTTTCATACAAAATGAGCATATGTCAAGGATTTTTATCTAGCTTAACTTATTTAATGTATTGAATTTTATTTAACTTTTTAAGTTCTAGCTCTTTATGTGTTTGGATAAGTGTCGGCCAATGATATAGTGTCAAAGGCTTGGCCACCAGCCTGTGTTGATGGGCCCTTTGAGAAATTAGGTCAGTGGGGTTGGGAACTGGAAGGGGCTATTGAGATCCTAGTCCCTTTTCTGTCATTGCTTCCAGGCTGTCTTAAGAGGATATTTGCCAAAGAAGCAAAGTCCATATGCCTAACGTAGATTGAGAGCAAACATAGAATTGTAAAGATAGAGCTCACCGAATTCTCAGGTGCTCGGCCATGCAGGCCTTCCATAGCCAGGGCCTAGAATCTAGAGTTGGGGGCCCCCCAGGAACAAGCCATGCTGCAAATGAGAATGGTGAGGTCCTGTGCATACACAGGAATGAGGAGGAGATCAAGGCTGAGCCTAGAGATATGACTGAAAGAACACTTGGAAGGTGGTGAGAAATCACTTAACGTAGGCTTAAGATTGCACACAAGAAGAGACCTTGGAGCAGACTAGCTGTTGACTGTTTCACCATGACCCGGGTCATACATGTGTTGTAACATTTGCCAATATCTTTTCCTTCAGGGATCGGCCCTTCACCTCTAGCCTACAGGCAACAGGTGTTCTCACCTTGCAGTCGGTGCCCCCACTGCCCTGCTCCATTCTGCATTCCACATTTCCTAGATCCCTCTGCCTTCTCCTCCTTCTTCCCACCATTTGGTTATACACAAAGGCTGGGGGAGTGATCTCCATGCTGAATCACATGCACTTGTCTTTCTACAACCCCCACATACCTTGCCATCCACTTGGTTTTGGATGAGCCAATATGCACCTTCCAGAGTCAGCACACGGCACGTACCTACTAACCCTGCCTCTTCAGTTGGATATGGCCTCCCCTAGGCCTCTGTTACAGTACAGTCTTCTGCCCCAGCAGTCAGGGAACAGAGCACCTATGGAAGCCTCTGTCTCCAGGAAACTGAGAATGACAAAGACTCAAGGATCTTCCTCACCTCCCCAGCCCCCCCCCCCATTATGTGTCATTGTGCCTCTCAGCTCATAATCAACACTCAGTACATGTTTGTTTCCCAGATTGGACCTAATATTGTTTGGTTCTCATGACATCAAGTAAAAAATCAGTCTGTTTTCATTTTTAGAGAGAAAAACAAAACCTCAAGTCACAAACCAAGGATCTCAGTAGTAAACCCCTCTAGCTTCTAAGGTCAAACAAGAGCTTTTAGCTGAATTGTGAGTGTTAAATTAAATGATGCTTTAAGAAAAAAACAACTTAAGGAAGTTTCAGTGGCTGAAAATTCTGTTTGAAGAATAAAAGGAACGAGTAGTTCTCGCCTTTGAAGCTATGAGGCAATAGCTATGTACTCCAGAGCATTGCTTAGCCAGTGAGAATTGTTCCTGGCCCCACCCCCACCTCCCTTTACATTAAGTGGAGTTGGTATCATTAGTTAGGAAATAATTATATAGTACAGAGCACTCAAGCCCACAAGAACCTTTGTTTTGTTTGGTTTTAATCAACCCTTTTACAGGAAGTTGGTTTTCACCCAGGTAACTGTTGCAAAATATTTATTCAGGTAAGAGAAATATTCCTCAGCCAATCCGAGGCACATGTGTTGTGTGACTTCATGTGCCTCATTACCATTGACTTCACCACACCAGCCATGTAATTACCTTCAGGATGGAACACATCCTGTTTCCCCTTGCTCCAACTGTCTGGTTGACATTTTCTCTGTCCTTCCACAACTATGCTGAGAAGTCATGGCCAGACAGGTAAGAGACCTACCTCTTTCAGTTCAAAACCTTGCCTTGTAGCATATTGGGACTTAGCCAAACTTAAAGCCATCCCAGAAGAGTTAGTTACACAGCTCACTTGGGGATGATTACCAGTCCTTTCAGGAATAAACACCATGACAAGCAGAAGAGGGTCGCCACGAGGGAAGGTCGTTCCAAGCAGTATGTACTAACCAATGCCTCAAAGCATTGGGGTTTTTTTTTGTTTGGTTTTTTCCCAGAGCTGAGGACCAAACTCAGGGTCTTGCATTCACCAAGCAGGCGCTCTTCTGCTGAGCTAACCCCCCAGCCCCCAAGGCATTGGTTTTATACCTGTTTACCTTTTTCTTCCCCGTAGGAGACCTGAAAATCAGCAACAACTGCCACAACACAGATGGACCCTGAACAGTAATATCACCAACATCTCAGAGGCATGAGGAAAAAATGAGGTACATGTTATGTACATCTATTTTCATAGCAGTGTAACCTTGGGTGAGTTACTCAAGTCACCACCTTTGTTCTACCGTCTCTAAAGAAAGGATAATAGAAACAGGTGCTGGTAGTTTAAGCCTGTAATTCTAGCCACTCAGGAGGCTGAGATTGAGATTTGAAGCCAGGCCATGCAGGAAAGGCTGTGAGACTCAACCTAACTCAGTTAACTATCAAAAAGTTGGAAAGACCAGGCGCTAGTGGCTCATGCCTGTAATCCTAGCTACTCAGGAGGCTGAGATCTGAAGCTAGTGGTTCAAAGCCAACCAGGGCAGGAAAGTCCATGAGACTCTTATCTCCAATTAACCACTAGAAAACCGGAAGTGGTGCTATAGCACAAGTGGTAGAGCATTCACTTCGAGCTGAAGAACTTAGATACATTGCCTAGGCCCAGAGTTCAAGTCCCACAAACAACAAAAAGACAAAGTTGCAAGTGGAGTTGTGGTTCAAGTGGTAGAGTGCTAGCCTTGGGCAAAATAGCTCAGGGACAGCACCTAAGCCCTAGAACTGGCACCAAAATAAATAAATAAATAACAAAGATAATATTTTCCTCACAGCTATTATGAAGATGAAATAAAACAGTGTGTATGATGTGTACAACAAAATTGTCTGGCATAGCACTGACACCAAATATTAGTTTAGTTTTCCTCCCTTTTTCTCTCTTCCTCTGTCCCTGCAGGCTACACGCATGGACAAATTCAGATAATGAAGTGTCACCACTAGGAAGGAGCCACAAGCACTGGCAGTTACCAAGGGGGAGGGGAGTTTTTGGAGGGTTATGATCAATATATAAGCATCTGATGCAAGGCTGCAGAAACATCTTTTTAAGCATGAAATTAAGATATTTACTTGAGAGTTCCCAAGTTAATAGTAACTAATAATCATAATTACTTTTCTAATAAAATAAAACACATTTCATGGACCATCAGTTAATAATCTCTCTATAAGATAAAATTGCAAATGGCACATTACATAGTGGACTAAAGGTGGAAAACAATGTAAATCCTGTGGTTCTTGCATCATTTACCATGACCTATGATCCCACACATAAATCAGATCATTACTAGCACAGATAGCTGACATTTAATGAGCTCTTACTGTGTGTCTGCATCACCTCCCCTAAGCCTAACTATCCTATAGAGCAGGTGTTATTGTGATCCCCATTTCACAGATGAGATAACTGGAGATCCACTCCTTCTGAAGAGGTGGAGTTGACATCAGCAATCTACATCCAAATCTCAAGTCCTTCACCACACAACTGGAAAAGCTGGAAGAGCTAAAGGAGAGTGGTCCAGGGAGAAACTTGTCAACAAGCTATTACTACCATGTGCACTTGGCATGGGATTCATTCCTAGGAGTGAGGTGTTACTCCTACCAGGAAAAAAAGGAGTATTTCCTTTTTTTGGTTTATGGTTGCAGGCACTTTCAGCTCTGTATGCTCGCTCAGAAGACTTTCAAATTGCCCAGCCAATAAACAAAGAGAAGCCTACACTTAGGAAAATTGGGGTCAATATTTGTGATGGCTTGGCTGTCCTGCAGAAATTAACAGGATGTGGGCAAAGAGGCAGTCATCAGAGGATCATGACACACCTCACACATGTGGGAGGGGGCGGGGCACATCCTGGCCTGCCCCCACTCTGCCTGCCTACTTGGGACACTAAATTTAAGACAGAGGATGAATGGCAGTTACCACTTCTGGGAGGCTGGGAGTGGGTGCAGTGAGCATAGCCCACTTTCCAATGAGCCCTAAGCCATGCTGGAAGGAAAGAAAAAAAAAAAAAAGGTGTCAGCAGTGAACTAAATCAACAGAGGAACCATCTATCCATCCACTTGGGGAAAGATGAAAAGTTCAACAACACCAAAGTATTGTCAAAGATGTGGGGAGAGTAAGAAATTTTTATACATGACCAATAGAATTCAAGATACTAGAAAACATTTGGTAAATTGAAAGTGCATGTGGTCTATGGCCCAGTTATAGCATTTCCTGGAAGAAATAGCCTTGTGCACAAGGAGATATGTACAAGTAGACTTGCTATAACATTCTATATCATAGCCAAATCAGGAGAATTAACAGAATTTGGGCCATCTTCATTGGAGGAAACACAACACCTACGTTGAATGAATTAATTGCATTATTGTAAGTCATCACTGTGGCATTTTATAAACCTTCTTTGACTTGAATAAAAAGGGAATGATTAGGGCTGGGAAGGTGGTAGAGCACTTGCCTTGAATGCCTGAGGCCCTGGGTTCGATTCCTCAGCACCACATAAGCAAAAAAAGAAAAAAAGCTGGAAGTGGCACTGTGGCTCAAGTGGTAGAGCACTAGCCTTGAGCTGAAGAGCTGAGGGACAGCGCCCAGGCCCAGAGTTCAGGCCCCACGACCAGACCCCCCCCCCTAAAAAAGGGAATGATTAATATGCAAATGTTTTTTAAATACATGACTATGATATGCCATGTTAGAAAAAGCAAAAATTGAAGAATGGAAAGAAGTGCATGGTGGCAGTGACCCTAGGGAAATTTAAAAGAGGAGGAAATAAGGAAGGAGATAAAAAGAACTTGAACCTTCACTGAAGCAAACAGGACAGCACATGTATGTTCATTCCTTCTGGCAATTGGACACAGAACATCTGCTGACATTCCATGTTGCTTCTGTACTTGCCAAGTTTTGTCTATAGTGAAAAGGCTGTCTGCTCTTCACTATGGTGGTGCCATCTTACCATCTTCTGACCCTGGGGCAAGTCCCTCTTTCTAATGAAGGCATTAAATACAGTCTATTTTTCAGCAGGGTTCTGCCTGAGCAACCTAATATCTTTGCTCTAGTAATTATAGGGTCACTTCTTCTGCAATATTAAGGTATAACACGTGACTTAACATGGAGTAAAGTTTAACCAGGATATAGAACTTGTCAGCCCAACTCTCGTTTAACTTTTAACTGGGCAAAGGGTTTAAATTCCTGATAGATCAATACACAATAAAACAACATAGCACAATAAGCTTTGGAGTTCTGGACTTAAATTCCAGGATTTTTTTTTTTACTAGCTTTAAATCATTTGGCAATTTAAGTTATCTGCATTTTATTCTCCTTATTCATAAAATATGGAAAATAATTTCATTCTCATGGATGTGTTCTGAGCTCTAAATAAATGAATTGTGACCTTATTCATTGCCAGGCACAGTAGACATGTGTAAACATGAGTATATTTCATCAACTCTAAGTCACAAAGCTTCTTCCATTTGAAAAAAAAATCAGACCTGCTCATAAAAATACTATAAAATTATAACTGATGGGAGTTCCTCATTTCCTATACTGCCTAACGTAATCACATGTGTAATAATTACTGCAGTTTAGAGCCTATTAGTTATAGTAGTTCCTGACTTTTTCAGTATCAAATATTTGCTCTGTGTACAGCAAGATAGGTCTATACTGCCAACCCTAAGAAAAGTGCTCATAAGAACTTACTTCATTCTAATCAGGTATTCTAATCTCTCTAGGGAAAAGATAAATGGAATTTCTCCACAATGTAAGGCTTGGTATGAAATAGGCAATATCTCTAATAGCAATCACTGTGTCTTCAGGTTCTACAGTTCTCCTGTAGGACTGGGAAGAGATCAACATTTTTGAAGAAAGAATCAAGTGCATGATAACATCTATGAGCAAGCCCAAGCACATCTTCATATCTAGTTTCTTACAAAACAACACAAGTATTTGCTAAGCATTTTCAACAAATAAGTAAAAGCTTGGACAATTTTTGAAACATAAAATGAATGTAGATGGCATGGTGGTATATGCTTGTAATCTTAGACTCAGGAGGCAGAGGTAAGAAGATTACAAGCTGGAGACCAGCCTGGACTACATAGCAAGACTGTTAAAAGAGAGAAAGAGGAAAGGGTAAGAGACAGAGGAAAGGAGGGGAGAGAGAGAAAGAGGGAGGAGAGAGTAAAAGAAGAAGGGAATGGGGAAGGAGGGCAGAAGGAAGCAAGCAAGGAAGGAAGGAAGGGAGGGAGGGAAGGAGGAAAGGGGGAGAGACAGAGGGAGGGGGAAAAAGGGAAGAAGAGGGAGAAGAGGAGGAAGAGGGAAAGAGGGAGGAAGGAAGGAAGGAAGGGAGGGAGGAAACAATGAAAAATTAAAAAAGGAAATAAAATAGAGAAACTATAAATTCCAGGAAACATATATAATAATAATATATATTATTCCTTATATTCTTCAAAGATCATTTATCTATTTTATTCAATGTGGTTATAACAACCTCATAGTTTACAGAATAAATATTTTCATATTACATTTCATATGAATGAGACCTAAAAGTAAGTGGTTTGTTGGGATTATATAGCTGGCAGACCCAGATGTTCAAATTCTCATGCTAACTTTTCAGTCTACTCCAAGAATAGTCAAGACAAAAACCAAAGATTTTATTCTGTGACCTGTAATGATAGACTTGTGTGCCAAATATTTTATTAGTATTCTTGCCTTTCCAGATCACCCTTCAACCTATTTCATAAGCAACAGCTCTGAATTACTCTTCTTTTTTCTTTCTGACAACCAGTCCATTTACTTTCATAATATCCTGTGTCTTCTGGCATATTCTGATGAAATTATTGCTTAGTTTATAGTATCCTTCCTTATACCTCTGAGTGAATGAAATGTCCCTGCCTGACGACTCTGTATTTTCATCTGTCCAAGATGTCAACTTGATATCTTATTTTCCATTCTGCCTAACTCACTAGTAACACAATCTGTGAACACATCAAAATGGGAAGAGCTCCTAGAAAATGTGGTCACAATCATGTGTCAAGTTTGTTATGTGACAGCTTTTTAAAAGTAGTTTGGATAGGATTAGGATCTACAGAATCAAAAATAGATCTGTTTTTTTTTTTTATTTTCAAACCAAAAGAACTAAGATTGACAGAGTTCCTCAAATGATTTCAACATTTAAGAAACTTGTTTTCATCTGTTACTGGCCATTCATCTATTATTTTCACATGCCAGACTGACATACAAAGATAACATTTAACAAAGATAACATTTTATTCCATTGAGGTCTTCGGCTAGAAGAGTTGGCTAATAATTATGAGTAGTTTTTATTGAAAAACCTATTGTGCACCAAATGTTATATTGTTGTTACATAATTCTACTTAAGAAGATTAAGTACTATTAAACTGGTTTTACAATGATAACATTGAGATTTAGAAAATATAAATAATCTTGATTGTGACCACCCAACTAATAAGTGGACATTCAGGATATGAGTTTAATTTGACCTGAATTTTTAAGAATGCGGCTGAAGATTTGGGAAACTGGAATCCTTATGAATGTTTGGTAGTTCTTGAAATAATTCTATTTTCATGTACTCAGTTAATTGATCCATTTCTCTTTATTCTGCTTGGTTCTGACATACTGAGCAATGATATCTGATATCATTTCTCCTGAAGTGTTTTTTTGGACAACGGAACATATATAATTTGCCTTCTCTGAAATTCTACAGGTTTTTTTAAAAAATCATTTGTTGTTTGTTGTTGTTGTTGTTGTTTGTGAGGGGGGGCACTGTCCTTATCTCTTTTTACTTTTTTTGGTCAGTCGTGGGGCTTGAACTCTGGGCTTGGGCGCTGTCCTTGTGCTCTTCAGCTCAAGGCGAGTGCTCTACCACTTAAGCCACAGCACCACTTCTGATTTTCTAGTGGTTTATCGGAGATAAGAGTCTCACAGAGTTTCCTGCCCGGGCTGGCTTTGAACCGTGATCCTCAGACCTCAGCTTCCTGAGTAGTTAGGATTACAGGCGTGAGCCGTCGGCTCCCAGCTGTCCCTGATCTCTTTTTGTTCAAGGCCAGTGCTTTACCACTTTGAGCCACAACACCACTTCAAGTTTTCTGGTGGTTAATTGGAGATAAGAGTCTCTCGGACTTTCCTGTGCAGGCTGGCTCTGACCCATGACCCTCAGATCTTAGCCTCCTGAGTAGCTAGGATTACAGTGCCCAGCTTTTGCAGTTCTTTTCTTTTTATAGTTTTAAATTTTTGAAACCCCTTTATACAACTACTTAAAGATAATTACAATAATAATAAAATAATGATGATGATGATAATGACAATAATAATAAGTCGGGCAGGTTTTTTTCTGAGTTGATCATCCAACAGAGATTTTCCATTGCTTGGAAAATTCTTATTTATTCAAAGTCTGCTTATTCACCAAGAAGATAATAAACTCATCAAGGAAAAGCATTTTCTCCTCAATATTTACCTTGTGCCAGTCCTTTGGCAAATATTCATCAAAACATCAAAGTTCACAATGCTTACCCAATCATGGCTGAATGAGATTGCTGTAAGAAGAAAGAATATATGGTTTTTGACTCTCTGGACTTTTTTCCTCCTGATTTTTTTCATTCTTTACATTCTCCTCCCCTTCCTTTCTCTTCAGCACCTGAGGGAATGCCCTCTTTCCTTTCCATGCAGCCCAAAGAAGAGGTCTTGACCTTTAGGGGTAGCTGTGATAGAATGGAAAGAACACTGTCTTAAACCTACCAACGTGGTAGGTACATGCTTTGATGCTGTGTGACATCAGAAGGTCTTTATACTCTCATCTGTACCACTGAGCCTAGCAATGCTTTCTCTGAAGGGTGACCAGTGGCAGGAGCCACTATTAACACACGTGAATAAATTCTAGTCTCATTCTCAGTTTTACATTTTGTTCTGTTTTTTTCTTTTCTAGCCTGAACCTCTTTTAATGCAGATACTATTATCACTTACATTTCTATGTCTTAAATAGAGCGTATACGGTTCTCTCTTTACTGCCCTTCAACTCTACTTCAGTTGGTGAATGACAGTCTGAGTTCTTAGTTGCAATGTTTATGTTCACATAGTCATCCTTGATGCTATTCCACCCACCATTCTCCCTGTCTAAGTCACTGACAGGATGTGATCTTTAGGCTCAATGGAAAAGGTTCAATGGGATGAAACTTCCTTTCTTCTAAAAGAATTACTGAAACCAAGTCAGCAGGAAATACATTGGATTGGATTTGAAGCCACTTATCACTAGACTCAGTTGGAGACCCTAATTATTGTTGCTGTTGTTTACTGGGGCTTAACAGCACCAACAAATGGGTGCTCTTTACAGACACGACTCTCAATATTTCCTGCTCTGAAACTTTTGTCATAACTTTCAGGACCCTGAACATATATACCATGTGTCCTTCTTTGGACTGAATGTGGGATAGAATGCAGAAGTACAGTTGTCATTTACTTATGTGATCATTAGGTTGGCATGCTATATCCTCTAAGCTGTAAGTATTCTATCAAGAATTATGTACTCTTGTTCTTCTATTTATTTTAACATCTTATCACATTTATCTTGATAATTTCTAGCCAAGATGGAAGAAAACAATTGAAATCCCTTCTGTCAGTACCATAACACATAAAATTGTTTTGAAAATTTCAGTACTTCCAATAGCCAAATTGGCAGAGAAATAAAATGGAAATAGAATAATGAGAGGTTTGTTTTAAGGTGCAAGATTTCTGTTTGGGAAGGGAAGTTCTATGAATAGGGGTAATAGTTACACAACACTGAATACAACCCATGTATTCATGTGGATGTCCCAAAGTATGCACCTTAAAGTGGTTAATTTTTATGTCGTATATATTTTACTATGAAAAATACTTTTGGCCATTTGCAGTAAAATAAAATGAAAATTTTCTGGAAGGAAAATGAATTATAAGGAAAAGGCTACTAAAGAATTAGTAGACATTGGAGAGAGGGGGGTAGTAATGAATGTGAGACCATATTTAGACCATCAGCTTTGCAAACACCCATCCTAGTTCTTTGGCTAGCAAGGCCTTATTCATCTAAAAGTTTCCAAGGGGGCTTTTCTTTCTCTCCTTGGCCTCCTCTTTCCCACACTTTCTACACTAGTCAGAGACCTAACTGGTCATTTTCTTTCTTTTATATTGGCAGCCACCCACATAAAGTAGTACAAACACACACACACACACACACACACACACAGAGGCTAGTGAAGGGGGTGGGCAGAAGTGAGGTGGAGGCACATTTCAAGTTGAGAAAATAAACAGCCAATGATGTGCAGGAGAGATTACAATTTGATTAAGACAAGTTCAGCTATGGAAATAAGTGTCAGATGAGCCAATTGTTTCCATATCTCAATGGGCCAGAGATGGAGCAACCAAACTGTACCATTATCAGAGTCAGTTCACACTGGGGTGGAGTTGAAGTCAAAGGATGGATGGGGGAAAACAAGAACAGGAGTTAAGGCCCCTTTTCATTAAGTCATCACTGAGAAAGGCGAGTGTGTAATAAAGCTCTGTTGGGTACTGATTAGACTGTGGGTTGGTGCAAAACAGGAAAAAAAAGATAACCCAGAGAGCAGGAGAGAAACCGAGAAAGAATGATGTAATAGTAATCATGAGCAGGGCACTGGTGGCTCAAGCCTGTAATCCTAGCTACTCAGGAGGCTGAGACCTGAGGGTCACAGTTTGAAGCCAGCCCAGCTAAAGTCTGTGAGACTCTTATCTCCAATTAAACACCAGAAAACTGGAAGTGGGTGGTGATGTGGCTCAAAGTTGTAGACCACTAGCCTTGAGCAAAAAAGTTCAGGGACAGCACTGGCGTTCTGAGTTCAAGCCCCATGACTACCAACAACAAAAAAGTCATCATGACTTGACATCTTCTCTCTGACTTTTGATGGAGAAGAGCAGAAAAGCTGGATTAAACTAGAACACAAGCTACAATGTCACACAGCCTCTCAGGAAATGGTTCCCATGGACTTCCCAGGTATGAGCCTCTTAGGAAGAATAGAGAAGCAGAAGAAAGTATGAATTCTGGGGAAGATAAACCAGCTGTCACACTGGCAGTCTTAGCCATCAGAAGAAAACAGAGACAGATAGATCTTATGGACCTTGTTTCTCAGCCCCCACTGAGACATGAGCACCAGAGCAACCAGAGCCTTAAAAAAAAAAAAAAAAAAAAAAAAAGGATTGTGACCATCTATAGATGGACCATTAGGGCCTGGTGTTCAGACTGATAAAAACCACAGATGTGTTATTTGTAAGTCGATTCTTCCCTTTCTACTAGTAGAAAGGTCATTTCTAAAGCACAAAGTCAAGACGTTGAGCCTGCATTTAGGCATTTCCATCCTTAACACAGGACAGTCAGAAGGCTATGTGCCTGAATGTCTGTGCCTTTGAAACATCTGCTAAATCCTTTGAAGTTTCAGCATTTCAGGGACCATAACCAGAGAAAGGGAAATCAGATCAGGTAAATATGAACCAAGAGTTCATAATCCCAGTATTCTCAGAATGTCTATTATGATGAAGAAATAAACTCAAGAGGAACCCCCAAGTGCTGAAGGACCAGGGGGAGTTGAGGTAGAACCAGACATGAGAGGTTTCCTGGTGAGCCAGGCTAGTATAGAAAATTGGGACTGTTTGTTATCAATCTGGCAGTGCTATCATTACCTGTAAATAATACAAGTGCTGGTGATCTACCTCTTACTCTATTTTTGCTTCTTCAAACCAAGGAGAAAAACAAGAACAATTAAATAAGTTACAGGCTTTTCTCTATATACTTTGTTCCTTTTGCTGCCAAACTCTGTTTATGACTTTTACTAGAAGAATATAATTAGCTATGCTAAAATGGAAAAATTTATTTTCACAATGTATCCTCTATATTCTCAAAAAGATAGAGCAATAGAGAAATAAGCTCTCCCCTCCTATATTCACAAGTTCAGCAAGCACAGTTATTTCATATGAAAGTCATCAATCTCTTCTGTTACCAAGCAACTGCCATGATAGGATTTTCTGTATTCTAATGGTGTCTTTGCATCCGCTTGAATGGGGAACTGAACTGAACAATCTCCAAGGTTCTTTTCAAGCCCAAGATCTTATGAGTTTGTGAAGGACAGGGGGGTATGTGTGTGTGGTGTGTGCGTGTGTGTGTGTGTGTGTGTGTGTGTGTGTGAGTGTGTGTGTGCACACGCACGTCCACACTAAGGCTTAAACTCAGCCTGGGAACTCACTGCCCCTTTGCTTTTTCACTTAAGTCTGGTGCTCTAACCACTTGAGCCACAGCTCCATTTCTAGATTTTATTTTTGTTGGTTAACTTAAGAGTCTTACTGACTTTTCTGCCCAAATTGCCCTTGAATCTCGATCCTCAGATCTCAGCCTCACAAATAGCTATGATTACAGGCACAAGCCACTGTGCCTCACTCGATAGGGAATTATTGCAAAGGAGTGAGGATCCAAGCAACTAGATCCCTTACCCTATGCTGAAGACGGTACTTGAGAACTACCCCCTTCTCTTTGCAAAGTCACATTCTGAGGTGCAATGATGGTTGTGCCCAGAAAGTCCCAACAGGGGAGAGATTTCTGAATTTTATAAAAACACTGTGCAAATACAGCTTCCAAACCTTTCTGTCACTGTCCACCTTACCACCTCTAATCAGATTGCTGTCCCTAAGGTCCTCCTATGTAAAAATTCTCTGGTTCTGACCAGCTGTGTGCTAATTTCTCAGCTACACATGTGAAATAATCATAATAACCCCAAAGATCTCTTTCCCAGTAGTGGTGGTATGAGGATCAATTCATTAAGCCCTGCAAAATGCTTTGAAGCATGAACAATAGAACATTCTGCTTGTCTGTCAGAAAGAATTCACATTATTCCCTGAGGCCTGACCCTGAAGATGGGGGCTGAAGCATATTCCCCCTTTGCTGGCATTTGTCACACTTGGACAAAGGGCTCTGGAGTCAAAGGGCAGCTTACACCCCACACCCCATCCAATGTCTAGAGGAATTCCTAGGAATCACTTATTGCTAAAGATTGCCAATGGCCCTGACTCATTTCCTTTCTTCCGTTAGATTTGCTTTTTCCTGATTTCACTTTTCACATGAAATGGGCGAGGCACGTTTGCTTGGGAGAGAGACCATCATTCCAGCCCCAGTGCAGGGCCTTGAATTCAGGGTCTCATCACTTTCTTGACTTTGTCCACTGGAGGCTGACTCTACTTGAGCCAGCTTTTTGCTCCTTTTTTTTTTTTTTCTGGTTAACTGGAGATAAGAGCCTCATGGACTTTTCTGCTTGGGCTGGCTTTGATCCACAATCCTCAGGGGTTATAGGCATGAGCCACAAGCACCTGGCTTAGCCCTAGACATTTATATACAATGGACATGGGGATTCTAATATTTCTTTCTACCACGAAGCAGGTGAGGACTTCTTCCAAGTTCCTCTTTTGGCTTCCCTCACCTAGTTCCTAATCCTGCCCCAGGTTTCATTGTGACATTTAATAACTTTAAGGTCACCCTTGCCTTCTAAGCACTTCTTCC
Organism: Dipodomys merriami; assembly: GCF_024711535.1. Taxonomy (NCBI): domain Eukaryota; kingdom Metazoa; phylum Chordata; class Mammalia; order Rodentia; family Heteromyidae; genus Dipodomys; species Dipodomys merriami. Next base: position 1,169,772 of record NW_027203293.1, on the reverse strand, counting down.
CAATGTAGCTTGGGAAGGCAGAGTAGCCCAGCATTGCCACGTACACAAAGGCCCCAGGGATCCTGAGTGGTTAAAAAGCCACCATGGGCTCAGTGAAAACAGTCCCCTGCCAGACTTCTGTTTTCTGCAGATGATTTACTAATCCATACATATCAGTGCCAATAAGTTCTTTGCAAAACCCTTTTAAAGTCTATTGGATATGACAGGTTTCCAGAACTTTTAGGAACCATAGGTTTAATGAACGTGCTGACATTTGGAAAGGCCTGTAGCGTTGCTGAGTATCTGTGTGTTAGCTCCTGCTTAGTAACTTTGTGATGAAGTTATTGAAAAGGACTAGATTTCTTCTTAAACTGGATCAAGATTTTAGAAAACATGATAATTATATCCCTAAACCTAAATGTTCCTTCATTCTTTAAAATGGTAATCTAGTGCAAAGGAAAATAACACAGGCAAGACAGAGGACTTAAGTTGTGATCTATTATTTTGACACCTGGGTCATAACTTGGAGTGTGATGCTGCTTTGTATATTTAGCACAATTCAACATGTTATCTGAATAAGTGAAGTACAAATTCTGCAAACCACTGAATAAACAGTTCATGTATTTAATACCAGAGTATGGTATTAGCACATCATGATGTCAAGACACTATGACATGACAGTATTCCTTAAAGAAGCTAGTGACCCACTGCCTTCTGCCTGTTTTCTCCTCTGGCTCCTTTTGTGCTTTACAAACCATGAAAAGAAATAACTTTGATTAAGGAAATGGCAGGGCTAGTTGTCTAGGCCACATAAGCATAGCAGTCAGTTTTATTGATATAAACTTTATAAAGAAATAGAAATTAATAACAATACTTAGGATAGCTTATCCAGTGTCACACAACTGTAAAAAAATAGCAGAACCTCTCATATATATTATGTGTATCTATACGTTTATTAAGCTTTTATGTACATAATTTTTCACCTGTAAATTATATGTCTAGAATGTTCTTCAATAGATATCTGTCATAATTGTTTCCATTCCCATTTATATATATATTATATATATATATATATATGGTTGCAACCATTTAAAAAATGAAAAAAAGTCTGCCATGTAATGATATGGGTTAATCCTAAAATATTAAGTGAAAACAAACAAAACAAAAGTAGGACACGGACTATGTTGAATAGTATGATACTATTTGAGATTTAAAAGAAATTAGAAGTATTTCATAAGGTTTATTCGAGCATTTATATAGCATTTCTCTGTTAACCTTTTAAGGTAATACTTAGGGTTTATTTTTAGAATTTTAAATAATAAGAAAATAAAAATTACTTGGAAAGCTTATCTCTCTGCCCTGTCTCCTACTTCAATCTTGTGTTCATCGGTACTTACAGCCTGCAGTAAGTAGTGTTTATCTGAATATCTGAAGTGGGCTCCATAGGTATTAAGGTAACATTATTTACCTGAGGTCATAGACTCTGGCTCATCTGCTTTGGATTTCCCTGAGCAAGTTACTTAACTTTTGTAAACTTGTTTTTTTCAATGGTAAAATAGACATGAGAACCCTGCAGAGAGCTGGCATTTATTCAGTGATAACCATGGGGTCAGCCTCTTGGTGCTTTTTTATTTCCCATGGCATTTTTGTCTAATCTTAAAACAACCTTTCTGATGAGTATTACTGCTGTCACCCCCATTTTACAGATATAGAAAAAGACATACATTATAAAACTGAGTGGAGGAGCCAGGACTTGCATGTTTCCAGGATCCATGGACTTAACAGGCTATTGGAGAAGTGAGAACGCTCAGATAGAAGGTTTGGTGCTCTGACCCTCTTTGGAAATGCTACCTATGATTTCTTATGTTGTTTTTTCTCCTTCAGCAAAATCTTCCAATGATTAAAAACATGCATCCAGAAAAGAAAAATATATTCTCCCTGATTGAATAAAAACAAGGGGGCTTTGTTCTGAAATAAATGATGAAATTTAAGCAGGAGCTTGTGCATAACTAGAGCTCAAACATGTGGAAACTGTAAGTGAACTGCCATGGAAGATTACAGGAAAATATTGTACAGGGTGTGTGTGTGTGTGTGTGTGTGTGTGTGTGTGTGTGTGTGTGTGTGTGTGTGTGTGTGTGTGTGTGTGTGTGTGTGTGTGTGTGTGTGTGTGTGTGTGTGTGTGTGTGTGTGTGTGTGTGTGTCCTGTGCGATACAACGGATTTATTGTTATTAGGCAGACTAATTACAGACTTGAGAAAGGTAATCATGCCTCTTATGTGAAAGCTTAATCACTTCACCTCAAGAAACTACATAGCTGTCATAAAGGTTAAATTCTGTCTGGTGTCTCCATTTCATGACCAAAGTCCATCTGCAGTGTAGGTTCTTTATTTTTCAGTGTTTGTATATGGATGTAACTTTTTCAGGTGAATATAAAAATGATTCTCCAAAGCTTCATCTGGGGAAGCACTCTGTCACCCTGGCTCCCATACAAGTATAACGAGAGTTTCTTTTGACAGAAAGAAGAAGTCAAGAAGCATTAATTCTGCTCTCAGCTCTGCTACAATTCTGTTTGCAATTCTGAGACTTTTGCTCATTTATGAAACTAGGACAGTCCTACAATATATATGTCTTTGTCCTTTCTACAAAATTTGACAGTTTCCCAAAATAATAATTCTTCTACTGGTCATTGAATTTTTTCAGAACCTAAAACCATATCTAGCATACAACAGACACTAAGTAAACATGAATGAATGGCTGTCTAAGTTTCTTTTCAATTACAACATAGCATGCTGCCATAAAACCATAATCTACTGAATTGAGCTAGATTACACTGCATGTAGCAGATAATGTTGGCTGTCAGCTTTCTTCTTATTTGTCTCTTTCCACTACTGAGACACCATCATGAAGATATCCACAATCATGTAAGTTAGTATGTACAAAAAAAAAAAAAAAAGATTTGAGAGTTGCCAATTTTTCCTCTTCTTTAGCAAGGATATGGTTTGGATGAGAAAAACATTGAATGTACTTGAAATGTCCCGGATCTGCTGATTTTATTTATATAGGGTGTGCCTGCCAACCACTCCTAACTATAATTAAGAATTGGCCCCAGAGCACCTGTCTCCAAGGCCTATATATTGGTAAAATAAAAGGTTGACTAGAAGCCATTACTGATAATGTCTAAAAGCTTCAAGTAACATGACAGGGTTACCAGATTCAGAAAGGGATATAACCACACAGAACATTCTGGATTTTTGTTTTTATGTGCATCAGAGTTCTTGGTTGCTGATATTTTTTTACCTATGGGAGAAGAATCGATCTGCTTTACAGCTGCAGAAAAACAGTAGGTTATCTGCTAGATCACTGATCTAACTTAGCATATGTATGCTTAGCTAATGCATCATTGATTTTAAAAATGAATAAAATCCAGTCTCTATACACAAATTCAATCCAAGTGTGTATGCTTGTTAGTGATTCTTGTTCTAAAGGCTGAAGAAACTACCACCCTAAATTTTAATCACTTTCCTAACAGTGCACTTAGAGGTTGTATGGTTGAACACTGCATGCTTCTGGAATGTTACAAAATCCCTGCTGCCCGCACAGATTAGCTCAGGGGAATTCTCAACCCTTGATCAAGTTTCTATTCCTCTCCCTCTGTTCTCCTAACTCACATGCAAGGCAACTCCAGGTATGGTTCCTTCTAAGCCCAGTTTCGATTTACTAGAGATCTCCAAGGCCCTATCACCAGACTTGGGCCCACCATCCTGTGAAAGGTTCTTTGGGATGCGCCAGCAGATTCTCTAACTTAAGGAAAGCTAGAGGCTAAGGAAAGGAAGGAAAAGATCTTTAAAGGTGGCCAAAGGGTAGGGTCTTCCTGGCCAACACTGAGATCTTCAAAAGGGAGCTTCAAATGAGCTTGTATACCGGCAGGTGTACAAGTGGGTGAAATAAAGGTTACACCATGCAGTCTTCTCATCCCCAAACCATCACCAGAAGCTCCGCCAAAGGAGATAAGAAATTGAAATTTTATTTCCAGAATTCTCACTTGACTGTACATGGAAAGAAAAGGATTTTTTCCTGTTCTCACACAACCAGCACAACCTTGTGACATCAGATGTGAAGGAGTTTTCTCCCCCACATGCTGAGCAATTCTACCGGCTGTGTGTCCTCTAATTTATTTCAGTTCTGGTGTCAACCTGGATTTAGCATCAGATCCCTCAACTGTCAATTACAAGTGGTAGTTGTCTTCTCTGATTGACTGGCAGGAAATTAAGGGTCCTGTGACCTAGAGTCTGAAAATAAGTCAGAGAATTGGAGGAAATACTTGATTCTAACCTATTATTTTAAAGGATTTTACAGGGGTTGCAGCCACAGGGAAAAGGTGCATAGTAGGGCAGTACAGACCTTCCAGCCTCTGCAGGGAACTCCTTGTGTTTAGACATCCATCAGCTCATGGAACCCAGCCCTTTTGGACTTTTAAAAAGGCTTCCTTACAAGGGTGTGATTGATTGCATCATTGGTCATTGGGTCATTAACTCAACCTCAGCCCCTCTCTCTTCCCAAGAGATTGGGGGTGGGGTTTAAAATTCCAAACCTCTAATCATGCCTTGGTCTCTCTGGAGATCAGCCTTCATCTCAAAGCTACTAGGGGTATCTGAGCCACCAATTCACTCAATAGCATGCAAGAGACATTCTTAGCACTCCAGAGACTCCAAGGATTTTAGGAGTTTTGTCAGGAAATCTAATTAGGACCAAGTACATTTTACAATAGTACACATATACATTATACTTTCCCATATATTTGCCCAGACACATAAAGATATACATATACATATGCAAGTACACATGCATATGCTATTGTCATTTTGAGAGAGTCTGTGTAACACAGGCTAACTTCATAATTCTCCAGCCTTGCTTGGGCTTGTGACACCATGTTCATATATTCATAGAAAATACTAAAAGCCCACCTAAAAATTGTGTGGCTTTTTTTTGACTGGGGGAGGGCAGGGAAGACCTTTACTTTTCACTTTTTATTTTAATTTGGATGTTGTAAGCATTCAGTCTACATATAATTAAAACAAATGAATTAAAAGCTATAAAGTGAAAGGAATAAAATTGTCCAGAAATGAACAAAAGTCAAAGGTCAATTAATAATTTTCCCCAACAAGGCTGTCTTCCTGAAGTTAGAATTTAGCTTGTTTCAGCTAAGAACACTTCTAAATGAAGTCCTAAGGAGAAAATCATCTTTGTCCAGTCTTTGAATGGTCCCTGGGACCTAGCATCTGTCTGCCTCTCTTTCCTTTGTCTGGGTGGGAAAGTCAAGGAGAGGCACCTTTTACGTGCCCATTTCTCAGAAAAACTAGTGGCTCTTAAAAGTATAGGAGTAGAATATGGCTGATTTAGTGTGTAATCTTGTAATAATGGTGGCCATGTTGGTGGTACTGATCAAAAATGAGCCAGTGAAGGCTCATTTCAGCTGAATTGGCCTCTAGAGGAGAAAGAAAAAAAATGAATTAATTATTTTAAGAGTCCCAAATAATTCATTCCACCTTCTGGATACCAGGCAGCTCCAAACAGCCCCTGTTGAAAGATGCATGTGGGGGAGGGAATTCATTTATAGAATGGCCTCAAAAGAGCAGGATACTTCCCAAGTTACCACTCACTCAGGGAATTCTGCCTACACCAGACCCTGCAGAAACACAGCCTTGGATGTCTGCAAGAGGAGGCCCTGAGCTGCACCTGCCAATGCTTCTCTGTGGCCGCAGCTCTTCTTCCCCACATGGTGGAAGTGCTTGCCTGAAGCTTGCCTTGATCATCCCTCTCCAAAGCTCCAAATCTACTTGGATGCTTCCCTTCTCCTCCTCCTTAGAATCTGAAGAGCTAACTTGAGTGTATTCAACAGTGGAGTAGAGTTGTTGAATCTCTACCCTTCTCCAGTCTAGAGAAGACTGTTGAGTCCTAATACTCATGTATAGGGAGAAACTCAAACTCTTATCTTTAGTCTTCCACAGTCAAGAAATTATCAGCTCATCTGAGAGGTTACAACTAAGATGCCTGGGGAAAGGGGGACCAGAGGTAGGTCCAAGTTACTAACACAGGTGAGGAACCAAGGTTTTAACTTGGAGCAGTGACTATCAAACCCTATCTGGGCTGCTGGTTCAAGACCTCTTCATCCAGTCTCTATGTTCAGCTCAGGTGGATGGGTGGGCCATCTTTTCGTGAAAGTCCCTCAGTGACAAGGCAAGAAAGTCTGACTCAGCTCCATCCCCGGGACCCCCGACCTTTCATTTGTCCCGGTGATAGGCTACTCGATTTTCACATCTTAGAAAGGTCCCAAAGGGGAGCTCCCTGGCAAGGGACCCTTTCCCAGCCACCTGAAGGGATGATTCTTTAGGCGGAAGATCCAGCTCAGAGCAAGTTGTACTTGACTTTTGAGGCTCTGGGGCTTGAAGCGCGGGCACCCCAGCCTCTGCGTGGCCTGGGTGGTCCCCGACAGTGAAGTCCCATCCGCGGCCTTGCCCCCACTCCCCTTCCCCTCCCCCCCCCCAAGCACAAACGCGCTGCGGCCGCCAGAACCCTGGGCCCCGCAGCGTTCGGCCATTGGACAGCGACAAGGCAGGGGCCCTGGCCCCAGCCGCCTGCCTGGGTGGGCCGCGCTGGGTAGGTAGCTGGGGGGGACCGGAAGGATGGCAAGGAAGTCGGAGAGAGTTTCCTGAGATGAGAGATTACTTCCGTCCGGGCGCTGGCCTCTCTCTGAAGCCGGCTGGCGGGGGCTCGGGGGAGCGGGGTGCGCTGGGCTCCGCCGCCCTTGCCACCTGCAGCGCCCGGGCTCAGGGCCGCGGGAGACCTGGCGGGGGGCCGGGGGGACGCGCTCCATCCGTGGCGGGGACTAATCGGGGCATCCTTGCAGGTGCGAGCCGAGCGCATCTCCAAGCGCCTAAGCCATGGTGGCCAAACAGCGGATCCGGATGGCTAACGAGAAGCACAGCAAAAACATCACCCAGAGGGGCAACGTAGCCAAAACCCTGGTAAGAACGAGGGCGGCGCCGGCGGGGCCGAGCGGGGCAGGACCCGGCGGGGCGGGGCGGGGCGGGGCGGGGCCGGGCCGGGCCGGGCTGGCGGGCGGCGGGCCCCCCCGGCCAGGCCTCCAGCAATTGGGTACCGGGGCTCTGGGGACGCGTAGAATCCAGGTGGGCTGGGGAGGGGGTGGGGGGAGGGAGAGCGGGGAGGGCAGACAGCTCTGCCCTCCTCATGGGCCAGGATGGTGGGGTTGATCGTAGCCCCTCTGGGAGTGGCTGCCTAGACTATCTGAGGGCCACGGAGCAGCCTCCCGTGTCCTTGGGAAAGTCAGAAAGCCACATCATTTGGGTACAGTTAAGCCAACTGCATGAATACTGGGCCTGGAAACGAAGGTGCTAGCACGTTTTGGATGGATGGATGGATGGATGGATGGATGGATGGATGGATGGATGAGTCCATTTAATATCTCTAGCTCTTAGCCTGCCTCTCTGCGCTCTCTCTCCCACTCCAGTCACTGCGTCATGGTCTCCCTGTGTTTGAAAGAGCTCAAAGTGGGAAACGAGATTCTGACCCACATTTCCCTCATCCTCCTTTTGCCCTTTTCCTGCGATCTCCCCTGCTACTGCTGGGCTCCAGTTTAAGTGCAACATTATTATCCTTCACCCTATATTCTATGCCCCCCCCAACTGTAGATTAAAGCTTTTCAACTGCAATTTTAAGTCAGATGTATGCCCTTGGGCACAGACCTTTCTATTAGTCAAGCAGATTGTTTTCAACAGAAAATGCCAGGTCTGTGACTTTGGACCTACAGTGGCATAAGTTGGATGGTTGGGTTGAGCTGGTTTCCCAGTCTTACAAGCAAAGGCTCCTAGATCTATTACCTTATTCAATAGAAGTCCAGCTGAAACTTGGGGTTTGTCTGGAAACACTTGTAGACTCGATGAGGCCATTGATTTTAGCCAAAAAAAAAAAAAAATGTATGTGGGTTTGATTAACTAAGCCAAAAGCTGGATATGCAATCATCACTCGGGAATTTCCACAAAACCAAGCAGCACTGTGGCAGAGAAACCTTCATTTTAAGTTCCAGGCTTAAATAATTTTTTTTTTATCATTTTAGGAATTCAATTATTTAGTGGTGACTAGGGCAGCTAAGGACCGATGCGTTATTAAACCTGAACCATTTGTGTTTTTTTTCAGGTAGATCTCTATTTCCGCTATTCATTTCCTTTAGCAAAAAAATTCACATTTCAAAGCAATTCTAATTGGTGTTAAGTCACATAGGATTTAATATTCCTGAAGATTAGCAATAATACAAGAACACTTAATTTGCAGGGCTCTTTTATCCATTAGGCTCTGAAGACTCAACATCTGCTACCTCTATCTTTTCAAGATCACTAGAAAAATGTTTGAGACCCAAAACACATACACACAAAATTATCAGTTCCAAAATAAGAAGAGAAAATGTGAAGACTGGGAAAACACTATTTAAATATCTAGCAAATGTAACTAGTCATTTGCAATTCAACTTGACTCAACTCTCAGAACTACATTAAGTTATGTTTAATGTGAGGTAGGAGTACATTAGATAGGTTCTGATACAGCATCGGATAGGCCCTCCAAAAGTGCCTGGCGCCTATGATGATCGTTAAGTGGCCCAACTAAATTTGTAATGAAAGGTTTCTAAACCAAGCCATGAGACATGTTTATTTTCAATTGGTTGGACGGGACTTTTGGTTAACTTTATTGAAAATGGGTCAGCATCTATAAAGAAAAATAAAATTCTTCAAAAAAGAAACTATAAATCCTAAATCTCATTTTCCCAATTACAAGTCAAACATGGTTATCCTTTGATGGAAGTAACTTGAAAAAAGGCAAACAAAACACTTATTCAGGATGAAACTCAGTAAATGAGAACACATATACAGATTTCAACAGAAAATTTAGGCTAACTGTTCAGAAATAAACTTCTGTAATTGTATGCAGATGCTTCCCTATTTCATTATTAGCTCATGGGCTTGGGGTACATAGGTATTTGTTTTCTCTGAGAGAATAAATTAATAAGAAACAGAGAAATGCGATAAACATTTTGAGCTTATAGTAATCCCTCCTAAGTGAGAGGAGGAATTAAATTGCAATGATAGGAGTTATCCTGCTTATATCTTATCCCAGGCAAAACCATACCCTCATATTCTGGAACCTGATTATTTACAGAATAGCTACTGTTTTCCAACCTTTCCCAGCAATACAATTTGGTTTATGTGACTTCTCACAGTGAGATGCTACTAAAAAATAATAACCTAAAACTCTCAGAAGGAGATATATTGGTATTTTGATGTTTGTGAGCTCTGAAAGTACCAAAATAACATTGATTCACTGAAGAATGTCACCAACTAGTTTTGGGATTTTTGTTATTGTTGTTATATACTCCAATCTCTACATGATGGTATTTGTGTTTTTCTACAAATGAGAAAAAAAAAGACTCCAGTTGTCATGGTTACCAGAGCAATGATGATCACTTAGACTCCTGAAGTCACTCAATGGCTTTGCTGGCAATAGAGCTAAAATAAATTTTTATGTTTCATTACTGGAACAATAGTGGCAGAATTGATGACCCAGCAATGGTGACCAATGTGACCAATTGTTAGAAAGGTTGTAGAAGAGGGTTGAAGGAGTAAATATCATACTATATTCAGGTAACTTTATTTCAAATCTCTATTATTTACCTGATCTTAGCTTGACTATCTGAGTGCAAAGCATCACAGCGTTATCATATGTAATTATTGAAGACTGGTCCAGAGCAACACTTGTATTCCCTGCAGTGGCAGGTCCAGTATGAAATTAAGGGAGAATGGAGAATGAGAGCCTCTGATCCTTAGTCATAGTAGGCCTCCACTGACACTTCAGTCTTCACCACTCTAAAAAGGGAACTATAGGAATAACTCAACCCATCACCAATTAGGACGTATTAATAAAATGCCCCACCTAAACCCAGACTTGCTCTGCTTGAGCTAAAGCATTATGTTTAAAGTAACTGTACGCTTATCCATACTCAAAAACATAATAAAATGCATTTATTTTCTGCTTTGTTTCCAGCCAGGCTTTACACCTGATAGAAATGTAGTATCTGTCCTTTTTCTGAGTTCTACCACAAGGAAATATTTGTTACAATATCTGCTCAACAAATACACTCTGTGTATTTGTCTATTTTATATAAATGTAGCCTCTTGTTTGCTCAAGCTAATGAGGAAGTAATTAGTAAGTTCTTTGCTTTTCCTTTTTTTAAAAAAATATTTATTTAATTGTTGTGTATGTGGTACCAAGGAATTGAACCTAGTGCTTGCATGCTAGGCAAGCACTCTACCACTAAGCCACATTCCCAACCTCTTGCTTTTCTTTTTTTTTTTTTTAATTTTCTTTTATTTCTCTCAGTAATGGGGCTTGAACTCAGGGCCTGGGCTCTGTCCCTGAGCTCTTTTGCTCAAAGCTAATGCTCTACCATTTTGAGCCATAGCTCTACTTCCAACTTTCTAGTGGTTAACTGGAGATGAGAGTCTCATAGACTTTCCTTCCCTGGGCTGGCTTTGAATCAATCCTCAGATTCCAGCCTCCTGAGTAGGTAGGATTACAATCAAGAGCCAGCTCTTCTCCCTTTTTATATGACAAATCACTGCTTCTTCTAATGCCTCTTCAGAAAGTCTGGTTTTTTGCATTGGTTGATTTCATTTCCAGGACACCAAAATATAAAAATAAAGGTGTTGTGGGGACCATTCCTATGCCCTTTGCTCTTGGTTTGAGAAGAGCAGGAGGCACGGGGAGGGGGTGGGGGGGTGAGGGGGTTAGGGGAGGGAGGGAACATTCTTGAAGATGTGGTCATGCCCTTCTGCTTACCAGGGAGTGCTGAGACTTCTCCAAGCACAGGCTTCAGTAAGGCCTAAGTTGCTGGGTGCCTCTGTGCTCCTGAAGGCTTCTACTGCACTGACTCTTCCAACTTTTGGTATATAAAAGTGTTTAGGAAAATGCCTGTGTTGGCTGAGCCACAGTCCCTGCACCCAAGAGTCAGAGGAGGGAGGATCTCGAGTTCAAAGCTAGCCTGGGCTACATAGCAAGACCCTGTCACATAAAGGAGAGAAATTTCCTGTGTTTTCTGGGTCTGCTGGGAATACACGGGTATAACCATGAATGATGAATCCAGTAGTTGAAAACGTTAAGGCTGGGTGTAAATCACATGCCAGCTTCTGCTCAAGTTAACAAACTGTAGATCTCAGTTTCTCAACTACAAAATGAAAACAGTAATACTTGGTTGGCATTAGTTGTGCATGCTAGAGATAATAGATGTAGCCTCCCTAATAGACTACCTAACATAGAATAAACCTTCAACAGAAAGACACAGTTATTACCAATATAATTTTGTCTCTGAAATCCCTGTAAATGTATGTATTTATATGCTATTTGCCCCTAGAATATTTTAAGATGACTAGGTTCATTGAGTTGCACAGTGTTAATAAAATTCTTAGTGAATTAATTTTTTTAACTTATCCCAGAACTTTAAAATTGACTTTATACATGCCCAATGAGAGTTGAGATTGAGTCTGTTTTATTCCCGGTAGTATCTCTGGCACATGACACAGTACCTAGCAGTCTACAATAATGAATCCATGAATCTGATTTCTCTTTTTGTTTATTACCTTCTAGAGGCCTCAAGAAGAGAAATACCCTGTAGGACCATGGCTGTTGGCCCTGTTTGTTTTTGTTGTCTGTGGCTCAGGTATGGTATTTCACTGAATTTATATCTCATGTTCTCCACAGTCATTGAAATACTATTTTTATTCGCTAATAAAAAATGCTGATCTTAGATTTAAGTAAACAGCTGCCTTAGCCTTAATCTTAATGGACTTTGTGTATATTCTATTAAAAATGAAAACAAAGACAGAACTGATACACTATCAAAATCATAAAATGATTACAACAAGTAATTTACTTAAATGGAGTATATACACTATAGAGTTCAGGTAACTCATTCTGGTTAGACATCATCTGAAAAGGGCCCTTAGAAGAGAAAATGAAACACCTGTCTGCCTGAGAAAGTAAGGGAGACATTTTTCTAGAATATTCTATAGACCTTGTAGGTAGGATTGAGCCTGTGACCTTGAATCATAAATTATGGGCCACCTGACACTGTGAAGTAGTTACAAGTTGATAGAATTGTACTTGCACATATATAAACACACACACACACGCACACACACCATGAACAAAAGTACCATGCAGTTGTTCCTAATTAAATGCTGTTAGTTAGGAGCAGTTCAATTCTTGTGAGTTGCTTAGAGTTCCAAAGATAGGAAGTCCACTAGGGATTGTGCCTCACACCCAGACACCCTCCTACCTCAAAGACAAGAGAAGCCCAATACTAATAACAGACCAGTTCCTCTCATCCTCAAGATATGGCTTTTCCAAGAACATAGAAACTCCTAGGAGGAAAGAGCAATCTGCAGTACTTGATCATTCATCCACTCAAAGAAATGAAGATCTACTCTTTCCTTGAGGGAAACGGAATAGCAATCTTTTCTTCACAATGCTTAACAGATGTTCTCTCAGTCTTTGAATGCTTCTGAGATGAGGTGCTCACTTCTTCAAAAAGCCCATTCCCGACCAAGCAGGGTGGTACATGTCTGTAATCTCATCACTCTGGAGGTTGAGTCAGGAGGATCATCAGGTGCAGGCCAGCCTGAGCTACAAGCAAGACCCTGTTTCAAAAACAAACAAGATTATTCCTATTCTCTTCTGAACATCTTCAGGTGAATCTTCATTCAGCCTTGCCTCCTAACGTGTGGTTTCTATATTCTTCTTCTGGATATGCTCAATGATTGTCTTAAAATACAGCTTTGGCAGCTTTGGAAGGAAGTCTAAAATTGGTCTGACCACCACAGAGGCAATAGGACTGTCACCACACTTGATTTAATTATTCAGTTTCTACTAGTATCATTTGCATTTGAAGTTACTTTTAACTGTCACACTTAACATCCAGCTGTTCTTCATGGACATTACCTGCAAGCTTGAATACTTCCATATCCTAGGGAGCTCCCTGGCCCATCATATGTGCATGGATCTAGGTAGCATTGGACATCATTTCACTTAATATCCATTTCCTTCCACAAGAATGTTTAAGGAAAGCAGTGTTAGTTTCCCACTAAATAAGTAACTCCTCATACAATATTTAGCACATATGATAGATGGATGGATAGAAGGATGGAGCCAGATATTCTCTATACTATAGTTACCTAGTTAACTTTTTTGAGACCTAATATCATGATCATTTCTGTCAAAATTTTATTGTCAGTTTTCAGTTGTCTTTCAACAAAGTATCCATCAACTTTGGAGACATAGACAAATATCTGTAATAAATGTTTTATTGATATTACATTATACTATACAGAATGGTCAATGATAATACACAGTATATTCAGCATATTGTCCTTCATTAATGATGCATAGTTCAAAGCACGGTATACAATTTCAAGGAATATAGCATATTAATGTCATCATTTCCATCAGTACTTATATATTTATCTGTGATTGATGATATGTCTTAGATTCGTAACCCAAAACAAAAATAGCAAACAAACCTGTTGTTTTAGCACATCACAGAAAAATCAAGAAAATCAATCTACATAAAAATTATCTATATTTCTAGATCTTCATGATGAATCTGTAGGCTGTTAGATCTTGAACCTTGAGCCTTTTATCTAATTCTCCTTCTGCTCCAACTTTATAATCTCTAAAAGTATATTATACCTCCAAGTCACTGAAAAAAGGTCTAGGTTTAGAGAACCTCATGGAACACCCCAATGAGACAATTCCCTTCAGGTTAACTTTGACCCTGAAAACTAAATTCATCCAACAATCACCACTTGAGAATGCATTGTGTATGTGGCACTGTGCTGGGCTTTGGAATCTAAACCCCTTCAGGAGCTTGCAAGGAGGTAGGGACTTCAGGGGTTCACCCCTGGGAGAGAGCACAGGGGTGGTGACCACAGAGACACCTAACACTCACCCAGCATGGACAGAGGACTTCCATGTTGCAAGGCTGAAGGGACAGCTTCCTGTGGGAGGTGCTGTTCAAGCAGAGTCTGGAAATAAACAGCTAGACAAAGCGGGTGAGGAAGGTGATGCTACAGAAGGGGACAGGATGTGACATAGGTGCAGAAGCTGCAGACAGCCCAGTAAGCACGGAACTGTAACACTGTCCAGAAATCCTTGAACTGTGTAATCACTGCTCCATTGTCCAGTGTCTAAATATGCAGGACTAATGTTTAATTCTTTGTTGTCCTCAAGATACATAGTAACTGTAAGTAGCCTCTTCCAACTGCCCAGGGGAAAAACTAAAATAATCTTCAGGTCTGGCTTCTTTTTCTCAATCGTGTATTTCTCAAAACAGCACCTTTTCCTTTTCCAAGGACTTAGAGTAACTCTAAATCATATGACTAAAATTTTGCCAAACCTATGTATCTTTTCCTGTTAGGTAAGTTAGGACACTCACAAGCAACTGTTTTCTAGAACCTTCCACATCTTCAATAGTTTCTCAGAGATAAAGTATGTTGACTCTGCTGGCTCTGTTATCTTATTCATAGGTTTGTCCAGGCCCCTGGGATGTGAGCCTACAGGACTTGGAAATTTGGCTTCACAACTTACTGTACCCCACCCTTCTCCCTTACAATCCACGGCTATTTTTGTTTTGTTTTGTTCTTCCCCTGCGGTGCTGGGGATTGAACACAGGTCCTTGTACATGATAAGAAAGCACTGTGCAATGGAGCTACACCCTCACTCCACCACTGCCCTTTTAATGGTGTGTGTTTAAACCTTTGTAACTAGAAGACCCTTTTCCTTCTACAGAGAGACGAAGCATAAACAAGCGCTAAGTTACTTTACCTACAGTATCTTCTCCACCATCATAATTCCTGAGCAATGGGCCTTATCGCTTTTCATCATAGCTACAAATCATCCACTCCACCTTTTTTTTTTTTGCCAACTTTAGCACTTTTGGGGGTGGGGGGGAGGTCCGGTTGTGGGGCCTGAACTCTCGGCCTGGGCGCTGTCCCTCAGCTCTTCAGCTCAAGGCTAACACTCTACCACTTGAGCCATAGCACCACTTCCGGCTTTTTTTTCTGCTTATGTGGTGCTGAGGAATCAAACCCAGGGCCCCATGCATGCAAGGCAAGCGCTCTACCACTGAGCCACCTTCTCAGCCCAACACTTTATTTTTTCTCTTACAAATCTTGGCTCAAGTTGGATGCTGTTCCCACAGAAATATGTCACTCTTCTTGATTTGTCCTTGGTACTGTGCCCTTCCTTCTATCTTTACACATGTCCTCCTCTAAACAGAACATGTCATGAAAAACATAAAAGCTCCTTTAGATCTGTGCCTGTCGCCACCTCTCAGGATTGGTCAGGGTTCATTTTGCTTTGCTGAGCCCCTCTCTTTGAGCTTCTCCCATTTTAGGGTCACAGGCCCCAAGTTCCTGCCTATCATTTTCTACTTGGAAAGAATGTGATTTCCTCAAGTCTAACCCATGTATCAGATGCTCTGCTTTAGGTAGCCAGCCTTCCTACAGGCATTAGGATACTAGAAGCCTCCATCACTGTGGTATCCTGCCTTTGTTCCAGTTCTGTGATCCAAAATAGGAAAGACCTCCCCGCCCCCATGCCTGTCTGGCCATCTGCAGGGTGCATTCGGGCACAGAACCCTGTTCTAGCTGGCTCAGCTCATACAAACTGCACTGGAGCTTTTGTAGGATCTCCAAGTCTCCGCAGACTGTCTCTCCTTTCTGTCTCTTTGCATTGGCTTTCTTCTTTGAGTTTGATATAACCCAATGTGAGGCTCAAGTTCCAGCCACCAAGTTATGGTGACACCTTACAGGTCCTATTGCCTTGTCTGAGCCTGTGGGGTTGGTTTTGTATCTTCTCATTCACACATGAAGGGAGAAGGGGACATCTTCCTGTGTGAATGAAGATAGATGCTGATCATCGATCTGGATCTTGCAAGTCTCATTGCTTTCATTACCTCACTCTTTGAACACACTTTCCTCATTGATGATTGGTGGAGGAAGTACTGCCAGTGTTCCTAGGGTACATGCAAGAAGTAAGAAATGCACATTTTGAGCCCTAAGATACGTACTCAAATTTTTTTCTTTCATGCGATTATTTCTAACACATTTATAAGATTATTTCTTTGTTGCTTTGTATGCCCCTTCCCCACAGTATAACCCCTGCTTTCACTGTATTTGATGTCGGTATAATTTGTGGAAGGGAAGGGCAAAAACAAATCGTTTAAATAGGGATACAAGTGGACCCATTGCAACAATGACATGTACAAGTCGTTATGTCGAAAACGAACTTTACAACTTTGGTGGGGGGAGGGAGCGGGAAGGATTGGGTGGTGGGGTTGGAGGAGGATGGGAAGGGATGGGAAGGGGAAACAAAGGAGGAGGCTACAATGCTTGATAAGAAATGTACTCATTATCTTGCCCATGTAATTGTAACCCCTCTGTACAGTATTTTCACAGTAAAAAAAAAAAAAAGAAATGCAAATTTTATCCGGTTTTCTATCCATAGTCTGGGAGAGATTAGGGCTAGTAAGAAGTTGGCATTTAAACATTAGTATTATTATTATCTCTTATTGGTCATCTCTATTCTAGTTTAGGAAGAAAAGCAGGTGAAGAAATCTGCAAACAGGCTAAGGACTCCTTTACCATGGACGTCACAGCCACTGCCCTGTCTCAATCCTTACTTTTCAGCCATTTTCTTGGGGCCTTCTTTATTCTCTGTACATGCCTTTTAATGGAGTGCAGGAAGGTACTCTGAGACCCTGGCACAAACATGTGCCCAGGGACCACCATCCCCTGGCTGAGACACCAGAGAGAGCATCAGACCCCTTGAGGGTTCCCTTGGCTATTCTAGGATCTCATCCGGCCAAGCCTGTTCTTGGTAGAATACTGGGCTTTAATCTCTAATGATTATCCTTCGAGAGGGAAGATAAATCCTGAAACTATGTAAACCTCCAGTATCCATGATTGCAAGAGGTCTATTAGGCAAGGGACTTCTCTGGACACTGACAATTAACAGCAATGGGATAATTAGCCCCAGGGGGGAAGATAGGTTAGAATCTGCTAGATGTGGGTTCAAAGCCTAGAACTTGAAGGCTGGCTGAATGCCCCACAGGCATTCCAAGTCTGTTGATTTTCTTATCAATACAGTTACAATACTCAATGGACATTGTTGTGCAGCACAACAGACATATGTGAAAATGGGACTGGGTAATTGAGAGGGACAGATGGAGAAGAGATAGGTTGGGTGGGATAGTGAGAAGGGTAACTCCAATTAAGAAGCATTGTACATATAAAAGAACATGTGAAGTTGAAGCCTGCTTGTGTATTTGAATATAATATTAATGATAAGAGCTGGGTGTGATGGCACATTTGTATAGTCCTAGTACTTGAAAGCAAGAGGGTCCCTAGTTCAAGGTCAGCCTGAGCAGTATGAGGAGACTTTTCCTTAATGAGAGAGGGACTTGAAAGAGAGAGAAAGGAAGAAAGGGAAAGAAAGAGGGAGGAAGGAAAGAGGGAAAGAGTGAGGAAAGGAGAGAAAGAAAATGAAAGAGGAAAGAAGGAAGGGAGGAAGGAAGGGAGGAAGGAAGGAAGGAAGGAAGGAAGGAAGGAAGGAAGGAAGGAAGGAAGGAAGGAAGGAGGAAGGAAGGAAGGAAGAAAGAGAAAAAAGGGTAAAAAGGAAAATAGAGATAAGAAATCCTCCAAAGGCAGTTGTAAGGACCTAAGTACTAAATACTGGCCTATAACAAAGCTCATAAGCTGCATTCACCTCACTCCCACCTCTGAGTCCTCATGAGAAAAACAGTGCAATGCCCTGGATGTTTAGATTTCCATTTGCCTTTCATCCTCCCAGGCTGGGATTTCCTTGATAGAGCCAGCACTGATATTCCTAATCTAGCAGAAAGCTGTGGCTTTCTTCACCCCAAGGATGAGTTTTCAGAGATAATACCACTGATGCTTCCCTAGGTAGAAGTACAGGCATGCAGACCAAAGTCA
The DNA here is from genome assembly GCF_024711535.1 of Dipodomys merriami. Taxonomy (NCBI): domain Eukaryota; kingdom Metazoa; phylum Chordata; class Mammalia; order Rodentia; family Heteromyidae; genus Dipodomys; species Dipodomys merriami. Next base: position 1,151,680 of record NW_027203293.1, on the reverse strand, counting down.
GAGGAGAAGTTTGTACTTTAAGTTAAAGACTGAAAGTACATGAAGCAACCCTAGTATAGAGCTTTTTAGTATAGTTGCCCTTATGATATAAAACAATGGAAACAATGTTTTTTGTGTGTATGGCAGTACAGGGGTTATTATCTCAGGGTTTTGCACTTGCTAGGAAGATGCTTTACTGCTTGTACCACACCTCTATTTTTGGTTTGGTTATTTTCATACAAGGTCTCGTTTTTTTGCCCAGAGTGTATGACAAGCATACACTCTTCTTTTAATTGGTTAAAATGGGGTCTAGTAAACCTTTCCTCTGAGCTTCCCTCAAAGTGTGATCCTCCAGATTTCAGCCTTCTGAGCTGGGGACAGTGCCTTCTTGTGAGACATGGCAATTGTCCAACTAGGACAATTCAGTCCCATATTTTGCTTTGGTCAATTTTGTTGAACTTAATAACCATATGTGTGTATCTGTGTGCATATTACATATCTGTATATGAAATTTAAAACCTTTTTCTCAATTGAATGTTTACTCACCCTGGGATTTGGGTTGGCTTGAGCCTGTTGAAGTGGCTGAATTTGTCTCTACTTAATCCACTGAGTTTCAGATTCACGTTGAAGTCCAAGGAATTTAAGGCCCCTTAGAAGATTGCCCTTTTTTCCTCTCCTCTTTTTTTGTAAGAGTGTTATCTTCCATTTGTTCAGACACTGGAGCCTCTTTCCAGATAAGCAGCTCACCCTGGCTCTCTTTGAACCAGGTTTCAAAACCTACCTCTTTGGAGAACTGTTTGATAGCTTCTTAAAGAGTGCTTGTTTTTATCTTGAGACGCAAAGACAAGCATGACCTGGAATGTCTGTCTGAGAGTGTTCACTGCAAAGATACTGTCACACAGATATACCAGCTGCTAGCTTCCCAAGGCTTGTGCAGACTTGATGCTCTTTTCTGACCATTAATGATAGTTGTCACGGCTGTTTATGCCAGAACTCTAACTCCTGGATTGTTTACATCCCCCCTCTCTTTCTTACATCTTCAGCTCTTTTTCTTTCTTTCTTTCTTTCTTTCTTCTTTCTTTCTTTCTTTCTTTCTTTCTTTCTTTCTTTCTTTCTTCTTTCTTTCTTTCTTTCTTTCTTTCTTTCTTTCTTTCTTTCTTTTCCTTCCTTCCTTCCTTTCTTTCTTTCTTTTTTTCTTTCTTTTTTAAGAACCTTATTGAGAAGGATTCTTGAGTCACACCTAGGCTCAATGAGAAAATAGTCATCAGTTGATTAGTAATGTCTGTCATGAGAGTGGTATTGTCAAAAGGGCACATTTTCATCTTAGCTATCCCTGGCCACGGTATTCCCAGACCAACTGTCTTCAGTGCTTTCAGTTCCCTGTGATTAGAATGCCTATTGGTCTTGGTCACAGTAGGTCCTTTCCTTAATACATTATGCTGACAGTTTGACTGTTTAGAGTCAGTATCTGCATATGTGTGCTTCTGTTGGACTCATGGCATTCTTCACCTCTTCAGAGCCTGTGCTGTGACCTGTACATTAACACTGTACAGCAGCAATCTGTGACACTTTCTTTGCAGCAGCTCCTTGCAGTCTGGTTCAATGTTTCTTTGTTCATAAGCCTCAATTAAGGCTTCATCTGGGATCAACAGAGCCACCATTTAATTCCCATCATCCTCCAGTTCTCTGCAGGAACTTTGGAAATGCCAACCTTGCCCCAGTTCCCCTGGGCTATTTTTCCCCCATGTATTCCTAATTTCAATTTTACATCTCCTCTCTGGCAAATCCTGATATTCATTTCCTAATTAGAGATTATGAGAATCTAAATGGCTCCAAAGTCTCAGTGTCTATTCTTAAGCCTCCCCAGCAAGAGCAGGCCTCTAGGGAGATAAGGTTAACTAGTGACTTGTTTTCTTTATAATTTTCCATGCTATATAAATTTGTCAACAATCAGGTTACTTTAATAATCAGAAAGAAAAAAAAGTTGAGACCAGAAAACCTGAGTAGTTTTCAGCCTTTCGGCCTTTATTTGTCTTTTTTCTTCTTAAAGCTGAAGAACTCGGTTCAAATCTTAGAGAGCAATAAATGAGAGAACAGCTGTTGTAGTTGGAGTTGTGTAGGCTCCTGTGTGTGTTTGTGTGTTTGTGATTTTCTGTGTTTTTACATGTTGGTTTCTGTGTTTGCAGGGGTGTGTTTGTATATGTTTGTGGGTGGGAGGATTGTGTGTGTTTGTGATTGTGGATATCCTGTATTGCTGGATATTTTGATTCTCCATCTACAAAAGAGAGTGCCAGCAAATACCTGTCACTACAGAGTTAGGGCCTTGGAGCACAGAGTCTGATAGGTTTATTTGGCGCTATCCATCCCCTCAACCCATGTTTCTGGGAAGGGATAATGCATTTGTTTGTCAGTTAACAGATTTTACTTTTCTTTTGGACTCCCCAGAGACACTGCCTGGGACGACTGGGATTGGAGAGAGATAACATATAAGCAGGTCCTTGTTCATTACAACCTTTTAGAATAGATGTGAAGAAATCATTCCCTCATGTTCTCTTTGTCAGGGCCTGAACCTCTTGAGTGAGATGGTCCAGGTCCACCCACCCATCCCCTTCTTCATTTCTACAAGGGCCACACCCACAGATTCAAGATGAAGTGGAAGAGTGAAAAGACTGTGAGTCTTGGATGTTCTAGGCACACACAGAAAGCCAAAGGACTGCTCTTGTTATGGTCTTCTGGTCCTCACTCCCAGTGTGGCCCCCATGTGGTCACCAGTTTAGTGGTGGTATGTCTTTGAGACTTAGTTTGGAAAGTCAGAATAGGACCTCTCCCAACAACTAAGACGTTTTGTTTTGTGAGCCATTGGCAGTGCTATAAAATCTTCTAGAATACAAGATTGAAGGGAGGACTGTATCTTAGAGCATGTTGGTTGAAAACTACCAAATGAGCATATCCATATGTCACAGGAGGGAGTTAGCATGGTTGCTAGGAGGTCCAACTCTAGGATGAGACTTTAGGCTTATACGTGGTTCTGCCTACTTCTTGGCTATATAGCTTGGTTTAAACGACTTATGCCCATACTGAATCTTGGTTCTGCCATTCTTAAAAGAAGGTAAGACTTTTTCAGTACTCCCAGGATCCTCTGGGCTACTAATTCTGAGGACTAACATTTCACATATAAAAAGCTTACTTGAGTCATGGTCAGAGTTTTTTTTTAATTTTTAATTTTTTTATTTTTGTGCTGTTACTGGGGTTTGAACCCAGGTCCAGAATGCTATCCCTTAGTGTTTTTATGGGCTAGTGCTCTGCCACTTGAGCCACAGCTCCACTTCAGCTTTTCTGGTGGTTAATTAGACTCATAGACTGTTCCATCTGGGCTGACTTCAAACATAGATCCTCAGATCTTAGCCTCCTGAGTAGTTAGGATTACAGGCATGCGCCACCAATACCTGGCTTGATCAGTTTTATAAATATTTACTGTTATTGTAAGGGTATGTCTGGTCCTTTCTCACACCACCTTCTTATTCTCTAACCCCCTGACAAGGTTCTAACAAAAATTCTGACTGATTTCAGGGAAGGGAAAAGAAGTTGACATATTTTGATGGTTTTGCTTTGTGATAGCAAGATAACTTGAGAGGAGAGCATAGATTGGCAATGTTAGTCTGCGTGGCCCAGACTAGCTGCACCTGGACAGCTAGAGTGGAGTTATAAGCCAAAGGACCAGGGATGTAGGGATGCCATCTCTGCAGGGACAACCACACCTTGTCTGCTGTCAGAAAGAACTATAAACTAGCCCATTGATGCATACTGTTTTCACTACCATTTCTTATTTTTGTGTTTCTTTGTGCCAGTATCTGGGCTTGAACTCATTGCTTCACATTCTCCTTTGGCTAATGCTCTACTACTTGAGCCACAACTCTACTTCTGACTTTTCGGTGTGTAGTTGAAGATGAGACTCTCATGACTTTCCTTCCTAGGCTGGCTCTGAGCTGCAATCCTCAGATCGTTGCCTCCTAAGTAGGTAGGATTTTAAGTGTAAGCCGCTGGCACCTAGCCTTGGCTACCATTTCTTGAGGACTAATATATTGTAACACCAGATCTTACATGTACATTTTTCTCTTCTAGTCACTCAATCTCCAGAAGAAGCTATTTATTAGGCTCTTTTTCTAGCTAATCAAACTGAGGTGTATGGAGGAAATCAGCCAATATCCTATAGCTAAAATGTGAGAGAACTAGTAACCAAACCTAGTTCTTTGAGACTCTAACACTCATCTGCTTTTTATTAGTTCACATTCCTTCTCTTACTATTTCCATAAGAATACTATGGAGTAAAAATTTTCCACTAATTTCAACCCTTTAGCATATGACTATGTTAAAACCCTTGTTAAAACATCCCCTATTTTCCTCTGCTAGTAAAATGTGTTTTCCAGAAATTCCTGTTGTCTAGTTAAACCAAGGCCTGTTCCCAGATGGAGGGAACATTATCCTGGCCACAAGCTGCTTCCTGATTGGGCCACTAGTGCCCCTGATCCTCTCTCTCTTTCCTGGACACTTGCTCTAGGACAGACTTCAATCTGCCATGTTTGCAGGCTGAGCAGAAGACTGACAGAACTCTCTGGAAACTGTGACTCCAGAGGAAGTCACCCTGAAAACCAGCAAATGAGGTATATGAGGAAGTGGATGGCCCTAGAAGAAGGATAGAAACCATTCTTCTGCTCTGGAGTTCCTTCCTCAGGATCTGAGTCGGACAGCCTGAAAGAGACATCTCACCAGCTATCAGTTTTCTCAAGGTGACCGTTGGCCTCTGTTGTTAAGTGCCGCTCTACCCGGTGTCCTGGAGGAGTATCTGAGATTGCATAGGGTCTCTTTTCTGGGGAACATTTTTCTGCTTTTTTTAATGTAGCTAGAAGGCATCACATTCTTTTCTAATAATATCTGCTTTTTAGCATTGCCTTCTTGCCCTTTTCTATTTCTTGAATCTCTCTTTATTCCTTCTTCTCCATCTTTGGAGAAGCTACCAGAGAATGTTATCTTGCTTTCTGTTTTCTTTCTCAGCAGAAAGGAGCTGCCTTTCCACTGTCTTGTCTCCTAATATATCTGCTTATCTTGCAGGGCCTATACTTTTTTTTTGAAACCAAGACTTTCATCTTTTATTTTTCCCAATGAAAAATACAGTTTGATTTCTAGAGTTATCTTATTATCCTAAAGGATATTCCATTGGTCCGTCTTAATCTCTCTTCTCAGCAACTGCCTTGATTACTCTTCATCAAGTATTTGTTTTCAATAAAAATTGGTTATGAATCTGACAAGTCTCCCTTTCTGACAGTTTCCTATGGGAACCACTCGAGTCTTCCCGGTGTCTCTCTGGAACTCTTTTGTAGCCAGGAAGAGTTAGTCCTCAGGGTCAGCATGACATGATCCAAAGCCATTGGTATTTTATGGTATGTGGTGTCTTGGCTTCTCCAAGGACTCAGATCTTGGGACTTTGGGATCCAAAGGTAGCTATTTGATCTTTTTTGGTTTGCAAAGTAGTAATGTAAGGTTTTAGGGGTTCTTTGTTCCTTTCTTTCCTTCCTTCTTTTCTTTCTTCCGTGTGTGTGTGTGTGTGTGTGTGTGTGTGTGTGTGTGTGTGTGTGTGTGTGTGTGTGTGTGTGGCACGTATGCCATTACTGGGACTTGAACTTAGGGCCTAGGTGCTGTCCATTAACTTTTTCACTTGCTGGAACTCTACCACTTGAGCTACAGCTCCACTTTTGGCTTTTTGATGGCTAATTCAAGATAAGAATCTCACAGATTTTCCTGACTGGCTTCAAGCTGTGATCCTCCGATCTCAGCTTCCTAAATAGCTAGGATTTCAGTGGAGGTTTTATAAATGTATTTATCTTTGTACTCTTTGCAGTGGATCTACATTGTACATGGTATCTACTTAACCTGGAATTCAGAAAGAAAGATGATTTAATCTAGTAATTATCCTAAACTATGTAAAATTCTTTAAAGAAGAGCCAAATGAGTCTATGAAAGCATATAAGGGCTGATCAACTCTTGGGCAAGTGGTTCTCAAAGTGTGTCCTTAGACCAGCAGCCTCAACACCCCCATAAGCTTGTTAGAAATAGTCTCAATATGTCCCTACCCCAGACCCACTGAATTAGATATTTGGGGGGTATAGCCCAGATGTTTTAAAACATCTCCAGGAGATTTTGATACACACTCAAGTTTGAGAACCTCTGTTCCAATGGGTCAAAGAAGCTTTCTCTGAAAAAAAAAAAATATATATATATATACATGTTATGAAGGAAACAAGGTTATGGGACAGGGAAAAGTATTTCAGGACAGAAATAATGGACTGTTTTAAGCTCTGTGAAAGACCAGGGAGCTTTTGGAAGCTATGAGGGGGTACCACACGGGGGATGAGAGCAGCAGGTGAATCTGGATGGGTAGATAGGAGCCAGAATCTGTAGACCATGAAGAATTGGGCAGTACTGGGGCTGGGAAGGTGGCTCAGTGGTAGAGCGCTTGCCTTGAGCTGAAGAGCTGAGGGACAGCGCCCAGGCTCAGAGTTCTAGGCCCTACGACCGGACCCCCCCCAAAAAAAAGAATTGGGCAGTACTAAGCTTCAGGAGTACATAGGAGTGACACTATGTTCTTTGCTTCTTAAAAATAAACAATAATTCTGTAATAGTGTAGAGAAAGGATTGAACAACAGGAGTGGATCAGCTGGAGATCATAGCAGTGTGTAGAAAAAGATGATGTGGCCTGGACTTGGGTGGTGGGTGGGAGGAAATCAAAAGAAGGGCACATACATCTAATATTTTTAGGAGAAATCCATGCATCCTGGCCATTAATTGGAGGTGTGAGGGATGACCCTAGTATTTTGAGTTCACATGTAGAATGGAAGATAACACCACCAGTTTTGGCAGTGGGTAGAGACCACGAGACGGTCCTAATGAGTTTGAAGTATTTTAGAGCCACTCAAATGAAGATAACAGTTAGGTGGTACAAGATGGGCATCTGGAGCTTAGAGGAGAAGTAAGGGCTGGGGTACACATTTGTGAGTCGTCAACAGCTAGATGCCACTGACACTGTGGGTCAGGATGAGTTGCCTTAGGAGAAAATGTAATGAAGAGAAGAAAGCCAGTGATGCTCATGGTTTGATATTAGTGCCCAAGTCTAATGGTTTAGGAAGAGGAAGATGATCCCATAAAAGAAGCTTAGAAGAAAGACCTAAAGAAAAGAACACTAGAAACTAGGAGGCTGGGGCATCCCAGAGGCAATGTTAGTGTCCAGTGGTGGAAAGAGGGTAGTGAGGCAAAAGAAGGCCAAGGAAGGGCTGGGAAGGTGGCTCAGTGGTAGAGCGCTTGCCTTGCATGCATGAGGCCCTGGGTTTGATTCCTCAGCACCACATAAGCAAAAAGAAAAAAGCCAGAAGTGGCACTGTGGCTCAAGTGATAGAGCGCTAGCCTTGAGCTGAAGAGCTGAGGGACAGCGCCCAGGCCCAGAGTTCAGGCCCCATGACCGGACCCAAAAAAAAAAAAAAAGAAGAAGAAGAAGAAGAAGGCCAAGGAACACTTGTTACATGCAGTGACACAAGGTCTTTTATGACTTCAGCAAAAGATGCTTCTTACGAAGTGAGGGGAGAAGCTAGGATAATGACAATTGAGGCAGGAATAGAAGGAAAGGAAGTGGACCATGTGGGCTGGGGACCAGGAAGATGTGGAATCAGGCACACTGTTCTTGTTTGTCTGAGTTGAGCATGCTCTAGCCTAGGGACTTAAGAGTTAGATGAGACTCCCCCACGGTATAACCCCTGTTTTTACTGTATTTGATGTTGGTATAACTTGTGGAGGGGAAGGGAAAAAACAAATTGCTTAAATAGGGATACAGGCAGACCTATTGCAACAATGAGTTGTACAAGGCATTATGTTGAAAAACAGACTTTACAACTTTGGTGCTTGGGGGAGAAGGAGGGGTAAGAATGGGGGGAGGAGGGGAAGGGAGATGAGAAGGAGTGGGAAGGGGAAACAAAGGAGGAGGCAACAATGCTTGATAAGAAATGTACTCATTACCTTGCTCATATAATTGTAACCCCTCTGTATGGTATTTTCACACACACACACACACACACACACACACACACACACACACACACACACACACACACACACACACACACAGTTAGATGAGAGAAGCTGAGGAACCCACAGCTATGATCATCTAGGGTCCCCAAGGGCCAGGATCCTAAATGCAGACAGGTGGGTACGAAGTTTGAAGCGTGTTCATTCTTGTACTTCCTACTTTTCACAGAGACTTTTTTTTTCTTAGTGGTGGGGCTTGAACTCAGGGGCTAGCCACTGTCCCTGAGCTTTTGTGCTCAAGGCTATCACTCTACCATTTTGAGGCATAGCTCTAACCACCAGACAGGTGGTTAATTAGAGATAAGAGTCTCATGGACTTTCTTGCCCAGGCTAGTTTTGAATCATGATCCTCAGATCTCAGATAGGATTACAGGTATGAGCCACCAACACCTAGATTTTACAGAGACTTTTCTCAGCCTCTGTGAGTGACCTGCACAAGACTTGGTCTCTGGTCTGGAATGCGTGCCGTCCCTCCCTTTCTTGGCATCTTTTCTCTCCCCTGCCTTGCTTGTTTCTCTGCCCCTCTCCTGCAGCCTGCTTGGCTGTTTTCTCAGCTTTGTTCACCCACTGTTAGGTTATTAACTTGTCAGGGTGTAGACTCCCTGCTTCCTTTCTCTTTGAACTCCAGTTGGCTCCCTTCCTGTTCCCTGCCTTCCAGTCAGCATTTAGAAGGCCAGGGTTACTCTGCAGGTCAGTATTGGCAAGCACACAGAATTACAATTAACATAATTGGTATAAAATGTGGAAGACTTCTTAAAAGACATGGATACAACTGGAAAAGGAATAATAAACACATCAGTATCTCCGGTTTCTGAGATGTGAGCTTAAAATAGACTCTAATCGAAGTAATTTCTCTAAGAGGGTTTGTTTTAAAGGGCTATCTCCATACCTATTAAAACAAAACTACTGGATTTTTTGCAAGTTAATTCACAGATTCAATTAAGATCAGAAATGTCCTTTTATTTTTAAAGCAAACTCCAAGAAATAGACAAGTTGTTTTAAGGAAGGTCTTACTACTTGGAGGCATGCAAATTTTGTCTGTTTTTTTATTTTGTTTTGGTGCTTTTACTGGGGCGAGAGAACTTAGAGCCTCACATTCCCCTTGGCTGTTTCACTCAAGACTGGCACTCTGCCACTTGAACCACTGTTCCACTTCTGGCTTTTTGCTGGTGAGGTAGAGATAAGTCTATCAGATTTGTCTTCCCCGGCTGGCTTCAAACCATGCTCCTCAGATCTTAGCCTTGCTAGTAGCTAGGACTATAGACATGAGCCACTAGCACCTGGCTTGTCTAAGATGATTTAGAGAGATCTGTAGTAGTTCTGTAAAGAGAATTGAGTGATAAACCACTACCTAGGACAGCTAAGTCATGAATTCACTAAATTAATTGACCAATATCCTAATGATTTTTTTTTGTCTAAAGATATGATTAAGGGAGAAAAGTAACATTCTTGAGCACTTGTCAGGGACAGATCTTTTATATATATTGTTGTATTTAGTTCTTCGGATTCTTCAAGTTACTTAAATGTCCCATTTTATAAACAGAAAATGCAGGGCCCAAATGCAATAATTTCTCAAAGTACATACGTTTTAGGGTGGCAGATAATATGTAAGTACTGATTTTTCATGATCAAACATAGATAAGCAGTAGTCATTGTATTAATCATAATGTAGGTTGGCTACTTCTAATCTGAAATCTAAAATGCTCTAAAACAGGAGCATGTATGGTGGCTCATACTTGTCATTTTTGCTACTCAGAGGAGGTAAGTAGGAGGAGCACAATTCAAGGCAGGTCTGGGCAAAAAGCTCAAGATCTTACCTGAAAAACAAAGCAAAAATGGATAGAGATATTGGCCTAAGTTGTAGTGCACTTGCCCAGAGCACAAGACCCAGAGTTTAAAGCCCTGGTACTAAAACAAACAAACAAACAAAGCCAGGTGCCAGTGGCTCACGCCTGTAATCCTAGCTATTCAGCAGGCTGAGACCCGAGGACTGTGGTTTGAAGCCAGCCTTGGCAGGAAAGTCCATGAGACACTTATCTCTAATTAACCACCAGAAAGCTAGAAGTGGTGCTGTGACTCAAAGTCACAAAAGCTCAAGGACTGCACCTAGGTCCTGTGTTGAGATCTCACAACTGACAAAGAAAAAAGAGAGAAAGAAAAAAGAAGAAAGAAATGCTACAAAATCCCAAACTTTTTGAGTGCCAATATAGTACTACAAGTGGAAAATTGAACAGTTGCGCTTGTATGATAAGAAGGTCATAGTCACAATGCAGGTGCAGTAAAAATGATGTATAAAAATTACCTTCAGGCTTGTGTGTGTAAGGTGTATATGAAACAAATGAATTTTGTGTTTTGATATGGGTTCCATTCCCAAGATCTTTTTATTATATGCAAATATTCATGAATTTTTGAAATCTGATATTCTTCCATGGCCAAGCACTTTGGATAAGGATACTGAATCTGTAGTGGTGAGGGGCATGACATCTTGATGGTGTGAGGAGCCTTTTTATGCCATGTCACATATATCTTTAATCCCTATGATTGTTGCAAATATGATGATCTTCATGTCGCAGAAGAAGGAAAAGCCTTCAAGACAATAAGTGAAGTGTGTAGTCACACAGCCATTCAGTGGTTGTGATACAATCCCGCTCCATCTCACCCTCATTTCCACTCTGTATAAATTCACCTTGTTTTGTCAAGATTAAGACAATTCCCCAGTCCCAAGAACAGAGCCTAAAGCATGACATACTTTTTTTCCAAATGTTGTTGCATGTCCAGTTGCCTCCTAGTATTCCTGTTGAGCCAGAATACAAAATATTTATGTAATCTTTAATTCTTGTTATCTTGTTAGTGAGGAAAGAAGCATCAAGTATTTCTAGAAGTTTATGTTTTAGTAGGATACTGTCTTCTCTGTCAAGACTCTCTCAAGAACTCAAGATTAGCCAAATGTCCTAAATTGTTAAACTAACTCCTTCACTTAATCTACTGAGAGTTCTTTCCAAGTTGAGTAGAGTTGGTAGATTTCAATTTTAATTCTACTTTGTTATTGTTGTTGTTTAAGCTTAGTCTCACAAGGGTGGGGAATGTCCAGCCCTGATATGGGCCACAAAATCATTTGGTACATGCTAGAACAGATATTCATGCTTCTCATTGGCTGCCCATGGGACAAGTGTATACATCTACCTGTATTAGTCATTTTTTAATGCTGTTTATGAATATCCTAATAGCTCTTGGTAGAAAAAAAGTTCCCCACCCATATAGCAACAAAATAACAGAAGACAGCCTGATGCAAATGGGCATGGTAATAGAGATGTGAGCAGAAATAAGAATAAGGTGACAGAAAGAAAGAAAGAAAGAAAGAAAGAAAGAAAGAAAGAAAGAAAGAAAGAAAGAAAGAAAGAGAGAGAGAGAGAGAGAGAGAGAGAGAGAGAGAGAGAGAGAGAGAGAGAGAGAGAGAAACAAGAAAAGGAAATGGAGGTCCAGAAACAGAGCAACCCGAAGCTGTTTCATTATTTCACACTGTCTGTCTTCTATAACTATCACAGTGAGCATTATTAAGTATTCTTTCTCATTATGATATAGGGACCAAATACTTATGAAAAGACCTAATACCAAATGATTATGGTTAATATCTTTCATTTGGGAAAGGAAGTGGCTATGAACTATCCAAGAATGATTCCCAGGGCCCTCTGGGTTATTTCCTTTTGTATTCTCAATGCACAGCTCCTGGCACATGTTGAACACCCCTAATTCAGAAATCTAAAATCTGAAATGCTCTGAAATCTAAAGCAGTTTAAGTGATGACATAATGCAATGTGTAGAAAATTCAATACCATGAAGTTTTGATTTATGTAAAGATGATTTAAAATATTTATACATGTACTGTAAGCCTATATGTATGTGGTGTATATAAAACATAAATAGATATTTTAAAAGTTGGTCGTACTAGGGCTCATGCTTGCTCAGCCTCGTTGCTATTTTAGCCAGTTGAGCCACACCTCCAGCCTGGCTTTTTGTTGGTAATTTTTGGAGATGGAGTCCAGTGAATTTTTCTGACCAGGTTGACCTCACACTATAATCCTCCAGATCTCAGCCTCCTGAGTATCTAGGATTATAGGCATGAACCATAGGTAATCAATCATAAATTTTGTATTGACTTGTTTTCCATCTCCAAAATAATTTCTTACATGTGTAAGAAATCCCAAAATCCAAAATAAAATTGTAAATCTTACATACTTCTGGTCTCAAGCATTTTAGATAATAGGTATATAACCTATAGGTGGCCACTAATGTTAGATGATGAAATGGCAAAGGACTTGTTTTCTGAGGGTTCTGAAGAGCTTAGCTTTGCTGCGGTCACCTTAGGAAGCTGTGTTCCTAGATATCTTCTAGGGTCAGATCTCTGACAGCTCAGGGGTTTACTCTGTTTTTAAACATGATTACATAATACCAAGGCTCCTTTCAAAAAATAAAAATAAAGCATCATAAAAATTATTCATTTATATTGTAGCCACTCTTATCATCATTGTCCACATTGACAACCAGATTACATGGGAAGGTGTAAAAAGGAATTGGTAGTTTTCTCTCCTGGGATACATTTGAAGTCTAATGGCTAGAACTAGGGTAGAAGCATATTTAAGCAGCTCCTTCCAAGTGAGTCAGGGATGCAGAAGTCCTCTGTGGTCTTCAGGCTATCCCTTATTCCAGCCCAACTCATAGAGACTGAGCCCTGAATAAATCACTATTGCTCTGGAATAAGAGATAGTCTATTTCAGAGATTCTTAGGCAGCCAAAAGACACAGATTATGTCTTTGTGTTCTGCATGCTGCGTTCCTCAGATAGCCAGAGGCCCAGCTTCCTGCGCTGCTGCGAGCACCTGGCCTTCCTTTCTGCACAGAGCCGCTTATTTTACAGGTCATGGCCATTTTGAACATGTAGATCCACTGACCTGCTTAATGAGTGCAGTTTCTGCACAAAAGCCCACATGCCCCTGTTACCCAGCAGCCACAGAACATGTCTGGGGACAGGAGCCTCTGCCATCCTCTCTACCCTGAGGGATTTCTGGCCTTAACTCCTGGTGGAATTAGCAGGCCTTAGCCCTAAATCCCTAAGGCATCCATCAGCAGACAGAGCCAGGCTGCCTTTGAAAGAAGTTCACTGACCCCTTGTTAACTTAACTCCTTGTTAGGAAATACCTAATCAGCTGTGAGCAGACTGTGAAGAGACCAGGGTCAGCAGAAGCTGAGGGCAGGGGTGGGTTGAGTCTCTGACAGCATGCTGTCTGGTGTCTGAGCTGTCTGTTTTGGTTTCCCCTTTCAGCTATCTTTCAGATCATTCAGAGCATAAGGATGGGCATGTGAGAAGGTCCGGGCATCTGACATTGCCACCCTCCCGCTGGCGGGTGGAGGACCGCGGAGGCCTGCAGTGGATATTTGTGGGATGCAAACCAATGGAAAGGAGGCTCCTACCACTTCCTCACAGAAGTCAGACCAAATTGCCTCCTCACCGGACATGTCGGTGCATCCGTGTCCTCCAGCGGAAAGGACATTTCTGTATTTCTGTTGACTGGATTTGTAGCCAGAACAATGCCATCTGTCTGGTTCCCCCTGGGTTTCATTGATGTGTGCATGGAGCCCTAGGAGTGATTTTACAAATAAATGTCTGTGTTCAACCTTATACCATGTGTGAGTAACAAGGAGAAAAATGAAAAAAAAAATAGCAGGAAAGCACAAACAGGTTGGGGAAGTAGGAAGTAGGTGGTAACATGGGAAAGAAGGTTTGGGAATCTGTAGATGGTGAAACAGAGCTAGATTTACTAGGTCCTTGGCCAGGCCCTCAAGAACTTCCTGAATGAAGCCCTGGGTAGCTCTAATAACCTTGGGTTATTATTATAAATTATTATAATAATAACCCAAGGTTATTAGAGCTATTATTATCATTAGCACCATACTTGGTGGTGCTTTTTATTTTTGCCAGCCCAGGCAGGAAAGTTGTGAAACACTTCTCACCATTTAACTAGCAAAGAAGTATAGCTAGCCAGAAATATAGTTGCAGTTCAAGTAGTAGAACATCATCCTTGAGCAAAAAAGCCAAATGAGATAATAAGGCCCTGAGTGCAAGCCCTCGTACTGGCACAAAACAAACAAACAAATGTTAACCTTAGGGGAAGCAAGTCCTTATTGAAATCCTTAAATAGGGGCTAGATAGATAACCAGGACTTCTTAGGTAGGTAAGTTGGAATTCTGCTTTGAATTATGAGAATCTACAGTTATATCTCAGTCACAATCCATCCATATCTCTGGCACACAATAAGCAACTTGTTGGAGTATTGGAGGTACCTTGGCAGATCCTGTAGAGAAAACAGGAGGCTTGAACCCATTGAAATACTGTGGAATGAAACAGCTTGGTTAGAAGAAAGCCAAGAGGAGATCGTTGTGTTTTCGTGTTTTTGAAAAATGATCTCAGAGTACAGCAGTGCTCATTTCAACGTTAGAACAGAATGAGCTGTGCTGCTGTAACAAGAAACCTCAATGGCTTCACCAGACAGCATTTTCCTCTCTTGCACACAAATCTAATGCAGGCTGGCAAGGGCTTCACTGCACAAGGCTTCAGTGTAGGTGTGTTTCCTCACTCATCAAGTCACCTCAGCATAGGAAGGAAGGGAAGTCCCAGACAGCAGTTCTTACCTTGTCCCAGAAGTGGCCCTTTACTTCCATCCATGGAGGTTTGGCCAGACTAATCATGACTCAGGCAATCTTCAAGAAAATATAAGAAATCAAGTTATCTATTAGATGAGCTCTGTTTCTGCCAGAATCTTCCACTCACTATATTTCCTGTATGCTGTGTGATTGTATTAAGTTCCATTTTCTAGCCAGTCCCTTCCCTTGATTTAATCTCACCATGTTTCTATGTCATCTAGAGTTGTGCACAGCTCACAGCTGGTAGATGACCAGCTTGCTGAAAGGTAATCATGCAATTTATCCTCTAAGCCAACAAACACTTAAAGGAAATACCACCTACAATTCCACTGAGACACCCCACTGGCTAACCTAAGATTGTCCTGGGTACAAGTCATACAGTCATCACAACAGTCCCCAGGTGAAGCCAGGAAGTTGTATAGTTTCACAGGCCCATTGCTCGTTGCATAGGGCAATCTCTCTTTACTAAGAAGAAACAGAACTGAGCCTTTCTATAAGGTAGGTTCAGTTTTCAGCTACTACTTCTAGGAACTTTAATTCTCACAAGATCTCCCTCAGATGGGCACTATAATTATCTATATTACAGATAAAGAAACTGAGCCCCCCAAAAGAAGCTTGATAAATAAAGAAGCTGAGCCACAAAAGGTATGGAGAAATGGTCCAGGTTATTCAACTAGAAGATAGGTAAACTGGGATTCAATCCTAAATAACCAGCCTTGAACATCTGCACTCTCAGCCACAACACAAGCCTTTCCTTCTTGTCAGATGGTTCCCCATCTGAGACAGAAACGAATGTGTGGAATTGAGTAGGTATTAATGAAAGGAATGAATGCATGCATGAATGAATGAATGAACAATTCTTTGATGAAAATATGACATCAGCCAGGTCTAAGCTGTGAAGGCAGGGCAGAATTGAAGAAACAATTCAGGACTAGAAGTCTGGGTGATGAGTTTGACCATAATTTTGTCTTCTGGATGTGAACATGCTCGTGAGCTTACTTGAAGATATCCCACCCTTCCCAGGGCTATCGTTGGAAGCAAATAATAGGATGTAGGCAACATTGCTTTTCAAAAACTGTAAAAATGCTGTGCAAATTACACACACACACACACACACACACACACACACACACACATATATCAGTACTTGCATATGTAATCAGTTAGCAATCAATAATAATTGCCACTCAACTCACCGTCTATGAGGCTGTACAGAAAAAACTACTTCATTTTCAAGATCCTGTCCCTGCCATGAGTGTCCAAGAAGGAGAGTATAGACAGATCCAATCCAGCCCAGCTGTGGAGAAAGAGTTCAAGGGTATACGCTATTGTCAGTGCCATGCTTTTGTGTGTTGTTACTGTTGTTTGTAGTAATTTCTAAAGCTGGAGCTTTGGCAAGTCTCAGAATTAATCCGGGTTTGTTGAGGATCAGAAGGGTCCAAGAGGCTTCATTCTGATTTTATTCCAGTCTCCTAAGATTTCCTCCAGAAGAGAATAGAGACAGGCTTCACCAGTCAGTTTGTGCTATACTGAATCCTGGAAATTTGCTAAGAGAGCAAGTCTCCAATGGTCTCTTACACATACAAATGATAACTAAGCAATATGGTAGCTGTATTAACTTGATTAACATAATTCTATACTTTATCAAATTACATAATAGAATCATATCCCCCTAAAAGCATACAGGCTTTTTTGTTATTACACCTTAGTAAGGCTGAGGGAAAATGAAAAGGAAGAAAGAAAAAGAGAAAGAGAAAGGAAAGAAGAAAAGGAAGGGGTTTTCTGACCATTTAGAGATTCATTTTATCATGTACCAGAAATCACCAACCCCATTTTTTTTTCTCAGCCAGCTTGCAGGCTTGTCCTGTGCACATCCCAGCCTCTAGGCATCTCTGGGCTGCAACCTCCCAGGGCCAAAGAGGGTTAGAAGGAAATAGAAACAGGTCCAGTTGTCAGGTCTTTATTGTTTCTGTATGGGCAGAGGGTTTATTTGCTCTGGTTTTCCATCTGGCTGTTAATATTTTGATAAAACATTGGATGAGCTGAAGTGCGAGAACCTGGGAAAGGTCTATTTCTGGTGTGAATAGTAATATTCACCACTGCGGCAAGACATAAGTAGTATTGCTAGAGAGAAAGATTTAGGGAAAGGCCCTTGTCCCATGCAAAAACTGTTTCTAGAGCTCCCCAAGGCAGAGCAAGCCGAACTGACCTCTTCCCGGGCCCCAGGCCCCAGGCCCAGGGCTGCAAAAGGGTCCAGGAGCACAGTCACCTCACAAGACAGCATGACTCCCTTCTTGACCCCTCCTTGGACCCCTGAGGCTTAGAACACAATGGAATTTTGCTCCTGAAGAAGTCAAGTTTGTTGCTCCATCAATGACTTGATCCAAAAAAGTGCCTGTGTCTTAACATATGTCCACGGTGCTAATGTGAGCTAGCTCCTACTTAGGAAAATGCAAGGAAGAAGAATAGTGGTGCCCTTTGCTCCATGCCCTGTACTCAAAGAAAGCTGGAAGACTTGGCATTTGCTTCTGTGCCCTCTGGTCTGGGGAGGGTTCAATTTTCTTGCAAGGGCTTCAAACAGGCAAAGCAGCCTGGCCAAAGAACCGCACTGTCACATTCAGTGACTTGGGGCCATTCCCTGTCACAATCACCAAACATTTTTTTCAGAGACAATCTCCCAGACTATCCTGCAAACCTGAATGGGAACCAAGGCCTAGCTCTTGGAAAGATGCAGATTCCAATGGGAAACCTATCGGTCCCTAGAAATTGCTCTCCATTTTCTAGCGTCAAGCTTGCTACCTCAGATTACAGCTTATTTGTGTTGGAAAAGACTAGGGCTGCTTTCCAAGCTGGGCATCTCCCCCAGGGGCAGCGAGGTGAACGACACTGATGTAACAACCCAGCTTGAGCTTTGTAACCAGTTGTGGCAGGAGGAAGTGGGTTCATGGCCTTCCACAGGGCAGCCAGGCAAACGATTTGCCAGCTGAACAAATAGTTTGTGCATCTGCCCAGCAAGGGAACCCTTAGGAGTACTGGATGTTTCTTCATGCCTCTCTCTCCCTCCCTTTCTCCTTCCCTCCTACCTATCCTCCCTTTTCCCCTCCTCTTCCTCTTTTAAGCAGTAATCCTTGCTGCTCTCTGTATGTAACAAGACTAGTTATTCTCTGGTTTGAAAGTTTGAAATGCAAGTTCTGCATGTGATATTGAGCATCAGCACCTCTTCAAGCTTCAGTGCTGTGTCTGATAGCCCAAAGTGTCTCCACCCCCCAAGGCAGGGTCCCCCCTTTCTCTGACACACACACACACACACACACACACACACACACACACACACACAGAGCCCAGAGGATCTGGAGCAAATGCAAACAGCATTTGCTAGGGATATTTGCTTTTCTTGGTGCAAAGATGGAGGAATATAATCAGTCAGCCACTGCTGGTGCAAAGGACAGAGACAGTGCCAGGGATAGCTGATCGCTGGGTGTGCCTGCTACGTACAGCCCCCAACCGGCCCCTGGTCAGTCTTTGTCTGGAAACTAAAGGGGAAATGAAGTTTTAAATTCTAAGCGGAAGATTCTCTGTGATGGTCTGGACTGTAAATCAGCAGATGGGGGTGGGACTCCAGGTTTGGTTCTGAAGCCACTATGGGAGAGGGGGGAGCTTGTGGGGTCTGGAATGACAAGGACCATCCTTTCCAGGGGCCACAAGGTACACCTTTAATCCCACACATCTGGGAAGCAGTTTCCTTGCTGCCAAACATGAGACAAAGACCAGATGTGTGTGTGTATGTGTGTGTGTGTGTGTGTGTGCGCGCGCGCGCGTGCGCACCTGCAGACACTGGGGCTGGTGCTCTTCCACTTGAGCCACAGTTCCTCTTCAACCTTTTTGCTAGTTAATTGGAGGTGAGAGTCTCACTGAACTTTTTTTGTTGGGGGGGCAGGGCATGGCTGGCTCCAAACCTCAAACCTCAATCTTCAGATATCAGCTTCCTGAGTAGGGAGGATGACAGGCATGAGTTATACACAGGTGAGGCCTGGCTTAAAGGCCAGATGATTTATTTATAGATGGTGTGCTGGGCTGCTGGTCCAGCCTGGGAAGACTGCAGCACACAGCAGCTTCCTAAGTAGCCAGGAGAGCCACTCACCACCCACAGCCAGCAACTGTGTGCCAGTTTGCCAACCAGATCTCTAAGCATCGTCTGCCAGGCTACCACAGGGAATTATGTTCCTTTGCACAGAGTAGCTGCATTATTTAAATGTGAAAATTCAATGAGGTGCGGAGAAGAAGGTGAGCAGAAGCAGATTTCTGGGAGAATCATTAGATAAGGGAGCTCTTGCCCAGGTCAGGACCACAGGACTCCTCCAAGCATGTCAGATCATTTAATCCCCCAAAACTATGCAGAAGGTTCTGTTTCTCTGAATTTTTCTGTCTGTCTGACTGTCTCTGTCTCTCTCTTTCTCTCTCTCTCATACACAATATCTAGTCCAATCAATAGGAAGCAGCCTTCCTCTTCAGAAGGAATAGCCACCATGCATGCAGG
Organism: Dipodomys merriami; assembly: GCF_024711535.1. NCBI lineage: Eukaryota > Metazoa > Chordata > Mammalia > Rodentia > Heteromyidae > Dipodomys > Dipodomys merriami. The sequence continues at coordinate 1,132,336 of NW_027203293.1, read as the reverse complement.
AGCCCCTCCACCATGGTTGGGTTGACCATCCGTGGGCCTCTGAGTTACCTGAGGCCTGAGTTCTCCAGGGAACATCAGTCCTGAGCCAGCCCCGAGCTTGGTGAAAGTCTATGGAAAGAAAAGTAACTCTGTCCTTTGGGCCCAGGCCTAGGCTGGGTATGGGCAAGGTCTGCCTTTTCTCCTGTCCTTCGTCTGCTCTGACCTTGGAGGGGAAGAACAGAGACAGGTAGAGGGGAGAGAAGAAGCAAAAAAGACATCATGCCGGACCCTAGTGGCTCATACCTGTAATCCTAGCTACTCAGGAGGCTGAGATCTGAGGATCATGGTTTGAAACCAGCCCAAGCAGAAAAGTCCTTGAGACTCTTATTTCCAATAAACCACTCAGAAAAGGCCAGAAGTGGTGCTGTGGGTCAAGTGGTAAAGCGCTAACCTTGAGCACAAAGAGGCTCAGAGACAGCACTCAGGCCCTGAGTTCAAACTCCAGAAGGAGGAGGAGGAGGGGGAGAGGGAGGGGGAGGAAGAAGAGGAAGAGGAGAAGGAGGAGGAGGAGGACAATGTCAATGATGATGACGACGACGACGACCCCTTTTTCTGGGGTCTGGGCTTGATTAAAAACAAAAAACCCATGCTAGCAGGAGGGAGTGGACAGTTTCTGCCATGGCCAGCAGTCACCTTTTTCTCCATTGCAGTCCTTTTCAGATTTGCTCATCTGGCAAGCCTGTCTGCAGTCTGGACATATGTGTTACACAGCATCAGCTTGTGTGCTGACACAGGCTCTCAGCTCAGACCATTATAGTTCAGGCTCTGGCCTCAACATCTCCTCAGGATACAGGTGTCTATTGTCTCAGGCTCTGGTCTTTCTTCTGATCATCTCTCTCCTCTAAGGTCACCTTCTCCAGAAACCACCACTGGCACCAAAATGACACTAACAGTCACACACTCACTGCTGTACCGTCACCTGCACGATCACTTTCTGCATAGTGCTGAGCTCTGTCTCTTGTAACCTTACTTGTTTAATTTTGTTTTGTCTCCCTTACTAGAACATGATGGTAGGGATGGGTCTCTGTTTTGTCTGCTGTCTTTCTTGTTCTGACATACTGTACATAGAGTGTGCATTTGCCAACCTGTGAATGAGCAGGTGAATGGATTTGTACATCCCATTAAGGTTCCAAGAAGCTGGAGGCCAAAACATATCTATTCTCTCTCTATCTCTCTCTCTGTCTCTCTCTGTCTCTATCTCTCTCTTACACACACACACACACACACACACACACACACACACACACACACACACACACACCCCTAGGCTTTTCTGCCGTTGTCTCAAGAGACTTTAGGGAGGTGCTTGCTGCCTGGGTGAAGATAGAGTTGATGGATTGGATTCTGACTAGTAGCTAAATAATATCTGTGACCATTTCTATGCTCTTCCCCTAGCCTTGTGGTTTGGTTCTCAGGACAATGACAGATGGCCAGTAGAAGAGGAGACTTGATTTTAGAGAACATAAAACTTACTTTGCACGATAGAATCATACAATGCTTGCAGGGGGACAGGACCACAGATGTGTGCTGAGTTTGAAACTTGGGACTACCCAGCTGCAAATGGAATTAATGGCCTGGGTGAAACAGGCAGACCTATGTTGTACTCTTGGCCGAACACTGCATGTAAGCAGACAATCGGCAATGTTTTTGTTGAGGAGAGGAGCTGCTGGAGGGAATGGGACCCAGCAGGGGAAGGTCAGGGACCACTGAGAGAGCCTTCGTGATGGCTGTCCTCTTCAGGGTCAGGTTCACTCTGGAGCCTGTGGTTCCCAGACATCAACTTTTCTGAATCTGAAGTGTGGCAGTGTGATTCAAATTAGAGTCTCAAAGTAGGTTAAACCTTAAAAGAAGCTAACTCAGAGCAAGAATTCTACAATTTCTCAAAGCATCGACACCAGCTCCCATTGTGACATTATTCCATCCTCATCCATTGTGCCCTAGAACTGCCTCTCCAAAATGAAGAGGGGTGAATGCTGAAAGTCACCGGGCCATGGTTTTTTAAGCCATGGCCAGCTATGATTTGCATGCCTTGAAACCATTTTTTACAGACCACAATGAGAAGTTGATTTGAAAACTGAAATGGAGCAGACCGAAATAGAAAATATCACAGTGCATCCCACATAGAACTGCTTCCCAAACCTTCACAACCACTGTGTGTGTGTGTGTGTGTGTGTGTGTGTGTAATAGGTATGCACATAAATTCTATGAGTCCTGGTTTAAAAAAATATTGAAAGTTTCTCTCCTAGTCCATTTTCCACATAGAGCTTAATATTTCTCTGTCCAAGCTTAATCATTCCTTAATTCCTGGATTTATGAAGTGCTCATGGTGTAAAAGGTACTGAGTTGGACGCTGGGTCAGTAGGGCTGAATAGAAGACTGTTCAGTAGGAACCAGGCAGTGTATCCTGATTGGGCAGTATGAAGAAAGTTTAATAAAGGAGCTGTTTATAAGGTATAGGCAGGGACAGGGAAAACTAGTGAGAGAAGTAGACTGCTGAGGCTCTGAAGGGAAAGACAAGCGTGGAAGGAGAGAGGGAAGGCAGCTGCTTCTAGAACCCAGCTACTGTGGATGGACAAGACTTGCTGACAGAGGACTGAGCCTTCAGCCAGGAGGCAGCCAGCTCCCAGGAACCTGCAGGAAAGCAGGGAGAGGGATAAAGAATCCAGTTCTTGTCTGATACTGAGGAATTCTCATCTGCCTGTGAAACACACTGGCCAAGCACTCCTATAAAACAGAGCTCAGGATGCTGGTGATTCAGGCCACATTAAAACCAGGGGAGAAGGTGGGGGGGCACATCTAAACAGCAGATGGATAGTTGATCAGCTAAACAGGAGCATTCTGTATGGATGGAAAGGCATATAATCATTCACAAATTCTTCTGGTAGAAACATTTGACTCTTGAGGAAAGTTAGGGGAGTGAGAGAAGGCGATAAGCAAGGAGATGCTGAGCCCCAGCATCTTTGAGGAGCTGCTTCTCTGCTTCCTTCACTCCATGTCACTCCTGTGAGATCTGAATAGTGCTGAGTTCCTCTCTACTGCAGCAGCTAGAGTGTGCCCCGATGCCCGCCACACCCCCAGAGTCTTCTCTGGAAATCTGCTAGTGATAAAAACTAGTTTTTGTCTCAGAATTCAGGGCATGGAGATGATGCAAAGTCAGAGCTATTGGGTTGCCATCTAGATATTCTCCTTGGGAAAAAGTTAGGACAGAGAAGAGACTTCTTACTAAGATGTGTTTCACGTTTCATGCTAGGTTTTACTTGGGCATTGTGTTAGTCTTCTGTTACTAAGACCTGAGATAACTGATTGATGAAGAGAAAAGGTTTATTTTAGCCCACAAGTTTGGAGCTTCCAGTCCATGATTGGTTGGCTTCATTGCTTTGGGCCTCTCATGAGGCAGCACATCGTTGAAGGAGTATGTGGCAGAGTAAAATCATTCAACAGAAGCCAAAGAGAGACTGAGTGAGGGAGTGGGATCCTGCAACATCCTTGCAGGACACATTGCCAGGGACTCTCAGACACGTTGTTAATGACCTTAGGGCATCTCTTAAAGGTTCTACCAACTCCCAATAACAACACTCTGGGAACCAACCTTTAACACTTGGACATTCAAGATCTAAGCTCTCATTGGTATATGCTATCTTCATGCTGGTATGTTCTATTTTTGTACAAGTGATTTTGAACTGATTTTCTGTTCTAGTCCAATATGCAAATGGGTAGAAATGAGAAAGTGCTTGGTGTCCAAAGGGACTAGTGGGCACATGGTATGGCCAGACCCTATGTGCTTGTGAAGGGGGAAATAACAAAACATTACTACAGTGGCATTGGGCCAAATCATGAATGTCATCAGTCAAATGATGATTCTGTCCATATTTATTAAAGATTGTAACAGGGAGTGACACAAATTTAGAAAACTCACCTCATTAATCCCAGCACTCAGGAAGCTAAGGCAGGAGGCCCATGAGTTTGAGACCAGCCAGGACTACATAGAGAGACCCTGTCTCAACAATACCACCTCACCCAGAGAGCTATGTAGGTGAAGGGATGGAGGTGAGTAGGCTGGCCTGGAAGAAGGGCTGTGGCAGATCCTGAAGGAGACCCCTGGACACCAGAACTAAAGCTGGAGACACCAGTGTATGCAGAGCAGTGCCTGGATCAAAGAGGCATTGGATTGAGGCATTGATGAAAGTGAGAATCCAAATACTCCAAGTAGAGCAAGGTCTAGTTTGGAGGCCAGGTGAAAGGCCATGAGTAGAACCATACTTTAGTCATTTCTTACATCATATTAACTCAAAAGTCTTCTAATTCCCCCTTTCCTGAAGGCAATCTGGGTTTCTCTATCACCTCTGTAGAAGATATGAAAGCCCAGAACATGCCTCCTAGTCCAGATTGGCTGTTACCAAGAGGAGAGGCACTATCACATGTGCCCAAAGATACCAAAATCTACACTTGCTCAAGTCCCTTAGGGCTTAGGATTTGCAAATAATATACACAGACCCTCTCGCATTCTTCAAATAATCTCTAGATTATTTACCATACCTATTCGCATGCAAATGCTAAATAGTCATTATACTGTGTTCTTTGGGGAAGAACACCCAGTGGGAAGAAAGGTCACACATGCTGAGTATGGACACAATTTTTTTTCAAATATTTTCAGTCCATCATTCTTTGAGGAACCTGCAGACACAGAAGGCTAACTGCACAGAGTTATCCTAATTCTTTTCTCACATAGATTCTGGATAACTTAGTTATGAGCCAGTAAAAAAGGAGATAATTCTTCTTAAATTGCTTGCAACCCAGGCCTACATCATCATGCTTAGCATATCTTACTTACATCTGAGAACTGTACCTTCAATTCTTTGAATCCAATTTAATTCAGCAAGTGAGTATGACATGAAAATTCTGGAACAGATGCTGTGGATAATGTATGAAAAGGACATGTTCTTGCTATTTCTGAGAGGAGAAAGGAGGAGGGGAAGGAGGGAGGGGGAAGGGGAGGAAAAGGAAGAGGGGAAGATACAAACACAGAGACTGGGAGAGCCACTGGCACTTTCTCTACCTGTGAAATGTCAGTGTAGGAAGGTTGCTATGATTTTTCTGGAACCATTTACCATGAGATTTATGATACCTTCTTCTCAGATCAGTACATCTCAAAGTTCAGTATGATGAGGTCTGATTGTCTGTTATCTGTCTACGCTTTGGATGATTCAGGACTATTCAATGGTTACCTTTGTGACCTTTGTCCTAGAATGTGTCTTGGGTCTGCAGGTTTGAACTATATTTTCTCTTTGACCTTTTGCTGATTTAAAAAAAAATCTTGCTAATTTGTATAGGTGTACCTTACAAGGTGTGGTAATGAGAAACAGACTCCTACCCCAAGTTAATCTTCCCTCACTCCCTCTCCAGTAAACTCCCTCCTGGCCTCTTACCTCTAATGGCTTTCTTCATTGAGTTCTGCATAGCAGTCTATTTGTTTGTCTCAGATGATCATTTGTGTAATCCAATGGGCCAGGACAGGCCAGGGATGTGCAGTCTGTCCCCAGGGGGATCCTGGGAACAGAGAAAGCCATTCCACTTCCAGTAGATCCATGCATTCCACCAATGTTTATTGAGGATCTCTTTCCTGTCCAGCACTTTGGGAGGCTGAGGAGATGATAGACCAGCAGCTTGGGAAGGATAGTCAGGAAGAGTACAAGGCAAGAGATGGGAGAGAGCTCACAGATGGCTTCCGAGGTTGGGATGGTGGTGGTGAGGGGCTGGCAAGAGAGGAGGGTGTAAGGAGTTTGGGATTTAGCTAAGAGCAAAAGGAAGACAATGAAAAATTTTAAGCCAGAAGTGATCGTTTCCAACTGGTCTTATTTCCTTCCTATATTGACAGCTTGGAAGTACAGAACAGAATTTGAGTCTACAACTAACAAGCATCATGGGCCATGAGTGTGCAGTTTAGAGGTTCGTTTACTGTTGGTTTTTTTTTTTTATCCTTCTATCCTCTGGCTCCATGTCCTCATTTAATAATTCTTTTTTTTTTTTTTTTGGGTCCGGTCATGGGGCCTGAACTCTGGGCCTGGGCGCTGTCCCTCAGCTCTTCAGCTCAAGGCTAGCGCTCCATCACTTGAGCCACAGCGCCACTTCCAGCTTTTTTCTTTTTGCTTATGTGGTGCTGAGGAATCGAACCCAGAGCCTTGAGCATGCAAGGCAAGCGCTCTACCACTGAGCCACCTTCCCAGCCCCTCATTTAATAATTCTTACTCCAAGCTAGGCACCAGTGGCTCACACCTGTAATCTTAGCTACTCTAGGAGGCTGAGATCTGAGTATTATGGTTCAAAGCCAGCCTGGTCAGGAAAGTCTGTGAGACTCTTATCTCCAATAAACCACCAGAAAACTGGAAGTGGCGCTGTAGCTCAAGTAGTAGAGTGCTAGCCTTGAGCTGAAGAGCTCAGGGACAGTGCTCAGGCCCAGAGTTTAAGCCCCATGACCGACAAAATAAATAAATACATAAATAATAATAATCCTTGCTCCAGAGAGATCTCTGCAAATGCCACCCCAGGCAAACACAAAGCCATGTGCGTACATTGACCCTCACAATGCCCCTAATCACACATTTGCATCCCCATTTTATAGTGGGGAAGATTGCAGCTCAGTGAAATTGAGTGGCTCACCCTTGGTCTTGGAATCATTTCATTCATTATGGAAACAGATTCAATATCCCATTTCAGCGACAGATTGTACACAGAACGAGAGCAGAGACTGTGCTGTGATCACAAGAGTGTGGCACACTAAGACTTACACCCTCTCCCCACTGTTGATTGACAGCTGAGCCTCCCTGCTGGGAACCCTCTGACTGATCTGGCATCAGAACCCAGGAAGGAACCCCAGCTAGCCACTTCTCAGACCTGTGTGTCCTCCACTTAGCCACACTGTCCCCTCCCTGCCTGCTTTTGCTTCATACTTGCTGTGAACCAAGCCTTTCTCCCAGCCCATGCATGTACACGCTTTCAAAGAAGACCCACTATTTGATTCTCAGATCTATCAAGTTATTATCTGGTCTATCTATCAGGCTTATATTTGTTGCTTTGGAATTAGAAAATGGAACAATGCTTCTGATCCCATTGACTATTTTATGATGAACTAATTCAGGCTCAGAGAATATAGTTAACTACTCACACAGCCAGCTACCAGCCAGGTTTGGGCATAACCATGGCTTGCACAGGTCTTAAATATGCCCTATATGGTGTTTACATCATTACTTTGCTCCCTGAGAAACATAAAGTGTACATTTCAATTTGGCTTGCTCATAAAACTAAGTTGTTTCACACACACACACACACACACACACACACACACACACACACACACACACACATATAGGTCTGGTAAGGACTTGACTATGAGATTTTTTTAAACAATTGGCCATCTAGAAGTAGAGCAAGAAAGCATTGTTATAACTGGGTGCTCATGGCTCACACCAGTAATCCTAGCTACTCAGGAGGCTGAGATCTGAGGATCGCAGTTCAAAGCTAGCCAGGGCAGGAAAGTCCAGAAGACTCATCTCTAATTAACCACATACAAACACACACACACACACACACACACACACACACACACACACATGCACACACTGAAAATAGAGCTGTGAGTCCATGTAGTACATGTGAGTACATTGTAGAGCACTAGCCTTGAGCAAAAAGCACCCAGGCCCAGAGTTCAAGCTTCAGCACTGGAAAAAAAAAAGTATTGTTATAGGCTCAGTGTTACAGCTGTCCCCAGGCCTTTTCCTGCTCACTCCAATTTTCTCTCCCTCTTCCATCCCATCTACCATACAGCTTCAGCCCTAAAGAGTCCTGTATACATGTAGCAATAGTTAACATGCTTTGAGCACACCTATGCATACAATTCCATTTAATCTCTGTCACAAACCTATTATGAATCTGCAGATGAGGAAACTGAGGCACAGAGACAAGATGGATGGTGACAAGATGGACTGTTGAGGGTCATGGGACTGGCTCTGGCATAGACCCGGCTGCCCAGCTCTGCAGCAAGTCTTCCTCATCAGGCTGTCATTATCTGCCAGCTCAGCACCAGCTCCGGTTCCCCCTCTTTTTTGTACTTCACATCCCAACAACCAGCTGTCCACTGGATTCCGTGCTCTCCTTAAGGTATCTCTTAGGAACTCAAACCTGTTTACGTCTTGCTCTCACATGAGCAAATTGCCTGGCACAGCAGTTTCCTTACTTATCACCCTTTACCCTCCATTTTGCTTCTACATGTGTCTCAGATCCACTCCTTCCTCACAGAGACACCACTTACGTGTGAATACAGGTTCCCCAGTGATCACTGGGCTGCAGGGTCAGCCACCATCACTACCCATTCCTGTATCCCCAATCCACCTGCCCACCAATCAACTCAGGTTTCTGAAGACAAGATTCAACACATTCCTGCCTGGGCCAGGTCAGCTCTCTTGGTAGTTCCCCGGTACTGCTGCCTGCCATGTCTTTGGCCGCTTCTGGTGTGAGCAGCCTTAACTCTGGCCACTAGGCCTAGTTCCTAGAGCAGGCCTTGCTAGTTAATTCACCATGTTCTACTTTTACAGTGGCTTCCCTCTACCTGTACCCTTCCCTCCTGCCCCTCCAGGTCAGTTGCTGTTTCCTCCTTGTCTCCCATACTGCCTTTTACACTCCCTCCATATAGAATTTTCTAGATTCCAGTTGTTTGCCTTCTTGTTTCTTTCCGGGCAGTGAAAGCTATTTTATAGCATTCAAAGGTACATAGTCCATAGTGAAGTTACAAGAACACATTAGCTACAAATGGAGGGTGGAGTAAAGGAAGAAATGAATGTCTTCGTGGTAGTTAATTTTATGCATCAACGTGACTGGACTAAGAGATGCCCACAGAGCTGGTGAACTGTTATTTTTGGGTGTGTCTTCGTGGGTGTTTCTGGAAGAGATTAGCATTTGAATTGGTAGATAAGTAAAGCAGATGGCCCCGTGGGTGGGCAGGCATCATCCAATCTCTTGGTCTGAACAGAACAAAAAGGCCGGGGAAGGAAGAATTTGCTCTCTCTTCTTGCTGGTGACATCTGTCTTCTCCCACCCTGGTTCTCAGGTCTTTAGACTTGTCCAGAATTACATGACCACCTTTCTGTAGATCATGGGGACATCCTGACTGCATGACAAATCACTTCTTAGATGTTTGTATATCTCCTATGGGTCTGGGTTTTTGGTGTTTATGTTTTTTTTTTTTTCACGGAAATCCTAATATCAGTATTAAAATTTGCCAATCAGCTTTATATACATCAGTGTGCTTACAACCTCTTCCCTGCCTGGCCATCTGCATGCAGTTGCTTGTGTAAGCAGCTTGCTGTGGCTATGACAACACTCCTGAACACACTCCACCCATCAGAGCTACCCCCCACCCCCCACCCAGCACCATTCAGTGCTGGTTCTACTGAGTCCACAGTATAGGTCCCTCCCCTCCTCCTCCATGTGTCACCTGAAGGGCTTCCCTTAAGCAAACAGAAGCATGGTTGGAATCTGCCTGGGGATAGTGGGGCAAAGAAGTCAACAAAGATCCCAGAGAGAGCTACAGTTTTTCTGTCTCTAATGAAGATGCTTAATAAATATTTGTGGAGTGATGGCATTAAGGTACTGTAAATATTTATGCTGGAGATGCAATAAATCTCAGAAGGAAAAAGTTTGTAAGGCCAAAGCAAAGCATCAGGAATTCCAGACATTCGGAGTTAGCAGATTCCAGAAGGTCTAAGGTCTTAGGGAGATGAGTGTTTCTTGCCTGGAGTTGTTTGGCTCCTACTGACCATTACTTCAAAGGCTGCCATCCTTCATTTTCTAGGTGAAGAGGAGGTAAAGAGCGTGGTGCTACGGAGTGGGGAAGATCCCAGAAGGTTTGCAGTGGTCTCTATGCCAGGATTCACTCCTCACTCCTGTCTGCTACCCAGTCACAATGGCAGTTTGCACCAGGCTGGATGTGGAGCTTGTTTACTTAACAGGCTACTGGTGCTGGGCCCTTGGGAGAAATAGACGATGAACACAGGGGGAAGGCCATGAGGCCACATTTTTTCTTTTTTTTTTTTTTCAACTTTTAAATGTTTATCATTAACACTTTGACCTTTCAGTAGAAGTCTGTGTGTGTGCACATAAAACCTTTGAAAGTCAAATGGAGTCACCATTTATTTTTTATTTTCATTATTTATTTTATTTTCATTATTGTAAGGGATGAGATACTGCTGTGTTCCTCAGGTTGGCTCCAAACTCCTGGCTCAAATGACCCTCTTACCTCAGATCTCCTGGGTAGCTGAGATTACAGATATGAGCCACTGCACCTGGGATTCCGTTTCTAGTTTTGTAACCATTTCTTTTAACGATTTTGCCATGACAGTATATTACAGACCCTTCATCTCTCCTTTCATTATTTTTCTTTTCTTTTCTTTTAAAATTAAATCACTTTTATTTTTCTTGGGAGGACCAGGGTTGCACACAGGGCTTTGCATTTGCTTGGCAAGTGCTGTCACTTGAACTATTCCCCCAACCCTTTTCTGGCTTTATTTTTCAGGAAGAATCTTAACAATTTTGTCTGGGCTTGCCTCAGACCATGATCCTCCTTACTTGTGCCTTCCAGAAATCCCTCGCTGGTCTTATAGATAGGTATGAATTACTATGCCCATTCTTTTTTCAGTTTTGGTAAGTTGTCCTCTCTCTCTTTCTCTCACTCGGTCTCTTTCTCTTTCTTGAGGTACTGGGATTTGAATTCACAGCACTTGAATTCACTCGCACTTGCTAGACAGGAACTCTACTACTGAGCCATGCTTCCATTGTATTTTGAAAGAAATACAATGGCTTCTCTTTCAGACATGTTTACTCTTTGAGTCCTTGAAAACAAATCTATATTGCTAAGCTAGACAATGTGCTCTCTTTGCTAGAACTCTAGGAAACATAGAAAAGAAATCAGTGTTGGGTGACCTAATGTGGGGGTCACTCTTGTTTAAGCATAGCAGGGTTGTTGACCAGTGTGTGTTCCAGCTTTCTAAAGGGTTGTGCTGCTGTAGTATTCTTTGGGACTCTTAGGGACCCTGGATGCATTTGTTTTATAGTTTGTGCAAGAACAAAAACAGAAAAAACACTTTGTAAATGATTTGCTTTGTTTTCTTATTTGTTCTTATTTTGCTGTATTGTTAAAGCCACCAATAAGTACTTTGAGCATATACCTTTGTGATAAACACAATTATTTTCTCAAGAAAATCTTTTTCATTGTTTCTGTGGGGACTGTTTTGATTTTTGAGAAAGGGTTTTGCTTTGAAGGCTGGTCTCAAACTCATGGTCCTCCAATGCCAGCCTCCTAAGTGCTGGAATTATAGGTGTGCAAACCATAGCTGACTCAAGAAAATCCAGAAACAGTAAGATTGATTGCTACACAAAATATATGCACAGATGTAAAGTTTCAAGTCCAGGTTGCCAAACTGCCCAGCAGAAATGCTAAGCCCAATTCAGAAATGCCATGTGATTTCACACACTCACCAACTTTGGCTTTTATTGTTCCTGCTCTTCAATTGGAATTTAATAACATCCCAGAAGACCAGTAAACAAACCCTTCAGCTGACCACTGATAACCCGAAGCATTTCGGTAGCACGTCTCCTTGAATTTCTTGTTGGTAAAATGAAATGGAGAAAATTCAGTTTAGGCCTGCCTCAAATCACCCAAGTCAAAAGGTTACTCAAGCCTGTCAGGACTTCTGAACCCAGTGATTTTGCTACAGGCAAGTCCCATATGGCCACAGGCAAAGAAAAACAACTTGTCTACCCAATTGTTCTGAAATTTGAAGGGCCAATATTATCCTAGAGTACCAGCAACTCAGCATCCCCAGTGACTTGCCCCAGTGGCTTCTGTCCCACATTTATAAGGTTCTCGTCCAGGTGTGCCTCCTTGGCCAGCACGGCCTTTGCAATAATGGCAGGTAAAGTTGCTAAGTGATGAATGGTTGGGCAGAAGTTCATTAAATTACCCAGCATAGAAATCATTGGCTGTAGGGACTTGAATGAAAAAAAAAAACAAAAAACAAAAACAAAAAAACCCAAAAGCTTGCTTCACTAATCTCTATGGTCATTTAGTGTTTCCTTCATAACAAACTCAGGCAACAAACAGGATTAGTGTTAGCTTTGTGATAGAAATCATAGCTATTTTAAGATCTATTATGATGGGGCAGGTATTTTAAAACATCATTAAGCGCATCACTGGTATGAAATTACAGCAATTATTGAGACTGGTTAGAAGACCTCGTTATACAATATGAATAAACATGCAGACCTCTGATTATAGACAATTCATGTCTTAAACTAGTCTAGTAACTATCTCTTCATATGTGTGTTCTTTGTGGCCCTGAATGTTTCATGTTAACTATTACCTTATTCGGAGGGGGGTTTGTAGGCTTCACTAGATACCACACATTGGTCTAAGCCCCACACCAGAAAGACTAAAAACCTTGGAGAGGAAAGCTAAATTTGGGACTTTGTGGATGAATCAAACCTTTGGTTTTATATTCCCAGAGTTTAACAAAAAAGGTTTTGAACCAGGTGCTGGTGGCTCATGCCTGTAATCCTAGCTACTCAGGAGGCTGAGATCTGAGGATCAAGGTTCAAAGCCAGTTGGGGCAGAAAAGTCCTTAAGACTCTTATCTCCAATTAATCACCAAAAAGCCAAAAGTGCAGCTGTGGCTCAAGTGGTAGAGCCTTGAGCTAAAAAGCTCAGGGACAGCATGTAGGCCCCGAGTTCAAGCCCCTGGACTGGGTTTCTCTAGAAGTGAAATCATATAGGTTCTTTTCAATATTTCTTACCTCACTTTTTTCATTCATTCATTCATTCAATAAACTTTAGGCCTACAAATTTTCAGATTACAAACAAAATGACACACCAAGGTAGCATAGTAAGACAATCTCAGAGTCTGGCAGGTGACAGGAAAGAGGGCTGGGTTGACCAGAGGATTCACAGCTCTTAAGAAATAAGAGAAAATATAAATTCAGCTGTTTACTGCTTTGAAATCCATGCACACTCCCTCCCTAAGGTACAAATTCCATCAAAACAATTAATGACTTCTCATCATTCTGCAATTCCCTAGCCACGGTCAAAAATCCTCCACCACCCTCAACATCTTACCTCAGCTGCCCCTTCCCAGCTGGAGTAAATCCTTCCCCTCCTCCCTCACCAGTCTCCCTCACAGATTTTTTTAGTGCTGTCAGTTTTCATTTGTGTTATTTATGGGAATCTGACTTGCCTCCAGGGATTCTAAGCCCTCTGTTGCTGTGGTGAAAAGAACCCTCCTCCCCCTTCCCTCCTGGCCAATCCCAGAGCCTAGCACATCTGGTCTGCTCAGAGCTCTGTTTCCTGAGCGATTTGGGCAACCGACTTCTCTGTCTATTGGGAGATTCACATCCACAAAAGCAAAACTGTAACCTGTGTTCCCAGAACTTTATCTCTGTGAGTTTCCTTCTGTGTGTGCTTTCCACCCAATCTTAATATGATTTCCAAAGAGAAGAAGGCACTCATTTTTGCAATCCAACCCTGGGGCCTTTTCCTACATGCTTTCTTTCTTAGCCTGGCTCAATCAAATCCTTCCTATCTGCCTAGCCACACCAGTGTTTGTCCCTCTGTGGAGAAACTGATTGACATTTTCTGCTCAGTCCTGCTCATCTTTTCTTGCCAGTTGAAGAGGTTTGCTTTTGAAAGCTTTACCTAATTCTTAATCTTGCAACACTCTATGTACAAATGATCCATTCCCCCCTTTCATGTCCCACTGGTCCTATACATATTATCCCAACAGCTATCTTGTTGGCTTGAAGTTGCATTAAGACAAATGCCAGGCTATATCCATAGTTGTAGCTCTAGTATCTAAGAGACTTCATGTACTTGTACTTACTATCTAAAGAGGACATGAAAAAACAAGCCATGGAATGAACTCTCCACCCCTCTTCCTTCTCACAAGTCTTCTCTTAAAAAAAAAAAAATCCGTTTTGGCTACAGGGCTGGCTTGGCACTGGCCTGTGATGGAGAAGTGGCTTCATGCCCCCTGGGACTAAGCGAGCCCTCTCTCTGTAAAAGGGATGGTACTACAGGCTGCTCGGGGAGCACACTCCTGCTCCTGTCTGCTGAACGTGAAAAGCCTCCCAAAGCACTCTCTCTGTCCCAACCAAGTCCAGCAGAGCCCAGATGCCAGTCTTAGAGCTTGGTGTGTAGGTCCCCTACTGTAAGGCAAAGGTCATAGATCTCAAGGTAAAGTGAGGTCTAGATTTTATACTGGAACCAAAAGCCCTAGACCTCAGGGGTTTTCTTCCACAAACCTTGCATGTGATTCTCTTTCCCGCTTTTCTCAAAAGTCTGTCCAGCCTTTGCCATCTGAGCTTCTAAAGAAGTTATTCATAGAAGGCAAATCTGCTTAGGAGGGATGTTCAGTTTCATACAAGTGTACTTGCACTGTCCTAAAATTTCTTGCACTTGTCAGTGAAGAGGCTGGTTCTTCTTTACATGCATGGTCCAGTGTTTTACTACTTCTTCAGGAACTGTCCATTTTTAGCTCTATGATTGATAAATGTACAAATAAATGTCTCCTGCCTTTCAACACTTTGAACATCAGAAAAAAAATCTGTTTTTCTATTTTCTCTTGAGTTCTTTACAATAATGTCTTTCCCTGTATATCACCTTTATAATAACAATAAAAGAAGAAAAAAACTAAAAATAAAAGCCACTTGAAAAATAAAATAAAATAGAATTATTTCTACTAACTCTTCACCTCCAATTCAGTCCAAGCCCCTACACTTCGGTTTCTGTTCCAGCCTCTAAGCTGATCACTTGCCTCCTTTCAATCTGTCTGGGAGGGTATCAGATGCATAGCAGTGCATCTGATAATCTACTTGAGAGGCAGAGATAGGAGAATCACAGATCAAAGCCAACCCTAGGAAAGTTAGCATGAGATCCAATCTGAAAACAAACTAAAGCAAAAGGGTTGGGGGCATAACTCAAGCAGTAGAGCATATGTTTAGCATGTGCAAGGCCCTGAGCTCAACTCCTAGTACTGATACATATATACACACATACACACATACATATATACATAATATAACATGAGTAGTCTGGCATTTCTTGAGCATACCACATGGCCCTTACATGTTTCTCCCAGACCTTGGTGACTCCCATAGCTTGCCTCTCTCACCCTTGATGGTTCTTCTTAATCTTCTGCTGGTTTTTCCCTTCAGCCAGCTTTGTACAGTTTCCATCCTTGACTCTTTCCCATTGTCCCTGGCCTACATTTATCCTAGGACTTCTTTACCATACACAGGCACTCATCACTTAATACAGGGACATTCTGAGAACAGAGAAAGGACCAGTATTAACTGGGAACCTTCCAGCTTATAAGCTACCACAAACAACTCAAATCAGTTCAGAGGCAAAAGTTATGTCTAGGATGGACATCTGACTTCAGACCCACGTGACTTCGGGAAACATACGTTGTCACTAGGATCTATAGCTCAGCCAGTTTGCTTTCTGCTGTATCTGTCTTCTGCAACCACTTAATGGTTTCTACAGAAATAGAGGAAGAGAAGGAGAGATTGGGTGGGAGTAGAATAGGGTATCGAGAAAGGAGAGGAGGAGAGAGCAGGGGAGAGGAGGGGAGAGGAGAGGAGAGGAGAGGAGGAGAAAGGAAAGGAGGAGAAAGAAGAGGAGGAGAGAGGAAGGAAAAAGATAGGAGAGGGGAAGAGGGGAGGAGAGGGTAGAGGGGAGGAGATGAGTGGGATAAGACTCTGAAGTTCACCCTGATTGGACAGGGTTGGGTTCCTGTGGGTGGGCATATGTCAATCAGGGTCATGTCTCCATTGTCACATGGGATTCCCCAAAGCCAGGAGAGGGAACAAACAGCAGATGGCATGACAAGGCTCCCCCAAACAAGTGTGGGAGAGCAAAACTTCTCTGGAACTGTGCCTCTTCCTTCCCTCAGTCACCCACCTCCCAGGCAGAATGAATGCTTCCTCTGTTCCCACCGTACCTCCTCAGCATACAGGGCTGTGGAGAGAGACAGCCCCTCACCTAGCATCACAGTAGTTCATAATATGTCTGCCTTGGCCACTGGACTAGGTGCCTCAAAAGCAGAAGTGGGTGTTTCAGTTTTATGTCCACAGCTCCTTGTGCACTCCTTAGGCTTGAGACATTGCAGATGCTTTCATAAATACACTGGATACCACACCTGAGGAATAAGATAGTGAGACAGACCCCCCACACTGGGTTTTGTGCATGAGAATGGAGAGTGTGGGTGTTCAATCTCTGCTGTGGAATCCTCCCAGTCTATGTTAGTCGGGGGCACCATTTGATTCAATCTCTGTGTGTGTGCATGTGTATGTGCGCGCTGCGCATAAACATACACCTGCCATTACTGGGACTTGAACTCAAGGCCTGAGTGCTAAATATGAGCTTTTTCTCTCAAGGCTAGCACTCAACCCCTTGAGCTACAGTTCTACTTTGAGCTTTTCTGGACTTTTCTACCCAGGCAGACTTGGAATCATGATCCTTGGATCTCAGCTTTGTAAGTAGCTAGGGTTATAAGTAAGAGCTATATGCACCAAGCTCCCTGGTAGATTCTTCTTTTTTTCGGTCCTGGGACTTGAACTTTGAGCCTAGGCACTATCCCTGAGTGCCTTTTGTTCAAGGCTAGTGCTCTACTACTTGTTATAGTGCCACTTCCAGCTTTTTCTGTGATTGATTGGAGATAAGAGTCTCACAGACTTTCCTGCATGGGCTGGCTTTTAACTGCAATCCTCAGATCTCAGCCTCCTGGGTAGCTAGGATTACAAACCAGAGCCACAAGCATTCAGCTGTTGGATTCTTAAAGGACACAGAAGTTCATGGATCCTGATGGCCAGGCAACCTGATAGTCTAGGAAGAGCATGGTGCGGGATCATGTATATTGTTATTTGCTGGAGGTGAAGAGATTCCCATGGAAGCCCCAACTGTGCTTCCAATAACACCATTTTGGGGATACACAAAGTGGGTAGATAGAATGTCAAATCTGGGGCAGACACAGACCCCAGACAGGCTCCACATGTTGCGAAGAAGCTGCCTATCTGTGGGAAGCAGACCAAGGAATGGCTAAGAACCACCGATTTTGGTGTGGGATAAACCTGTTCTTCATTTCAGTTATCAGCTCTATAAACTTGATGTGCTAAGTGGCTTTACTTTCTCTTTTACCATATGGGTTAATAACTCCTTCAGCGGGACTGATGGGAAGAGTAAATGAAGAGTAAAAAGAATGTCTTTAGCATACAATAAGTGCTCAAATGTGTAATAACACATGGGTTCCATATTACTTTCCCTGGAAGGAGATTATGGGTCTCACAGTGGAGTCTGGTTTAACCATTTAATGTCTACTGTGATAACTGCCCAGCTCTGCTCATTTCTAACTTCTTGGCTCTATGAAGCAAAAGAACAAAACTGAATAACTATCTTTTTTTGAGGGTCCAAATCATGTGAATTGTAAAAGTGGGGTTAAATGAATTAAGCCACACTTTAAAAGAATCAGTTGTTATTGGCTGGCTTTAGAATCTAACATCCAATGACTATTAGGGACAGATATGGAAGTGGATGAGTGGTCATACTGGCAACTGCTGATATGCAGCGGCCACAGGCATGGTGAATCATGGTGGCTGGGGGGCAGGGAGGAAGGGAAGGGAGGTGGGCAAGTCTGACCCTGTAGCAATTGTGAGTCAGCAGCAGCTGGATACAGGAATGAGGGAATACAAGTTCACATGGGAACCAGAATCATGAGGGTTCAACAGGTTCAAGGTTGCTAGATGTCACTAATTTACTTCTTGTGTGTGCTTAAAAACATTATTATAAAGATGATGTATAGAGTGGTTACAGTTACATACTAATTTACTTCTTAAAAAGCACATCTGAGCCAGGCACTGGAGACTCTGTAATTCTAGCTACTCAGAAGCCTGAGATATGAGGATCATAGTTCAAAGCCAGCCCAGGCAATAATGTCTGAGACTCATCTCTAAAGATCAAAAAGCAAGAACTGGAGATGAATTATTCAAGTGAAGTGGTAGGGCACTAGTATTGAGAAAAAAAGCAGAGAGACAACCCCAGTGCCAGCACGCACACACACACACACACACACACACACACACACACACACACACACACACACACACACACACACACACACACACACACACACACACACACACACACACACACACACACACACACACACACACACACACACACACACACCTGAGAACCAGCTATGGTCAGTGAGATTAATGTACCTGGGGGCCATCAGATTGTAGTCTCTGCTCTCCAAAGTGAGTTACACTTGACTTTAGCAGGCCAATTCTCACTGCATAGCATTTTTCTAAACTCTTAGGAAAACATTTCATTCCCACTGCATAGGGTGGCAATTGTTTTTTAATAATTATGCCAACTTCTTTTTCTTGTTATTTTACAGCTTCTTCAAAGTCAACCAAGATGTTTTACATTTAAATATGTTTTATCCATCTATTTGCTGGCTCTGATATACATTACTTTAATCTGTTAATGTAGGGTTATATTGCATTGTAATATTTCATATATTCCACATATGAAGGTAATGAGTATCTAATAGATATTTGTTTCTTGCTCTCTTACAATGGTCCCAAGTAGTTCTAGGTTGGGGAAATGAAGGCAGGGTGCTGTTCCACTCATGCATTCAGGGTCCCAGTCTAATAAGGCTGTGCTAATAACTTGCAGTTTTTTTTTCAAAGTGATTGTAGTTTTCACCTGGTTGACTAGAGGGGGAAAGAGCATGTCCGATTGCCCATTAACTCTTATGACGCAGGCCTGCAACGACAAGACAGCTTTTTTCTCTACCTTCTTTGGCAAGAATTCAATAGCACAGGTTTAACCCAGCTTCAAGGGAGTCTAGGAAATGCCAGCTGTATATCAACAAGGAGATCTTTTTTTTTTTTTTGGTGTGTGCACCAGTCCTGGGACTTGAACGCCGGACATTGTCCCTGAGCTTTTTCATTCAAGGTCAAACTCTACCACTTGAGCCACAACTCCACTCTTGGCTTTTAGCTGGTTAACTGGAGATACAAGTCTTGCAGATTTTTTGCTGAGGTTGGCTTTGAACTAGATCCTCAGATATCAGCCTCTTGAGTAGCTAGGATTACAAGTATGAGCCATCTGGGTTATGAACACAGCTGTCTTTTAAGGCAAATTATTTAGTTTATTTTCTGGTGAAACTTACCTTATGTAATATTAATCAATATTAACTTGAATCACTCCATCACTGTTCCTTCTGAAATGAACATTTGGTTTTGTTTCCTGAGTTCCTTTAATAGCCCCGTTAAATAGGTAGCATTTCCTCAAAGCAGGATGACATATACATTTCAGTTGACTGCAGAAATGTGTGCTAAAAAATTGCATTACACTTGCTCAGAATTTCCAATGATAACATATATATTCCATTTAAAATTATCTGCACTAGCTAAGCATGGTGGCTCATGACTATAATCCCATCATTTGGGAAGCTGAGGCAGGAGAATCATGAGTTCCAGGGCTAGTGAGATTCTTTCTCCAAACACTATTAATATAAAAATAATCTGATTCATAAATACATAAATATACTCAGTCTGTTCCGACAGGTGGTTTGAAGTCACTGTAGACTAAGAGACCAACTCTTGGCATTTTTCTTTAAGGACATAGAATACAATGGTCTTAGGATGACCAACTCTACCAGCTTGCCTGGAAAGGTTCCCAGGAAGTTGGACCTAAAGTCCCAAGAAAACTAGGACAAGTTGATTCCAGTTTAGATCCCATTTCATCTTCTACTTGGCTATACAGATACATTATTTCCCCCCCTTCTCTTGGAGTTAGGTATACCCAGGGGATTCAGGTTTTGTAAATGGCTGAGGTAACCCAACTTCCAAATCGCCCCACAAGAAAACTACTCTTGGTGACCTGCTTTATACCTTCCCCTTCCGCTGATGAAATGGAACGCTGTCACTATCGGAGTGACAGCCTGTGTCCCAAAATGACTGAAGTAGAGAGAGCAGCCTGCTGGAACTACTAACCTGGAACCACATAGTATTTCTTAGATATGAAAGGAAGGGTGCCTTTCTGTCCATCTCCAAAATCACATTTCCTCTCTTCCTTTCCTCTCTTCTCCTTTCTTTGTGATATTGGAGTTTGAACTCAGGGGTCTCATGCAAGCTAGGCTGGTGCTTTGCCACTTGAGCCATACTTCCAGTCCTGGGAGTGTTAGCTAGTTCTTTTGGAGATGGAATCTAGTGAACTTTTCTGCTTGGGCTGGCCTCAAATCACAATCCTTCCAATCTCAGCCGCCCGAGTAGCTAGGAGTATAGGCTTGAGCCACTAATGCCCAGTCTATTTTTCTTACATGTGTTTTCATATTAAAATTTAAACAGCCACCATTATCCAATGTGAAACCAAGAACTATTTGAAAATAATGTCACTACAGCTTTATTTTAGGAAAAAAAATCTAAAACTAAACCAACATAAAAAAATGAATTACTCAGAATTTAGATCAGTGGCTAACCCTCTTTGAAAACTTGCTCTGAACCCATCCTTGTGCTTACCACTTTGCAGCACAAGCTTACACCTCACCCCTCTGGCACAGAGATAGCACACCACCATTTTAAAAGGGAGGAAGCAGATCAAGAGGAAAGACCAAAAGGAAACAGACTCCAACAAGCTACTTGTCCAGGGTCACTAAACCAGAAAGTGGAAGAACTAGGATTAAAATCATGGGAATTTTGGTCAAAGAAGTTAAATAGCCAACACATCACATATACACACCCCTCTCTCCAAAGTCAGAAGAATGAAATAAAGCTACAGTAAAGGGCAGAGGATGCCTTGTCATATCTGTGGCAGGACAGAACCATGGTGATCTAGCTGATCCTTGTGCAGATGAGAAAGCAGGTCTGAAGGGTTCCATTCCTTGTCCAAAGGTCAAACAGCTACTTCCTGTAGGGCCCGGGCAGACAGGACAGCCAGATCCAATCTCTCAACTTCATGTCCTTCCACATTGATGCAAGTACCTTCCCAAACAGTCTCCATTTCCAGGCCATTTTATCTAAGAATGGGAGGAAATTTCATTCTTTTCTGCCTCGGTTTCAAATCTTAATTGCATTATTGCATGCAGAATGGATTTGAAGTGGACATCTAGAATCAGTCATATTGTCAGGTCAAACTTGGCAGCGTCAGCTCCTTATTTTACACAATGCAAGTGGGTCAGTAGTGACTACTGAAATTGCATTTTCATTTCTAATTTGCGTTCTAATAAAATTTTACATATTTCTTGGGGAAATTTATAAAGTTCATCCTGGCAGGGCAAACTGATCATAGAATGAAAAATAAGATTTTTTTTTCCTTTTGAAGTACGCAAAAGTGAAGTCACAGACTTACAGAATTCTAAGCAGAAAGAAAGGCAATGATTAAACTCATGTATACGTCCTTGTTTCTCCTTCACTGCACAGAGGTCTCTTCCTCAGCAGTTAGTGATGTCATGAACATCCAGTGCTCTTATAACATTCCTTTCCTTTTGGAAACTGTGCCTGCTCTAACATAAGTGTGATACAATCAATTATATAACAACCCACAGGCTAATAGTAGCAAAATGTCTTTGTAAAATTCACTTTAAATAGACCTAAGTGTAAGTCTATCAGTTAACATATGTTTGGTAATTAGAAAATGAAATACATGAAAAACATCTTTATTCTTAAATCAGGTGCTGGTGGCTCATATCTAGCTACTCAGGAGGCTGAGACCTGAGGATCAAGGCTCAAAGCCAGTTTGGGCAAAGTCCCTAAGACTCTTATTAAATCAGCAAAAAGTGGAGGTATAGGTCAAGTGATAGAGCCCCAACCTTGAGCAAAAAAAGCCAAGGAACAATGTGAGGCCTAGTACTCACAAAAAATTGAAAAAAAAATTCACTTTATTTCACATACGTCCAAGTACTAAAATTCCATGGGAGTTTTTCATAGAATACCTTTCAGAAGCCTATTAAATAAGGGAGACAGATTTAAAAATATTCATCATAACTAAGGAATTTCATTTAAAACCAAAGATAAAATGGATAGGAATTTCAGTTTTCTTTTTAAAGAAAATAATCACTACCTAAATATTCCTTGAAGTTACTCAGCCAAGTACCTAATCTAAATAACGACTATAACAATACAACTAATATCTATCTAAACAGCTAATATGACAAGTTTTCCAAGTCCTCTCCAAATTCCCTAAGCATTTTTATTGGCAATGTCCATCTGTCTATGGTGGTCCATACTTGACTACTTTAACCTTCCTCTTTGTAACACATCAACAATTGTTTTCAGGATCTCTGCTGTCCCATTTACCTCTCAATCATCCTTCTACCAGCTCTATGTCAGATAAACAATGTAGAAATTTAAGTCCTTGCCCCACAGGACATACGTGAGCCTTAGAGCTTGAGCATGCCCCATTTCCCAGAGGGCAAAGGGCTGGGACAGATGATAAAGCTGGTTCTCTGTTGGTTTGCTGGCCATCAGTGCTCCTACAGTAGACTGGGAGACCCCAGGCTCAGTCTTATTTGTTTTAGGACTCCAGTACTTATTTTGACCTACTCAGTCTTACAGAATTAACTAGGAGTCACTAACTCCCCTGATTATCAGGTCCCACTTCAAATACAGTACTGGAATCCCATGGAATAATGTCTTGCTTGGACAAAAAAAAAAAAACAAAACAAAACTGTCCCAAGAGCTACAAGCTCATTTTACCCTAGGAAAGACATCCTAACCCAAAGTGAAAATGGAATTCAACTACTCTAATCTCCATCTTTTGGTGGTAACTGGGACTATACCCAGTATAAGGCTTATTTCCTCTTAGTTCAAGATTAGGGTTTCAGGACTCATACGTTTAAAGCCATTGAAGAATTTAAGACCTTATCTTTTTTAATTCTCAGCTCACAGAGTAAAGCAACTTGCTCAAGACATGCAATAGTTAAAAACTGAATCATCCCTCCACTTTTCTCTTAGCTTAACAATTTGAATATTGGTTTCCTCTTACTTTTAAAGCATGCTTCAGGCGTCCCTTTAAGATTTTATTTGCTGAACCATTTTTCAATTTTTTCTTTGGAGTTACGGAAATGGCTTCAATTATATTAACACTGTAATGTGAAAACACTTGTTTATCAACATTTTATATGCTTTATTGAAAGTTGACAAGTACAACAGTTAAATACAGTGACACCTTACAACTGTGTAGAGAACATGCACAGAAACATATGCATATAACTACTATACAGGTAATATGCAGAAACTCCTACTGGGAAATCCACTCATTACCTAGGACTGATCATTATTCCAAGTATTCAACCAGCTCAATGGAAAGACTTCAGTGAACAGGGATTCACTTCAGGATATTCAGCAGCTACATTTCAAAATACACAAAGTGACTAAACTGTGCCAAATTCTTAAAAATTTCTTCAGGTGTGATTTTTTTTTGTCATATCGCAGTTTTTATGTTGATCTCTCTAGAAAAGACAATCCACACCTCTTCAGACAGCCAATGAAACATCTAAATTTCAATCTGTACAACCTAAATAGTAGTTACAGTCCTCTATTGTACAAAATAGTTACACTACATACACAAATATACAATAAGCAAAACAACCTTCATAGTAAGATAGCCTAGGTCCCAGCTACCTGTCACCGTTTGTCATTAATAGTTTTGTGTCATTCGATGTTTCAGAAAAGAGGCACAGTACTATTTTGTTGTTTTTTATGGACTTTGGTGACAGTCGTCAACTTGTACAATGACTGCATCCACCCTCATTTTAGTTTGTCTCTGGCCTCTCTTTTAGTTCCTCATGGGGAGGAGACCACAGAGCCCAAAGTCCAGGAGGAACCCACACTTCCTAGCCCCATGGAGCACAAGATGCAGGCAGCAGAGAGGACTGTTGGAAGGGGGTAGGCAGCAGGAGGGGTTGGAAAGGCACACAGCTCCTCAGCATCAATTAAACCATTCCTCAGGTATCTGCCAAGCTGCACAGGAAACATCCATTCTAATTCTCTGATTAACCTTTAATTCACCCAACTAGTAAATTTCTTCAAGCCAAAAGCGTATGAGTGTTTAATACTGGAAAGAAGAGATAATGGCATGTGTCAGTCTCACGTCTCTTTTGCAGCGAGCAATGAGATGGGTGACAGTGGAGGCGGATTCTCCCTAGCACATCTTCTCGGTCTGTTCAGTTCTGACAGCAGCAGCCAGTTCTGCATTCTGCGGGGCATAGGCGGCTATGCGGTTGGTCCTGAGCCCTGGGACGCTGGCTGGGCTGGGGGCTGTGTGGTCCCCTGTGGCTGCGTGGTAGCAGGAGGGGAGCCAGTCTGCAGCTGGGCCTGAAACTGGGCGAGCTGCTCAGGACTGGCCAGTGTCTTCAGCAGATTGTTTTCCTGCTCCAGCTGGGAATTTTTCTCTATTAGTTCTTTGATTTGCTCTTTCAAAACCTCCACTTCCTCTCTAACTGCGTACATCAAATGGCTTTTCACCAGATCCTGAAAGGAAGACGAAAAGAAAGGATTTAACTTACTAAAGAGGATTGACTTTACTATCTCCTGTTCTCTTCATTTCTAAAGCATTAATATTCCTTTTTACATACGTCTAACTATATAGTCTGTCTTCCAGGTTCATGAAAAGCACTGGAGACATCGGAGTAGAATCACAACTGCACAATACTTCGGGTCAATGTGTAAGTGATGAAGCTAAAAATCCTTATTTCTGAGCTGAGCGCCGCCGGTGGCTCACGCCTGTAATCCTAGCTACTGGGGAGGCTGAGATCGGAGGATCGCGGTTCAAAGTCAGCCTGGGCAGGAAACTCCGTGAGACTCTTACTTCCAATAAACCACTAGAAACCCGGAAGTGGCGCTGTGGCTCAAAAGTGGTCGAGCGCTCGCCTCGAGTTAAAGAGCTCAGGGGCAGCGCCCAGACCCCGAGATCAAGCCCCACGACCGACAGAATCTTACTTCCCTGTAGACACCAGCCAGGAAAGCACAGTCCACTTTTTTTCTATCCAGATGGCAACCTACGCCAGGGCTCCAGGGATCAGCCCTCCGGCAGGGCCGGGCCGCCCAGGCCGCCCGGCTGGACGGGCAGTCCAGCGGCAGGGCCCGAGGCTGCTTCCCCGCCGCCGAGTCCCCGCCCAGGCCGGCTCCCGCCTCCCGCCTCCCGCCTCCCTCCCTCCCTCCCTCCCCCAGCACCGGCTGCAGCCAGTTCCTACCGAGCGTGCTGCCGCATTTTCTTCCCTCACCCCCTCACCCCCCTCCCTTTCGAGATTAAGCTGACATCACAGAAACCTGGGCAGACGTCGCAGCCAATGGAAGGCCGAGTTATTTATAGCTCCGAATTAAAGGTTCAGAGTTTGCCTAGCAACAGTGGGCAGAGAATCCCGTGAGAAGAGCCACAGGCGCTGCTCCAATAACAAAGAACGGCCGAGGCGGAAATAAAAAATAGGGAGAAATCCAGGCGCAGACTGGCAATACCAAACTTTTCTCCTCGTGTCCTTCGGGGTGCAGCGGCACAGAGCGGGGGGGGGGGGCGGTGTGTGTGTGCGTGTGTGTGTGTGCGTGTGTGTGTGTGTGCGCGCGCGCGCGCGGGCGGTCTTGGAAGGCCCTTCTCCCGAGTTCTCCACTCCCAGGGTCCTCCTTCCTCCCCGCTCTCTAGTGGAACCCTGGGATTACAGGTAAAGCCACATCCCCGAAGGCTGCTGAGGACCCACGGACGGGGAGCTGGGCCCGGCACAGCCCCACCACAAAGGGGTAGAGCCTGAAAAGGTCCTGCTGAGAGGCGAAACCCTTCGGGCAAAGGGGGGGGGCGGTGGGCAGTTAAAACCCCCAGGGCCTCTTCTCCGCCCACCCCGGGGTGGGCGGCCATGGGAGGGATGGGGCAGCCCTGGGATGCGGCTGCCCGCTGGCAGGCAGGGGAGAGCACCGGCATCTCTGAATGTGCGGCGGCGGCGAGCCCCCGCACGCCCAGCCAGCCCAGGGACCCGCGGGTTCCATCCCCCGGCAGCCGGCTTTTTGTACCGTGCCCACGGTTAGCACAGATGATTTGTAATGAGTACATACCATAGCTTGCTCGATTTTGTTGTCGATAGCTACCACACTTGCACCAGAGGAGCTGGAGAAGAGAAAGGATAAAGATAAATCATCGATAAATGGAATTTATTTTAAACATCCAAGATAGTTTTTCTCCCCCCCCCCATTCGCCGATTTTACGGCTATCACTGTTTTGGATGTTTTTCAAGCTATGAAATATATAATCCTCCAGAAAATACTAGCCACTCTCTTACTAATGGATATCCAGGCATTTCCCTATTTTAGTGAACCACAAAGAGCTAAATTACATAATGTGGGAAAGCCTGTTCTCTGGCCAGACCCGTGAACATAAGGCTATTCTGAACGTTTTCAAAAGCAAATCCATGTCACAGTAATCCCCTAGCAATGGACAAAGGAATTCGCCTGGCTATCTTTTTACCTGCATCATTACAAGGTTCTCCTGGATAAATGTAAAGAAACTATCCCAGACAACATTTACCTATTGTCAAGTCTCACAGAGGCGTTTTCAGTTCCCAGCAAGGATGACAAGAAAGAGATTGAAAAATGTCTCAGTTGGTAAACTCCTAGATCCATCGCCACTGGTCTACACCATTGGGATTTCATGCAATTGCAGCCAAAAACACCCGCGTGGAAAAAAGAGGGAACACGGGCAGCCTTGCTTGAGCCGGCTAAAACCTGCTAGCTTTCTGCAGCCAAGGAGGGAGCGGAGACAGCAGGCTTCCTTTAAAGAAACGCAGCGTCTGGGGTCTGGCGACCGGGAGATGGAATCCCAGAGCAGCTCAGACCTCCACTCGGCCGCCGCCGGCTGCACTCGCTCCGGACTGGCTCGGGTCCCCGGGAACATATAGGCGGGGAGGAGCCGCGCCGATTGGCCCGCGCCGATTGGCCCGCCCTCCGCCCCTCGCTCCGGCCTCCCCCGCCCGACGTCTCCAGTCCCGCTGGCTGCCGGCGGGCCGGCTAGGCCACGTTGGGGGCTGGGCGCGGGCCGCCGCGGCCTCCACCGCTTGGGAACGCAGGACCACCGCCTCTACGGAGAGGAAAGTGAGGAGGGGGAGGGGGGGTCTCCCTTGGAAGTACCACCTGTGTCCCGCACGGCTTACGTTTAAGGGAGCCAGACCCCGGTCTCCCGAGCGGCCGGCCGGTTCCCGCGGCTGCAGACAGAGAAAGCTTCCTATTTGCAACCAGAACCGTCGGAGCTACTGGGCATGCCCAGTCCCACCGCCTGGGACCAGCAGGAATGAGTGTCTCTGTTTCAGTTATCTGGTGCTTACAGGCAGCAGCAATGGGAGCATTTTACAGGCGGTTTTATTTATAACGATAATAACTATACCGCAAAAATGCTTATTAAAATTCGGATAAATAGTATATGGAAAATTAAAACTGCTTCTTTTGAGATACCTTGACACAACTTTTATCAGTTACTTTTTGAAATAAAATCAAGCAACAACAACAAAAATTCTTTTGCTAAGCATATAAAATAGAATTAAAGGATTTTATAGGATGAAACCCTGGGATTATTCCCCAAATGTCACCAAGAAAAATAAGCCTTTAAATTTTACTTCCCTAGAAGTAATTATGCCTTCTATTAACTGCTGGACAAGCCAATCCACAGGTAGAACGCTAAATTATAGCTCTATTTTCACCAAGTTCCTAAGGCAAGTTTTTGGAGGTTAAGTGGCAATTCCTTCAATACTGAATCCTATAAAAATTCTATCACACATGTGTTCAAAGCGTACAAACTCTGAAGGTATTCTCTTGCCCCATTCACAGGGTACAGAACCAGTTAGAAGGATTCATTGGAGTTCAAAGTTCAGCATTTGCCGGGTATAAATGACTCATGCCTGTAATTCTAATTACTCAGGAGGCTGAGTTCTGAGGATCACGGTTCAAAGAGAGCCCTGGCAGGAGAAATCCCAGAGACTTGTATCTCTAATTAGCCACTAAAGTTGGGAAGTATAGCTGTGGCTCAAGTGGTAGAACGCTAGCTTTGAGCAAAGAAGAGCTCAGGGACAGCACCCAATTTCAAGCCCCAGTACTAGTACACACACACACACACACACACACACACACACACACACACACACACAATTTCAAGCCCCAATACTAGCACACACACACACACACACACACACACACACACACACACACACACACACACACACACACACACACACAGACTTCAGCAGTCAAATTCTGCAGGCTCACTTCTACTCCACCTTAGAGTCACACTGACCTATAACTCCTTTCAACAACCCCAAATCAAGAGATCTGGGTAGAGAAGGGCTTAACCTGTGACAGAACTGACTGTAGTAATTAAAAACTTGCAAAGAACTATCTATTAGGGTTAGAATTTAATAAACTAAAAATACAAGGCTACAAGTTTGCTTGATTATTATACAATAGTTTGCTGAACACTTGAAAACAAAAATTTAAGCTCTACAATACTGCCCTCTAATGGCAGAATATTATAAAAACAAAAAACAATCCATAGGCAAGTTGTAGCATCAAAAATAATTCCAACAGAAAATTTGCTTGTAAATTTCATAATTTCATGACTGTAAACATACCCTACCTTCCTACATACTTACATGCACACATGTACACTTCTGCTAAATAAATGTTCTCTTTCTAAGACATCCTTTCCTAAACTGACATCAGTTCTTTTAGACAGTCTTTGAAGCTGATCCACCATTGAAAGCCAGGTCTTTCGTTTTAGAACCTGTTGCAAGGGTGGAGTAAGTTCTTAAAGGGCCAATTAGATATTCAAAATATTATTCCTAGCCCACCACACCCATACATCTGAACCTTTATGTACTAAATGATTTTTGCAGACTTTATATAGCCCAAGGTGGGATGTTAGGAATAACCAAGTATGATCAATGTTTAAGGCAATTCTCTTTTGGGTTAAAACAAAAGTAGAGGGCAGGGAATGTGGCTTAGTGGTAGAATGCTTGCCTAGCATGCATGAAGCCCTGGGTTCAATTCCTCAGCACTACCATAAGCAGAAAAAGCCAGAAGTGGTGCTGTGGTTCAAGTGGTAGAACGCTAACATTGAGCAGAGAGGCTCAGGGACAGAGCCCAGGCCCTTAGTTCAAGCCCAAGGACAGGCAAAACAACACAAACCCAAAGTATAACAATATATAAAACAAGATTCCTTTTCATTATAAGGTCATGTTGGGCTTTTGTGCTGCAGGTATGATTCAAGTGTAGAGCACCTGCCTAGTAAAGAGTACAAGGTCCTGAGTTCAACCTCAGTATCTGTAAAAATAAATAATAACATTGTAAACAGATAGCTAATGTATATTAGGTGACATAAACCTTCTCGGAGACATTCATTCTTTAAGTGAAAGGCACACAGTAAGTGGAAGTTTAAAGTTAGAGTTAAGTCTACAGGCATGTGGTCCCCATGTCCACACATTCTAAATAGCATTATTACTAACTACTTGATATTTTGAATGTTAAACATATTTCTGAAACTCTCAATAGTCCACTTGCATATTTTAACAATGCCAACTCCAGATGAAAGGGTATTGAATTCTGTCTTCAGTTATGAAAGAGTTTTTTTAAAAAAAGACTTTAAGGTCATACGAAGAAATAAATCTAGGACTGGAGATGGAGGTAAGTGGTAAAGTACTTGCCTAGCATGAACAATGTCCTGGGTTTATCCTGAATACTGTGAAGGGTAGGGAGTGGAGGAGGAGAACCACCTAAAATTCCCAGTTGGCATTTTAAAAGCTTACTGAATTAACAGAATTCTATTTTTTCACATTGTTCTTGAACATAAAGAGATAAGTTATGTTTTTATTTCAATCTTTTCAGCTGCCCACCCTCTGAAGCAAAGAAGCAAATAGAAGCAACTAGAGTCTCTCTTTAGCTATATATATTGAGAAACATTTTGGTTATTTTCAATACTTTGTATTCCTTCTAATTTTTTAAAAATAAAATTACAAGAAAGATCATTGGATATGAGAGAGAGAGAGAAAAAGAGAGAGAGTATATTTCAGGGGATTTACTGAGACAAAGGATATGCAACCAAAAATGATTAGAAATCTAGTATTTCCCTATCTTTAATGAACTAGACTCCCTTAAAATTGAATTTGTATGTGAAACTAAGAAAACAGTTTTTTTAAGAAAAAAGAGCTAAAGGATTGGAAGGAAGGAATGGAGGTAAAGGCTGTAGAAATAACCCAGTGGGTCAGAAGCACAAATGGTTGGAAGTACTTAGAAAGCTTTTTCTATCTGCCAGACCACTTTGTAAATATTGTTCCTAAGCAGGTATCAGCAAAGACTTGCTGATAGAGTGGGAAAGGCTCTGAAAAGCCTGAATAAAATAAGCCACTTTCACTCACTGGGAAGAGGATAAGATCTCTTGGCTGAGTAATGTGAAAGACAGCAGAAAGCTTGGCCATGTGAGATTGGGGGCATTTGGCTGTTGTCTGCCAATGGATTCCATTTCATTCACTGATGCATCTTGGTATCAAACATGGAGAAGGATAGAACTATAGAGGCAGGCCTGTGTATTCACCAAAGCTGATCTGATTCAGCCAACAGTACTAGTAATTTCCAAGGAAACAGATAAGGTGGGTCACTCACTCCACACTTAGCCAAATCACAGAGGTTTAGGGACTCCCAGGTCACCTCCTCTTAAATATGGTTACCTGGTTAAGCCAATAAAACCACAAGATTGCCTGCTAAAGAAAACGTGATGCATATACAACAAAATATACAACTATTAGAAAAGAATAAAATCTTACCATTTGCAACATGAGTAGAACTGGAGGATATTTTATTAAACAAAATAGGCCAGAGACAGGAAGACAAATACTTCTTGATCTCACTTGTATGTACAATCTAAAATAGTTGATCTCACAAAAGTAGAGTAGAACAGTGATTAAGAGCTAGGGTGGTGGGGAGAGAGGAGGATGTTGGTCAAAGGCTATCTAATCACAAGACAGGAGGAATAAGTTCAAGAGATCTCTTGTATACAGCATAGTAATTTCAGTTAGTGATGACAGTGTTCTTTTGAAAATGCTGAGTGGATGTTAGGTATTACATTAAAATGTTAATTAGGTGAAGTAATGCATTTGTTAAATAGCTAGAGTAATTATCTAAATACTTCAGCTAAGTATTTATCCACAACACATACATGAACTTCAAAACAATGTTATATCAATGAATTCATATTAATTTTATGTCAACTCAAATATAAATCAAAATATGTTTAGAAAGAAAAATGAGGAAAAGGCTTTTAACCTGAAATTCTAACTGATCATAGACCTAAATATAAAATCTCAAACTATAAATCTCCTATAAGAAAATGTAAGAAAAAGGAGAGGGTGAAGGTGCTGGTGTATATGACTGAAGTACTTCATATGCAAGGATGAAATAGAATGATAAACCCACTGAAGGTTATTTGAAGAGGAGAATAAGAAAAGAGCAATAGAGGGAATGAATTTCATAGAAGTACATTTTAGGCACACATAGACATATTACAATGAAACCTATTTCTATAATACATGGTAATAAAAGAGTAAAAGGAAAAAGAAAACAAGAAATAATTTACTGCTTGGTTATCAACGATTTCTTAAGATAAGACAGCAAAAGCATGATCCATGAAAAAAATTCAAGCAAATTAGACTTATCAAAATGTAGAAGACTTGGGCTGGGAAGTTGGCTCAGTGGTAGAGTGCTTGCCTTGCATGTATGAGGCCCTGGGTTTGATTCCTCAGCACCACATAAGCAGAAAAAAGCCAGAAGTGGCACTGTGGCTCAAGTAGCCTTGAGCTGAAAAGCTGAGGGACAGCACCCAGGCCCAGAGTTCAGCCCTTACAACCAACAAATAAATAAATAAGTAGAAGTCTGTTCTTTGAATATAATTCTACAAGAATACTGCATGTCATATAACTGATAAAAGGCATAAAGAACTCAAAATATAATAGCCAGATAATAGGCAAATGAGCAAACACTTAAGAGAAAACTTTGAATTTTATCAAAGTAAATCTCTTATGAAGTATATATGGACAGTAAGCAAATGGGAAAATGCTAAACATTATTAATCATTACAGACATGTAAACTAAAACTATATAAGATACCATTACAGAAAACAGAATAACTCAAGTTATTAACTCAAAAGAAATAAAAACGTAATCACCAAAGTCTATTGTGGATTTATCACAATTATACCAAACTGGAAACAACCCAAATATCATTGAAATGAAAAATTGATAAACCATATAACAAAATACTACTACTCAGCAATAAAAAAGAAATGAAGCACTAATACACGTAACAGAATGAATGAATCTCAAATATACTGTAGTATACTAGGAAGAATGGGTGTAAAAAAGAAACTCCTATTTTTTTTTCTACTTTATTCTACTGACCTTTATATATGTATACACTTTCTTTCTATTGTAGGAAAGAAATCACATCATGGGAATTCTATTTCAACTCTTTAAATATACAATCAATTCAGTAGGATTAAGTATGTTTATATTGTTATAAACCAGAAATCCAGAATTTTTACATCTTGTGGAAATAAAAACGATCCAAACAACTTTCCATCTCCCCTTCTTGCAGCCCCTGGTAACTGCCATTCCACCTTCTGTTTCTATAAACTTGACTAGATGTCTAGACATGTGACCTTGAAAACATTAAAAATATTTTAAAGAATAAGCAAAAAAGGAAAAGAAGTACTACTAAAGACATAAACCAAAGATATGTATATCTTCACAGTAAAAGACATTAAATGCTTATTTTACAATCAATTAATTATTCTATGATTATAGAAAGTAAATTGCTGAACTTAAACTTTAAACTACCATTTGCTTCATTCTCAAAGCTGTTACATTTGACTATTAATCTGCAAAAGAAGTAACAGCTATATTGATGTTACTGGCATCCCTAAGTCCCATTTGTGTTAAAAGACAGAAAATAAATATTTGCTTCAAGTATGAAAATTTAAAAAATTCTAGCAAGGTGCCAGTAAATTTTTCATATTTATTTTTATACCTATATCAAGTACATGTTTCTCTAAAAGTATATCTTTTCTGTGCTTTTCTCTAACATTTATGATAGCTAATTATTAGAATTCTAAAAACAACCTTTAATTCTCTCATGGCTGTTTGTATATTCCTTTTTCTCGTTGCCTTATTTAATGAAACCATTTCTGAATACACACATGCTGAAAGACTCAACATTCTCTCCCCACCCGACCCTGATCCTCCTGTTTCAAAGACAGTGAGAAACACTTTGCTCAAGAGGACAGCTGCAGTGGGAGTTCTGTAGCCAGGGCAGGAGATGAGACAACTCTCCCCCATGCCTCTAAGCAAGAGGATTCAAATGGTAAATATGGTTTTATTTTTCATCTTCACAAGAATAATCATTCTGCAGCCAAATTTCTCCACGAACACCACTTCTGCTAAATAGTGGTGCTGATTATGAAAATCAAGAGCTATGGACAAAAAAGGGAACACAGATTTAGAATCTAAATAATATTCTATATTAAAATCTGAAGAAGTGTCCCAATTATGGTTTTCTATTTCAAAAATCTCATGCCATGGGAGGGAGATGAAAGGGTTAGGAAAAAAAGGAAGGCAAGAGGGGTGCTTAAGAGAGTAACAGAAGGGTAAGTATGATCCAGATACATTCTACGCATGTGTGGAAATGTCATGATGAAACTTCTATTGTAATTTAATATATGCTAATAAAAATAAAAATCAATATTTATGTTTTAGATAAAATGAAGCTAAGAGATGATTTAATTCCAGCAGACTTATTCTTAGGCTTGGAAATGGATAGTCAAAGACAAATCTGTGTCCAGGTTTTATCTAATTAATTTTAAGACGGGGCATAGAGATAACTTCTCATTCAATACACTGTGCTCTAGAAACACAGACCAGAAATTTCAGATCCATGTACAGAGATCTAAAACCCAAGAATATTAGAACTAGAAGGGTAAAAAGATCATAAAGTGCCAACCTCTGCTGATCTCAATGCAACCACAATAATCATCTCAAACCACCCATCGTACAGAAACCAGCCGGGAGACAATCTAAAAACCAAATCAAGGTCCAGAGGTGGTCTATGAGCCTCACAAACTGGTACAAGGTGTCTAGGTCTAGTTTAGGTGATAATAGTGAGCTCTTGGTGAGCTGGTTCTCTTCAGCTGTTAGGATACAAAACAGGCTGACTGGGCATCAAATTATAACTATTCATAAAGTCAGGTAAATATTCATAGGATTAGGTAAAATTACTTCAGAAATATGCAGGAAAGAGATAATGGAACCAATAGATCACATACCCCTAGAGCAGTCATTTGGCTTGGCAAAAACATGTACTTTATATAGGTCTAGTATTCACTATAGAAAATAACTGGGATTGAACTATATTTCAGGAGTCTTTCCTGAGACAGGAGTCTTTTGGGTAAAACAGCACAGTGGTCATTTCATATGAAGGAAGCAGAAAATAAATTGATAGATCAGATCTCTAATACCAAGTGACTTAATGGTTTTCTGGAGAACTTCCAATGGCCCATTGAACAGAAAAACAGCTGTAACCAACACCAAGAAGCAGAATATTACAACTTGGGTACACAGACACCTGCCTCTTTTCTTCCTACCTGTCCCAACCCTAGTGGGTGAACTGCTTAATGAGAAGAGAGAGGGGATGCATGTGAAATTCAAACAAGGCCTCTTCCAAGGGCCAAAAGCCAGACTTGGCTTTTTTTTTTTCCTTTTCAGGGAAAGAGTAGGCAGAGAAAAGAGGTTCAATACTGACATTAAAGTCAAACTTCAAAAGGAAGACAAAAAACAAAAAACTGAGTGGAGGGTGATGGAAATGGATTGACAGGCTAGCAAGGGAGGTTGCCACCAGGGTAAAAGGGAGATTCATCAGGACACTATTAGTTGTCAGAAGAAGTTAAACCATGAAATATTTATTCTCCCCAATGAATGGAGACACTAAGAAAACATATGTGAAAAAAACCCAGAAGAATGCAACATAAAGCCAACAATGAGCTATATGAGGTATACCCCGGGTGGCCTGTAGGGACCAACGTCTTTCTCAAGGCATCGGAACATAAACAGCAGTTGTGCCTGAGGAGGACACATCTGTCTGACATCAGGGTACTTACCCAGGAAGGAGGGTAGAGTCTAGAAGGCAGACTTGTAAGCAATAATTACAGGGCAAACTAAGAAGTATGATCGCTTATGGCAGGTGCCAGCCATAAGAATCCAGGAGGAGGAAACTGAGGGCAGGGCAGGAAAGGGGGTTTGGAAGGAAAGTCTCACAAAAGGATTTCCTCCTAAATTAAATCTTAAGATCGCAAAACAAGAGAATAAACACATGAAGGAAAACAAACAGCACATCCAAACAGAGGTAGGAGGTCAAAGCATTTTTGTGGAAAGGGCCTGAGACGTAGGGACACTTGAAAGGACTGCAGAATGGTGGGAAATGAAGGAAGAGTATTCATTCAGAGATCTTCCAGCCCCATTCCAATCTTGAAAACAATGTTAAGGTATCTGAAATGTACCCCATAGCACATTAACCCCAGGCAATAGTAAAAATTCTGGGGGAAAAGAGGAGCCGGAAAACTTTAATTGGAGCAAACTATCTAATATCAACACTGCCTGCAGGGAAAGGGCTCAGTGGGGAGAGGTCTGCCCAGCTCTGGCGGGCAGCCTCCCAGTAAGAGCGAGGACAAAACATGACCACAAGCCCAGTCTTATAAGGATCTCCACTCACAGTGAGAGGAGAAGTGGTTTAATAGCAGCCAAGTTTACAATAATCATTTCAATTGAATCTACTACAATAAATAAGACCACACACACACACACACACACACACACACACACACACACACACACACACACACACACACACACACACACACACACACACACACACACACACACACACACACCACACACACACACAGCTGGGGGTGTGTCTCATGTGGTAGCATGGTCCAGGTCCTAGATTCAATCCCCAGTAGCACCGAAAAAAAAATCTCTACGTCTTTCTATATATCATATAGAAGCCTTTACATAGTAAGAATAATTGAGACCAGTGACACCTGGATTCCCCATCACATAAAGGAACGTTACTCCAGGAGAACAAGAACTTAATGAAGCACCTGGTTTTAAAATGCTTTGTAAGATCACACTTTTTTTTCATGGGTTTTTCTAAATATACTGGGCAATAAAAAATGGCAATACAAAGTACATCACAGTAGTCTCATTTAATCTTTTATGAAACTAGCAG
This sequence comes from Dipodomys merriami, assembly GCF_024711535.1. Lineage (NCBI taxonomy): Eukaryota > Metazoa > Chordata > Mammalia > Rodentia > Heteromyidae > Dipodomys > Dipodomys merriami. The sequence continues at coordinate 1,095,894 of NW_027203293.1, read as the reverse complement.
AGCAGATTTTGCCCAACAAAATGCAGAGGCAATAACATATTTCTAATAAGCCTCTCAGTCCTTTATGCTCAGACTTAGCCAACATTTAAGATATTCATACCCTAGCCCACAGACTTTGAGTTATATGGACCATTTACCCCGGCAAATCATTTAAAAGCCTGCCAACAAAAGTGAATACAAATTGAACATGAATAAACACATATCATACATAATATCAATGTATATAGACAGAATTTAAACATCCATTGTGAACTATAAAATATTAAAAGTTATTTAAAGTATTTTATCTGGATCTTAAAGAACATATATAAACCAGGCATCGTAGTCTACCACAGTAATCCCTAGAAAAGCTAAGGACCAAAAATTCCAGGCCAGCCTGGATTATATGGGTAAACTCTGTTTTAACCAACAGACAAAAAAAAAAAAAAAAGTATAAAAAAAATTAGACTGGGGGGTATAGCTCAGTGGCAGAGCACTTTTCTACCATGCATGAGGCTTGGGTTCAATCTCACAGCATTGGAGAAAAAAGAAAGAGAATAGTTAAAAAAGTTACAAAGCTATAGGAGAACAAAAAGTAAGAACAAAGCACCATATGTCAGTCCACTGAAATGATGTCTAGAATTTTTTTTAATATTCATCTTTGAGAAAGCTGAAAGCTAATGTATAATTACAACCAATTTGATGCAGGCTACTTAAAATCACTAAGAGCTTGAGAAACAAAAAAATCATTTATACATGTTGTTCTTTTCAATGCCACTGGCTAGCTATGTACTAAATTGTTTAGTCCTTCCTTCCATCTGAATTAATCTGAATTCTAACTCTGACCTAAAAAACCTAAAGTTTTATTATATTTCTCACACATTCATTCAAAGAGGCCAATTTTACTTACAAAAGTAACAAAAGCATCTATGTATAAACACAAGGGAAAAGTAAATGGGCATAAAACCACATGACATTTCCTGAAATTATAAATTTTAGTACAAGGTCAATGGAAACTTCTGTTTGGTTTTTGGAGATAGGTTATCTATAGGGAAAGCCAGGCTGGTCTGAAATTCCCAATCCTCCTGCCTCAGTCTTTTGGGTGGAACACTTCTTTTAAATGTGGTAATGCTTTCATACGTACATATCAAATTTAACTGGATATATTCACAAACTTCACACACGTGTATTACTTGTCAGTCTGTCCAGGATGATGGTTTATGCATTTAGCCTTAGCTAAACTGCAGTTCTGTGGCTATACGCTTGGTACTGACTTAAAAGTAAAGGTGACCACTCAGCCTGTTAGTATAACACTGTGCACTTGGACTTGGATGGGCCAGTGCAAATAAAATCAGATTAACGGTTGGATTTCTAGAGTTTTACAAAGAAAGTACTACTGTCTTTTAATATTTAAAATGATTGTCTAAATCCTTAAATTTGTGTATTTTGATTAGGGAATGTCATAAAAATATTTACAATTAGTGTTTATTTACTATTAAGATAAAGGAGAAAAAGGCTTAAAGAAACCCTATCTGCAATACAAATATAGTAATGCAAAACATTGTCAAAGATTACTAGAATGATGGATCAAACAATGAAAGCAAAACCAAAGGAAAACCAGACTTTTCTATACAGTTTACTGTGCCAATTGGTATTTCACATGTATATATCTAACTCACATTTTCATATTCTGAATATACCAACAATTTAACATGCCTACCTATGCACAGGATATTCAAAATATGTTAAAGTGAATTCATGTTTATAAGCAAAAGAAACTAAGGAGTTATGTACACTCACCAAAACTAAATAGGCAGTATGAAAAACACATGTTAACTGAAAGAAAAGATGAAGGACGATTACAGATCCTAGGATGACAACTATAAGGCAAATGTGTAACCAACAGCCAGCCTTTAAGATGGCTCCAATGATCCTCCCTTCCTGGTACCTACACGTGTGAGCAGTGTTGACCTGAGAAAAATGCTGAACAAGTGATGGTGTGTAGTGTCTAAGGCTAAGTACAAGGCTTCAATTGCATCTTCTTTGAACACACTCTCCTATTGTGTCCTATAGCCCAGCCCTTGTGCGGCCCTGTGGAGAGTTCTATGTGGCAAAAAACTGACAAGCTTCCTGCCAAGAGCCAGTATCCTCTCCAGCCATGACAATGGGCCATCTTGGAAGGACCTTCCAGGCCCAGTATCAGGTCTGCATGTGATGTAGCCCCAGCTGGTATCTTGACTGTCACCCCTTGAGAGATCTTGAGCCAGAACCATCAAGCTAAGCTACTCCCAAATTCCTGACCCTCAGACATTAAGATAATAAATCCTATTGTTGTCTAATGATACGGAACTTCATGGTAATGGCTACATAGCAACACAGACAATAATGTATTTTAAAAGCTATGCATAAACCATCATTGTTAAAACATGACTTTTAACAAAGCCAACAGTGTTTCTTCCTTTAACTTATTCAGCTTTCCCTTAGATTATATATAGTACTTTTATCATTCTATTTTTATAAAGGACATTCACTGTACATATCACTCCTACCATTTTCTTTAGAGAAGTTTTCTCTAAGCCATCCACTCACTGATCAAATGCCATCTTTGGCCTCATGGAACTCACAATCTGGTAGTAAAGAAAGATCCTAAGTAACATCACATCTATCTATGTATCTATCAATGCATCCATCCACCTACCTTTCTCCCTCTTTCCCTCCCTCCCTCCCTTCCTTCCCTTTGCTAAATCACACATTTCTGGGTGGCAAATTAATTTTCCAGAGGCTAATTGATTAAGTAAATGAAAAAATGAAAAGTCAGTTTAACACAAAAGTTGCACAGGGTTGCAGAATATGTGGAAGAGAGAGCTTTTAGTCCCCCTGATAGAATAACAGCAAGTTCCTTTCGTTTGCATATAACAAAACTTAATGACCAAATTTAAAGGCAAGCATCCACTGGTAGTTCCTGCTGGGTTACACAAGGGCCTACACCCAACCTCTATGCAGTGCACTGGCTTGGAGCTCCAGGACCACCCCTGTGTTAGCTCAACAACTGCAACCTCTGCTCTAGGATTATGTTGCTGGCATTTCACTCTGTTTCTGTGTACTTTTAATATCTACCATTAGAGCTTACAGCTATATAGAGCTGGCACCATTTTCTTTTTCCTGAGTGCTCTGGCTATGAAGCTATGCAGGTTTTGTGGCTACCCCTAGCTCTCCCCCGCCCCCAGTAATATTTTTAGCACACAATTTTCCAGGAACAGAAGGTGTACAGAAATATATACATTTTGGCATAGAAGAAATGTTTGCATTCTTAAGGGAATTTTTATAGTCCTAGGGCAGTAAGTAATAGAGGACCTTGACCTAACATGGGAAATGTGGGAATGACAAGAGAAAAATATAAACAGAGATAGGAATACAAGGGCCTCCCAGGAAACATTTTGTCCTTATTGACCCCAAAGCTTTGCTGGAGTAGGCAAGTTACATTTACTTCAGATGCATGAAGCATTGCTTTGTAGCAGGGCATGGAAGGATATGACAGTGATGAGACTAAGTCAGGAGGCCTCAACCTTGGCTCAATTTTGACATCAAGAAGGAAGCTTTTCAAAAATAGATGCTCAGGAGGGAAGAAATGACACTGTCCAAAAAGAAATATACTCTAACTGACTTATGTAACTGTAACCCCTATGTCTGTTTATCACCTTTATAATAACAATATAAATAAATAAAAACAGATGTTCAGGCCAATCCCTTCAAGATTCTGATTTAAGGGTTTTGTGTGGGTGACTTAAATGGGAAGCCAGGGATACAAACCACTAGATCAGAACTGCCACAATCAGAGGATTGGAAAATAGGTCTTGGGCAGAGGGGGAGGGGGAGGGAAGGGGGAGCACAACAAAAGTAAAATAGAAACAAAACACACATCTGATCTTATTTATCCATAAAAACACCTGCAATTTTGATGGGCATAGTGCTCCTGTAATCTTTTTTTTTTTTAAATATTTTAAGCTTTTTAAATTTTATTATCTTTAAGTGTTTGTACAAAGATGTTCCCATTCTACAAAACAGTATATGAATACAAAGTGTCTGAGAACATTGTCACCCTGTAATTTTAACCTATAACCTGTAACCCTACCTAACCTGTAGGCCAGAAAAGATGATTCAGTTTAAGGCTAGCTTGAGCAAAAAAAAAAGGTTCATGAGACTCCATCTCAAGTAGTGTCTATTAATGACCACAGGCAAAGAGTGAGTACCAAGAACAAGGAGTACAAATGGAAGCTTCTAGATGAGACAGTCTGAAGGGCTGGTACCTAACTAAGGACTAGGACCTGTATTCTTCAATTCACTGAGAGGGGACCTTGGAATGGGAGTGAGGAGGATGGAAGCTGAGAGCTAGTTTTGGAGGGATTAAATGGATTTAAGCATTCCATTTAAGACTTAACACATTCAACCAGCACCTGCCACGTAAAAATTTCTTGAGTGGTCAAAATAAAGGATAAAAATGCATAGAGTGGTTTAACTATACAGTTCTATAGAGGGAGGCAGAAAAATAGGTTGCAACTACCTGGTAATCAGAATGGCAATGAGAATATTTATAAAATACAGATTTCTTGAGCCTATTTGCCAAACCTGTGACTTAGAATTTTCAGAAATGGGCAACAAAAGCACTATCATTTATGTAGCATTCATAACATGCCGAGCACCCTTTATGTATGCATTATCTTATTACTGTAGAACTCTAAGGTTAAAGAAGGCTGGGACACAGAGAGATAGATCAACTAGGTAATGGTAAATGGATCTAGATTTCAAGATGTAGACCCACACAGGTCTGTGCTTTTAACCCCTTTATTTAAGATACCTTCCATCTAGAACAAGTAAGTTCAGATTTACCCAGTATTTTGGAAGCACTATCCTGTGTGATCCTAGTCAAATCCTATAAATCAGGCTCAAAGTCAATAGTGCCTTCCATTTATTGAGTTTTAAATCAAGTAACATTATCTCTCTTATGATAAAGAATTTACAGAACACTAAATGCACAGACATTATTTTCCTATAGATCATAGTCCTGTATTTAAGTTTTCTGCTCCTGACAAAAATTTTACATAATTTTTTTCTTAACCTCATTTCAAATTGTTGTATCTGGCTAATTTTACACTAACAATCTCTCTGACTTCCACTACTATGTTTCTACTGCTACCACCTTTGCCCCAAAGCAAATATTGTAATTGACTGCCATGTCATCCCAACTGGGCAAATTGGCTCCAATCTCTCTCCAGCTTGATCCAAGCAAATATGCCCTGCTTTCCACCTGGGCACTATCTCTCAGCTCTTCAGCTCAAGGCTAGTGTTCTACCACTTGAGCCACAGAGTCATTTCTGGCCTTTTCTGCTTATGTGGTGCTGAGGAATTCGAACCCAGGGCCTCATGCATGAGAGGCAAGCATTCTACCACTAAGCCACTTTCCCAACCCCTCACTTTAATTTTCTTAAACAGTCTCATGCCTGTTGCCTCTTCAATTACAAGTCCTTTAATGATAACAGACAACCTACAGGTTATGTCCTAATCTGAAAACTGTAACAAACAGACAAGATCTATAACATACCCGTCCTTGACACCTCTAGCTTCTTATACAGTCAATTACAATGCAAAAAGTAAATGTGTCTTAAACAGCATTTAAAGGAGAAAATATTTAATCATGAGTAACTTATTTAAATATTTTAATGGGATTCTAGATGTATTAGAATCAAATGCTTAAATTACACAATACATCAAACAAGCTGCTTTTGCTAATAGTTCCTAACCTTTTGGCATAACATGAAGAATGTTCTTAATACAAATCAAGCTCTTGCATCTAATCCTTTTGGTAATCTCAAAGTTAAGAATTAATTTAGTTTCAGTGTACAGTTAACACAAAACTTTGCCTAAGGCAACACAGCCGGTATAGGCTGTGTTTTAAAGCACAAACATTTTATGTAGACCACTAAACCAGTTTGTCAATCTTTAATAGGATTATTTTACTAAAAAGTAAAAAGTAAAAAAGTAATGTTACTGGGCCAGAAAGTATATTTATTGTAGAGGCACAAACTAAGGAAATGTACCATATATTTCAGTCATAAGAGTGCCATTTATTCCTCCACTATGAAGCTAAAATAAAATAAAAAGATGTTGCCAGGGTAAGCTAAGTAGAAAAATCAAGTGTCTATGCTTTAGTACCCATTTGGGTGAAGCTCATTTATAACTTTCGCTCCTGGCAAGCCCTTCTGGAGCACTTATAACCATTCTCCATTACCCAAGCCGAGAGAAATGCAAGATAGGGGGAACAAAATCTGTAATTATTTCTGTTACTTACAATTGTGCAAAACTATACAAGTGAAAAACTGGAAGCACCGTTGATGAACATTTCAGAAAGCCAGGAAAGTATGAGACGGCTGTGGAAATCATGTCCTCCTTCCTCCTCCTCCTCCTCCTCCTCCTCCTCCTCCTCCTCCTCCTCCTCCTCCTCCTCCTCCTCCTCCTCCTCCTTCTCCTCCTCTGCCTCTAATGAGCAGAGTTCAACTGCACCATCAGTGTGTGTGTGAAGCTCTACTGTCTCATCTTGAGACTTAGGTCCAAGAGATTCTATGTGTCATATCATTTAAAAGATTAGAAAAAGGAAGGAAACAGAGAAGGAAGGAAGCTTCCCTACTGTCCTATTTTTCACAGTGCATTATCTAGAACTATAGCCCTGGATATTACATGGGAAGGGAGAGAGAGGCTCTGGAAAGCAGCATCTACATACTACAGACTAAACTCAGTGTTTCTCTTATCACCAACAGTGGGGCCAGATGCTGTGGAACAGCTCTCTAATCATCAGAACACAAAAGATTGACATTTGGCCATAAGCTTTATAATCATTATCTCCTCCATGCAAATTACATTACCTCAGAAACCACAAGATTATTACAGGGAACATTTCTTAAAGCTCCACAAGTACTTGCATTACCTTCTAATATTCCTCATGATTACAAGATTCTATTCCTCACAGGTGCCACCTTTACCAGGGTGGCCTAGGTGAAAAACATTAAAAACATCATAGTTTATTTTCTTCTCCAAATGCCCTGTCACCACCCCACTGTAGGCTCAGGAAAAAAGCAAGGTCTGTCTTCACTTACTAAATTTTGCAGAAAGCAGGCATGGTTTACCACACAAGAAACTGTCTGGCACTAACAAGATTCACTTTACTTCTAACAGAAAAAGTAATGAGATAAGCAAAAAGCAAGCTGATGCTAGCTAGCAGCTTTTAAGAGCAAAGGACCACTCCTTCCAATTGTTATCCATAGTCCATCTAAATCATATCCAATAACCTGCATTTGAATGACTCACTGAGAATGGTTAGGTTCTATTACTTAAGAAATCAGGAGAATAAGGAATGTAGTTTAGAAAGCTTTCTATCAAAAAAAGTTAAAATTTAAAAGTTCTAATATATAAAATTTAACCACATGGAAAACTTCATTTTTAGATAACAAGGATTTACTGTATTTTTTTTTAAAAGAAACAATTCTGCCACCTTGTGGTACTGATGCAAAAGTGCGTGCTTCACTTCAGACAACAAATGACTTTCTAATTTTTTTAATTGTTTTAAGACACTAAACAACTTAAAAGTATTAAATTATTGTTGATGCTGGTATTCACTAAAATTCACTTCAGTTTATTAAATTTTCAATGTTTTATTTAATGAAATTACTGAGGGAAAAACTAATTCTTTCTTCAAACATAAGATGTAGAAATGGGCTGGGTGCCAATGGCTCTCACCTATAATTCTAGCTTCTTAGAAGGCTGAGATCAGAGGATTGTGGTTCAAAACCAGCCTGGGCAGGGAAGTCCATGAGACTCTTATCTTCAATTAACCACCAAAAAAGCCAGAAGGGGAGCTACAGGTTCAAGTGGTCGAGTGAACACAAAAGCTCAGTGATAGCGTCCATGCACTAAATTCAAGTCCCATGACTGGCATACATACATACATACATACATACATACATACATACATACATACATACATACATGCATACATATACATACATACACACACACATACACAGAGAGAGAGATGGGGAGGGAGGGAGAAATGTAATTTCTCAGCACTTGGAACTCTTGGGAGTCTGTTTTCTTTTTTAACAGTTAAACACAGTATCAAATAAATAGAATTGCATAAAATTTTACTGCCTACTAGGTAGCACTGCTTGGTCAATTTTATACTCTGAAGCAAAATTAAACTGTAATGAATTTCTATAGTAACTTTACTATATATGCTTAATTCATAATTAGGTTTCTAAGACTTTCCAGTGGACCTATAGAAAAAATTATTTCCTAATAAAAAAAGAGCATCTAAAATAGTGGATAAAAATAATTATTGACATTTTCAGAGCACTGTCTACAATAATTAATTCCTTTTAGAAAATCGTGAAATGATGACTAAGTCTCCTTTGATATATAAAGTATTGGAAGTGTATCCTATGAAAATATGAGCCCTCAATTACATAACCACATAATGGTGACAAAGTTGGATGAGCCCTAAACTGATAGACATGGTGGTATCTCACTGTAATAACTAGCAAGAACTTTCACTGGATTTGTGCTCTGCATTTTTCCTGATTTATTTCCTTTCATCTTGTCCTCGTCTCCTAATGGCTTGCTCTAGGCAGCACAGCCTGTTTTCAGTGTTCATAAAGTTAATTACCAAATCCAATAGGACAAATATCCATAAAGACCTGCTTTATGGATGAAATATCTGCATAAAGATTCCATCCTTCTGCTAAAGACTCATTTTTCTACTACTGATGACTCCTAAAACTTTCCTTCTTTGTGTATTCTTGCATTCTATGAAACTTCTAGAAGGGGAAACAGTATTATATTTTTTAGCTCTACAGTATCATTTGAATTATGTTCAAGTTAATAAACACTGGCCATCTAGTTTATTTTAGGACTTTACCACTGATCCTTTCTTTTCTGTAAAATTAAATGAGTTGGCTTATTTTTTACTTTGCCTGATGACATCAGTCCTTCATAGTTGAAATATTTACTTGTGACTCACAAGCTCTACTAGGTTTAACCTAAATGTATCTTTTAAAATTATCACTGACAGTTTTTAAGTTATACTTTAACTGCTTGTTACCTAGAAGAGCCTCAACATCATCTAAATTATTTCAATGGTATCAATCTCTTCTCCCGTATATGTAACATTATAAAAAATTTGGTGTTAGTAATCAAATATCAAATGACCTCTTAGCTCCCTTCCTAGTCTAAAATTCTGTGATCTTTTTTTTTGGTGGGGGGGGGGGCGGAGTAGGGAAAGAAAGGACTGGGGTTTAAATCCAGAGACTCACATTCTATTTTGAATTACATCCTTTTTTGCCTTTTTTTTGGTGGGGGGGTCATGGGGCCAGAACTCTGTCCCTCAGCTCTTCAGCTCAAGGCTAGCACTTTACCACGCGAGCCATAGCACCATTTCTGGCTTTTTCTGCTTATGTGGTGCTGAGTAGTTGAACCCAGGGCCTCATGCATGTGAGGCCCTTCCACTGAGCAAAAGTTAATTTTGGAAAGCCTAAATTATTGTTTATTCTTTAGGATTCAGGACTTCTACTTTATACTAAACAGAAAATATCTCATCTGTAATTCAGAACCGTTTATCTTTTATTAAACAAAGTGTGTGTGTGTGTGTGTGTGTGTGTGTGTGTGTGTGTGTGTGTGTGTGTGTGTGTGTGTGTGTGTGTGTGTGTGTGTGTGTGTGTGTGTGTGTGTGTGTGTGTGTGTGCGCGCGCGCGCGCACTGGTACTGGGGCTTGAACTCAAGGCCTAAGCACAGTCCTGTAGTGTTTTTTGCTCAAGTCTGGCACTTTACCACTTGAGCCACAGCTCTATTTCTGGGTTTACTAGTGGTTAATTGGAGATAAGTGTCTAATGGATTTTGCTGCCTTGGATGTGTTAACCCTAATCTTCAGGTTTCAGCCTCCTGAGTGGCTAGAATTATAGTTGTGAGCCACATGTTGCTGGCTTTAATTCTTAATTTGGAGATTTAATATCAATTATTTTGGGCTATTTTACATTTGTTTACAATCATACGCATAGTTTTGTCAGCATTCAAAGCATTTAAGCTATAGAAGCTGCATTTAGAAACAGAATATACACATATTATTTGTCCATAGTCAACCCTTGGTATCTGCAGGGATCTTGGTTTTCCCATCAGATACCACAATCTGAGGATACTATAAAGTCCTTTATATAAAATGGAATACTATTTGTATATAACCTATGCAGTATCTGACACTTCAAATCAACTCTATTATTTATAGCATCTAATAAATATAAATGTTGTGTAAATAGTTGTCATACGATATTGTCTAGGGTACATTTTCAGTACAGGTGCCAATTGCTATTTTCTCAAGATTTTTCAATCTGAGGTTGGCTGAATCTGAAAACCTACAGAAACAGAGGGCAAAATGTAAATGCTTATATGTTTTTATATTATAATAACCAGCTGTAAAAGTATTCACAAAACCTGAATATTTGAAAAGAACTATCCAACATGTAGTATATATAAAGCATCTATTCCAAAGACAAACTTAAATACAACTAATGCCATTTCTCAAGAATGAGCAAATTAAGCTATGTTTTTGACAGACTCAATATAAAAATAGTTTCAAACCAATCCATAATGACTTCAATAGAAGCATCAAAATAAAAACCTAATTCTGTTATTCAACTCAATTTCTTAAAGATACTGAGTTAAAGAAGTATTTTTGTAATATATCTGCTAGCAAATAAAGGAAATAAATCTTTCCATCATAATTCCCCAATAATCCTCTAAGTAATTAAAGTCTCTTAAAAATTTCAAACTAGGAAAAACAAATGAATCAAAAAAAAAATGGCTGAACTGAACGTAATGTCACCTTCAAGATGGGTACCTGTGTGTCTAGAAACCAACTGCCTCTCAGGTAATAAACAATGCTTAGGACAAGGGAGAGACAAGTCCAACACTTCAAATATATCTCAGTACTCACGGCAGGTTTATCACTAGACTATAAAAAAGGTTTCATGTGGGGGGCACAATGGTGGCTGTCCTGGGCCTCTCTTCCCACCCAGGCCCAACTGACACTCCTGGGGGAACCAGCAAGTTCTTCTGGAAGAGGTCCCAAGTTCCATCAGTCCCTCAAGGCAGTTTCTACTTAAAGGGGTAGGGACCCAATTTACCTATAATGACTCAATTTGAAGACAAAAAAGATAACTATGAATATAGTAACTTATGTTTCCAGTCTTTAAAAGGGCATAGGAAATCATTATTAGTTGGCTTAAAGTGTAACATACCTAATCATGATTAGCCTCTGGTCATTTTCCCCCCAAAATCTAGGAGGATCTAGTTAGGGGTTTTCAACCCTTGAAACAAGAAAAATAAGGGTTTGCAAATGGAAGGAAGAAGACTTGAGAAAGCAAAAGGAGGAGGGCAAAGGGAAGAGATAGGAGGACTCGTTTTTTATATTAGGTGGGAAATTTCCACAGAAACACGGACCAGATGATCACTGAAAACTAATAGATTAACAAAATGTTTAGGCCATAAGTCATTTGCATAAATTAATTACAATGTGATTATTCATATAATATGCAAACTAGTTATTATTCAATATCTATCTTTCTACTTGAACCACTATATAGAGCTATATACAAACTGCAGGACCACTTGTGTATATTATTTCCAGACATATAAGTATATGAAATACATCAGAATTATAAAACAATCATTAGTTCTATGTTGGTCAATTTAAAAATGTAAAATTATTAATAACTTGAATGCAGAGTAACTAATGGAGTAATCTTACTTTTGTTGATTATTATCTAAAAAGTATTGGGGTACAAAAACGGGGGCCTGGGGAGTGTAGATTAGTGGTAGAGTACTTTCCTAGCATGTTCAAGGAAAACCCTGGGTTCAGTCTCACATAGGACATCCACATGCACGTGCGCGCACATACACACACAGATTGGAACTCCATTTTTACAAAGAAAAAAAATGGTCAAGAGTATCCAAAAACTGTATGATCAAACCCTACAAATATTAAGTATAAATGTTTTAGCCATATGGTACATCCCTGCAATCCCATAATCCTAGCACTTGGGAGGATGAGGTAGGAGGATCAAAAATCAGCCTAGCTTGGACTACCATAAACAAAATCCTGTCCTGCCCCAGGAATATATTATACTCAAAGTCAATATTTAATTTCTAAATCATACTTAATGATGATTCAATTTAATGATATTTTAGTATTTAGTAAAAACTTACACTTAAAATCAAATTTCTTATTTTTTGTGCGTACGTGTGTCACTTCTGGGTTTGAACTTGGGTCCTTGCTTATTGCTTGGTCTTTTTCACTCACAGCTGGTGTTATACCTCTACTTCTGACTTGTTTAATCTTTAGAATAAAAGTTTCCCAATAACTATAGGTGAATGTTTTATGAAATTCCTTAATTTTTCAAAGCCAAATAAAATAGTTGTTTTCTAAGTTTTAATTGCCAGGTATAGATAGATAATTGCAGGGTATAGATAGATTTCCAAACTTCTCTGTCTGGGCTATCTCTCTCTTAGCCTACTGAGTAGCTAGGATTAAAGGTAAGAGCCACCAGCATCATGCACTTTTCACATTCTCTTAAACACAAACATTAAGAAAATATTTAAACTATCAATAATATCTTCCCAGATACAATATATTTAATAGGAAAATAACATAACTGTAAAATATATGAATCTGTTGTTTTTTTTGAATCACTATGTATCCTTGATATAATGACTCCTATCTGTCTCTAGGTACTTAAACATCTAACATCCTGAAATGAACGCCCTGCAATGTCTGCTCTAGTTTTAGTTAATAATTTGGATCATACTTCACATCTCAACTGAAGTTACTCTCACGAAACAGACACACTGGGGTCTCCCTATCAAATACATTCATGGATCTAAATACCACTTTCAGCAGTTAAATCACCTATATAATCAAAGGTGAGGTTGTCTTGACTCCTCTATTACATTTAACATACTACTAGGCAAAGAACTCATGTAGTATTTTCCACTATTGTCTCCCCAGTACCTAACTTGGTGCCTTGAAGTCACATACGTTTGAAAGAGAGAAAAGGGAGTCTATGGAGAATACATAATTATCATTCCCATTTTGAAATGAAGTACCTGTATAAAAGGTAAAATAATTCAATCAGACTCTTGGGAAAGCTAGGCTCCAATTTAGGAATATGAACTCCTGTTTAAAATTATGCTTAAACAGTTAAACCACACATTCTCTTGGATACCAAAAGATTCTGGAAGCCTCAAGTATTTTTACTTGGTTTCCATTGGGGGAAAAATAGATATGTAGAATAATTCAATATCAGTACTGAACTTCATACTGCACACACATATTACCTAGTACATAGGGATTACATGTATAATCACCATATAATTTACCATTTTGTGTGCAGGAAAACAGAGACACAGAAAGCCTAAGTAATATGCCAAAGCTCATAAATGTAAGTAGGTGATTTTTTAAGCCAGGTTTGTAACCAAGCAGTCTAATAACAGTATGCAAAGTTTATAGTTCCAACAAAGAATAAAATAAATAGACAATTTCCCCCCATTACTGGTGAATTAAAAGCATAGTGCTATTTCCACTTCCTCTGCCTATGTTTGGAACTCTACCACTTAAGCCATGGCTCAAGCACAGATTTTTGCTGGTTAATTGGGGATGGAATAGACTGGGCTTTTCTGCCTCGGCTGACTTCAACACATAAGTTTCAGATCTGTTTCCTGAGTAGCTAGGATTACAGGTGTCAGCCACCAGCAGATAGACATTTTTTTGGGGGGGGGTCCAGTCATAGGACCTGAACTCTGGGCCTGGGCACTATCCCTCAGCTCTTCAGCTCAAGGCTAGCGCTCTACCACTTGAGTCACAGCGCCACTTCCGGCTTTTTTCTTTTTTGCTTATGTGGTGCTGAGGAATCGAACCCAGGGCCTCAGGCATGCAAGGCAAGCGCTCTACCACTGAGCCACCTTCCCAGCCCAAGACATTTTTTTATTAATGTAGAATTGGGGGCTGAGAGTTTTACTTATATAGTTTATAGTAGCACCTGCCTATCAAGTGCAAGGTCTTGAGTTCAAACCCTGATAGTACCAAACAAACAAATACATAAATAAATGGAAAATGAAGAGATGTTAGTCCCTTTACCACATTTTTATGCAGAACAATTCTTAACACAGTCCTAGCACTCAGAGGTGGATGCAGGAGCATTACAACTTTGAAGCCAGCCTGGGCTTCATTTTGAGTTCAAGGCTGTACTGAGCTTGCTGCAGAGCAAGATCAAAACAAGCAAGCAAACAAAACAAAACAAAAGCACCCAACCAAACAAAACAAATGACAGCAAATTCACAAAACATTCCAGAAAAATGTCAAAATCCAACTACTCATGTTAAGTACAATAATTAGTGTGTCTACTAGCAGACTCAGCAAAAGGGCCCAGGATGCAATGAGACTGAGAAGCACTCTTTACAAATGGCAGTAAGCAAGCACCTTGGCAGTGAACAAACAGGAATAAAATTAATGAATATATTTTATTGGGCATATAAACACAATAACTACGTATACGCTGAACTTTAGAGAGATTAGTAATTTACTGAAAATTACACTGTTGTTACTGAAAGGAACAAGGTTGAAGGCCCAATGTTTTCTTTCCACTCTGCTAAATACCACCATCTAAATGAATCCCAGAAACAGTAAACATCTTGAGCATTTATATTCTTAAGGTATGTACTGTCAAACATTATAGGTTTTGCTGCTAAAGCGACAGTAGTTGGAAGTGGAGCTGTGGCTCAAAGTGGTAGAGCACGAACCTTGAGCAAGAGAGCTCAGTGTCAGCACCCAAGTCCTGACTTCAAGCCCCACAACCAAAAAAAGAAATAAATAAAAAAGAGACTGTAGTTACTAAAATGAATACATATCAAATTATCATATTCATGCTGAACATGTAATCATTGATACAAATATTAATGGCAATAAATTATAGCAATTAATTCTCTTGAATGTTTACTAAAATGCCAGGTATTCTTCTAGTTCTTTAACATTTTATTTATACTACAGAATAATTCTAAGACATAGGCACTGTTACTTTTCTCACTTACAGATGAGACTGAGGCTCAGAAAAATTAAGGCTGATGCTCTCAAGATCACAGGGACCAAACGGTAAAACCAAGATTTAAACCCAAGAAGTCTGACTTTAAAATTATACTGTTATGCCAGGTGCCAGAAACTCATTGCTGTAATCCTAGCTACTCAGGAGGCTGAAATCTGAGGCTTGCAATTCAAAGCTTGCCAGGCAGGAAAGTCTATGAGATTCTACCTCCAATTAACCACTCAAAAGCTGGAAGTGGAGCTGTATAGCTCAAGTGATAGAGCACTAGCCTTGAGCAAAAATAAGCTCAGGAACAGCTCACAGGCCTTGAGTTCAAGACTCAGGACCAGTGTGTGCCCTGCACACACACTCACATGCACATATACACGCACACTCCTACCCCTACCTATACTGTTAAACAATAGGCTGATTCTGGTCATTTAAAGAAGTATTAAAGGTGGAGGAACAGGACATTGAAAAAAACTGCACGCTCTATGAAGGGGCCCCCAAATGCAGAGACATGTTGCCTCTGTCAAAAGTAACAGCCACGTCTCTCAAGGTTACTGAAAGACACTGGGGCCCAATTTTCTGTCACAGGTGCTGCATGACAACTGGTCTGATGAAACTGCAAAAATCCAAAGATTCACTGCTCTAATTTATAGGCATGACAATTTTATTTCTGATCAAAGACTTTTTGTTTTACCTAAATGCCTACTACATTGTTGGGTAGAGATACTTCAATTACCTAAAAAATACTTTTGAAAATATAGGATAATTTGAGATTCTTTTCTTCCTTGGTGTTCATTAAAATATCCTTTATATTAAGAAATTAAACCCAAGATAGTAGCTTTATTACTTAAATATTTTTACCACTAAGATACCAATGCCTCAAGACTGCAGATTTTGACATTCAAGTAATTATCATAATGACACACTAAGAGGCAGCTTTACATGGGCAGTTTTTGAGGTACAGATAAAAAGTTCAGGTACAGATAAAAAGCCTTTGTTTAGTAAAATTTAAAACAATGATTCTAGCTTAATCAGCTATATTTTATCTTGGGATATCAGGAAAATCATAGGAGGTTTTCCACTGTAAATTTGGTAAGGATCCTGAAGCAAAATCTCTGAAACTTAGCCAACTTTAAATATACAGACTATATAAACTGAACAGAACAAAACATACAGATTGTACAGTGGTAATCTAAGAGAAAAGACCTGCAGTACTATGAAAAGTAGTATGTATTTTTCCTAAAAAAAAAAAAAAATCCAATGCACACCAAGAAGCAATTATGCCTACCTCACAGTAGATGGCGCTAATACACCACATCCTATGACAATTGGCCATCTATCCTTCGGGAATACATTTTATATATATTCCAGGCTACCTTAAATAAACTAAGTTGACTCATATAACATTCATATAATTTAATTTCCAACCTAATTTTTCATAAGCTGAATACAGAGGTTATTGTATTGCTCCTACATAAAATTAAAAAATTTCAAAATGGGTTAATAAATATAAGAAACTCACAAAGTCTGAAACTTAAAAAACAGGGAAAGGTGAAATGATTAAAAAAAAAACAAATAGTATCACATATAGTGAAGTTCAGTTAAACTGAGAGTTAAAGTTATTTCTACAGTCAACGATGAGAACAGTCAAAAACCCTTTAAAAGCTCTAGTCCCTACAGTACAGGATTTTGTGAAACTCTTTAAAGGTTATATAGAATATATAAATTCTACAAGCCTCTCTCCCATACTAGCCAATCTTAAGTGATTCCAAACTCACAAGCAATGGTCTCAATGCGAATGTGCAGTTCCTAACGGAAAAATGCAGTTTATTATGGCTCGTTTTGCTATCCTAGAACAGGAATGGGAGTTTGGGAAGGCAGAAGTTATTAACATTCAACTAATAATCATGATAAACATATTTGATGAATTTATAGCATAAGGTAACTATCTCAAATCCTAGAAATAAATCTGAGTTTCTGCAATATCACAAAAGAAGAATACAAGAATATCATTAGATGAAGGGTTGTCTGACATCTAGCACAGGAGGTTATCCCACAGATCTTCATAGAAAGAACTGAGAACTGGGATATCTTAAATGATATTAGAATTAAAGAAGATATATGTGTTTTTGTTCTGACTTCTCAACACTAACATACTGTCACTTATACACTTAACTTTCAAACTCAACTGTTTCATTTACAAAACAGAACTTAAAAAAGTAAGAACTTAAAAAAAAGAAGGTATTTTAGCACAAGTCTATAGATTCACTGAATGCTGAACTCCATCCTCTTGCTGCTACCTACCCTTATGTACACATAAATATGCTTATTAAAGAGCTAGTGAAAAGCTAGAAATTATAGAGTAAACTCAAATCACAAGGAAATTTCTTTAACCACATGGAAAATATCTACCAAATCAAGAGAACACATCCTTTTTAATAATGAAATGTCAGAAGTATTTGTTTCAAAGTTAGGAATCAGGCAAATATATAGAGTATCAGCATCCTCTGAAAACTGTAGTCCTGCTCTATCAATACTGAAACCACCAGCTACAAGCACCTTAACTATAACTAGAAGTGATGCAAATGCAAAATACACACTAGGTTTTTGAAGATTCCGGACAAAAAAAGTAAAATATCTCCTTAGCTATTTTTGTACTGACTGAATGTTGAACTGACAATATAAAACTAATTACTAAAATTATTTTATATTTTTATATTTTAATATTGCTCACTTTATGTTTTTATTCTAGTGTTATTTCAGTGATATCAGTAAAAAAAAGCACGAACACTGACAAGCCTATCATCCTTCAATGCTGTGACTGTCCACAGAAAAGCAAAATAATATACAAAGAATTTTTATATCAATAAGAAGGGGTAACAAAGTGGCCAATTACATTCTTATTAATATCTTGCTCCATAAATATAATTATCAAAAAGATAATAAAAGCAATAAAATAGGGTTTAAGCTATTGCTTATGTGGTAGAATGTGCCCAGCCAAGTACAAGTACCCCCTCCAAAATAATAACATTAAAGAGAGCTAAATAGAGACCTAATATCATAAATCATAAAACTGAACTGCAGAGTCAAGTGGTTTTCCATTAAAACCTCAAAATGGTTGCATGAGGAGCCAGACAATTTACATGAGAGAGGGAGCATGGCTCAAGTGGCAGAACACTTGCTTGGCAAGTTCAAGGGCCTGAGTTCAAACCCCAGTACTGAAAAAAAAATTATCATGCAAGAGCCACATAAATATCCAAATTATATTAAATAAGATGGAAAGGCTCTCGGGGCTGGGAAGGTGGCTCAGTGGTAGAGCACTTGCCTTGCATGGCTGAGGCCCTGGGTTCGATTCCTCAGCACCACATAAGCAAAAAGAAAAAAGCCGGAAGTGGCGCTGTGGCTCAAGTGGTAGAACGCTAGCCTTGAGCTGAAGAGCTGAGGGACAGCACCCAGGCCCAGAGTTCAGGCCCCACGACCGGACCCAAAAAAAAAAAAAAAAAAAAAAAAAAAAGATGGAAAGGCTCTCCTAGGCTTGAATAATTTAAACAAAGAAGTATACTAAAAAGAACAGAAATAGGCCACACAGGAAGTGGCGCTGTGGCTCAACTAGTAGAGTGCTCACCTTGAGCTGAAGAGCACAGGCACAGCACCCAGGCCCAGAGTTCAAGCCCCACAACCAACAAAAATAAATAAATAAACTTAAAAAAAAAAGAAATAGGCCACACATACACATACATGCATGCATACATACATGCATACATACACAGAAAAGAAAAGATGATCTTTCCAAATACTAGTTCTAAGTCAATTAGCTTTGCATATAAGAAAAACACTAGCTATGATCCCTGTGTCACACCACACAAAGCTCTACGTATTTCTTCCTGACCAAAAAAATGCCAGGGTGTCAAATTAGATGCATTATAGCTCTATTCCTGGAAACAAAACCTATTTCTAGAACATATGTTTTTTAAAAACCATATTATTTCAGTAATATTTAAAGAACTTTAAAAAAAATCAATAGAAAAAATCCAATAGAAACTGAAAAAGGATCTGAACAGGCATTCCACAAAATATTCAAGTAGTCATCTATCTGTGCTTAATTTCATGAGCAATAACGAAAGCACAATTTAAAACCAAAATGAGGTACCATTACATGCCTACTAAGATGGCTAAAATGAAAATTTCTGACAAGTAGGTTTAAACTTTAGAGATGGGTGGAGTATAGAGAAACTGAAGCACGCGTACACACTTAAAAGTAGCAGGTGAGGTGCAATCACTATGAAAACACCCAATAAAAAGGAACCTAAATACAAGCACAGCAGTATTCTATTCTGTTGGAATATATCCAATAAAATGCAAACTAAAGACATGTAGAAGAATGTTCATGGGTTGGGATGTGGCTCAGTAGTAGAGTGCTTGCCTTGCATGCATGAGGCCCTGGGTTCAGAGTTCAGGCCCAGAGTTCAGGCCCCACAACTGATAGAAGAAAAAAAAAAAAAAAAGAATGTTCATAACTGTATTACCCGTAGTGGCCCTCAAGTAAACGTTACTTAAAGCTCTATGAATAGAAAAGCAAAATAGACTAAACACATACAATGAAAAATACTGAGCAAGAAAATCAGAAACAAAAATTTTAGTGTCAGCGATGGAACCCATGGGCCTTAATAAGCAAGTACTCTACACTGAGCTACACCCCAAGCCCAAGCAATATATTTATGATTTGTGTTCTTTTCTCTCCATACTATATAACCCCTGTTTTCACTGTATTTGATGTTGGTATAATTTGGGGAGGGGAAGGGAAAAAACAAAATGGTTAAATAGGGATACAGGTTGACCCATTGCAACAATGAGATGTAGAAGACACTATGTTGAAAAAACTAACTTTACAATTTAAGTGGGGGGGGGGGGGAAACGGAGGGGGCTGAGATGGGGGAGAGTGTAGTTGTGGAGGTGGAGGGAAGGGATGGTAGGGGAAAAAACAAAGGAAGAGTCAACAATCCTTGATAAGAAATCTACTTATTACCTTGCTCATTTAACTGTAACCCTTTTATACAGTATTTTCACAATAAAAAACTTATTAAAAATAATTCTATTGAATATAATAAATTTGTAAAACATTATTTTAGAAAAAAATCATAGGAAACTGACTTGATGAACTTGAGGTAATAAGTTCCTTAAATCTAAGTCATTAACTATGAAGAATATTTTCATAATTTTGACTAAATTAATAACATCTGTTCAAAGGATATCATTATATAAAGTGAATATAAAGTGAAAAGGTCAGAAGCTGGTAGATCATGCCTGTAATTCTAGCTACTCAGAAGGCTGAGATCTGAGGCTTACTGTTGGGCCAGCAAAATCCATGAGACTCCTATCTCCAATTACCACCCCCCTTCAAAAAAGAAAAAAAGCCTGAAACAGAGGTGCAACAAAAGTAGTACAGAGTTTCAGCCTTAAGTGAAAAAGACAAGTGAAGCCCTGAGTTTAAGCCCTAGTAGGAAAAAAAAAAGTGAAAAGGTTTACTACAAACTAGGCAGTCAAATTAATTCAACAGAAAAATAAGAAAATGAATTTTACAGAAGAGGAAACACAAGTGGCTTCAAAATCACAAAGATTTAATATTTATACGCACTACAGTGACAAAATTGAAGCTGACAACTACCAAAATGTTGGCAAAAGTATCACTTATTTTTTTACGTACTGTTGGTGGGTGGGCAAATTGGAATACTCATTGTAGAAAATATGACATCAGGCTGAAAAATTGAACTGTTTATACACTAGCAGCTGAACCTGTGTCTAATATACAACATATTATTTTTCACAATAGCATTCTTCTTGGCAAAAGAAAAACAAACTGGAAGTAACCCCCAAAACCTATCAAGAGATAATAGCCAAACTCTGGTATAGTTACACATTAATAAAAATGAACAGCATGAGTGCTCAATACAGTATTTCATGAAAATTGTAAAATACAAGTTTCGACTCAGAATTACATTTTAATAAAGCTCAAAAACAAAACAAAGCAACACATTGATGACATGTACATATCTAGATACACTACTTTGGGCATCTGCTTTGTTTTAAAATACAATGTATAAGCTCTTCACACCAAAAAAAAAAAAAAGAAGAAAAAAAGAAAAATCACTTTAGAAGTTACCTAAGCCAATTGTTTTAAAATAAAGACCACAATAAACTTCCCTTTTGATCTCACAGTGTTAGGCTAACAAAAAGTATTCAAGATTTGCTTAGTCAATCATTACAACTAATTATAGTCATGAGAAATTAAGAAACCAAGAAGAGTCAATTCAAACAAGTACAACTAGATTACTAGAAATAAATGTGCTTCAAGCAATAATCATCAGTCATGAGGACTTATGAAACAACCCAAAACAACAAAAATTTGGACAAGATTCACAAAACAAAAATATATCTATTAAATTACTTTCAAATTATATAATACTAATATGAAGGTTGCTATTTCAGCAATTTCACTTCTAATATTAGCATGTGATCATCATAGAATACACAGATACAGCAGGTCAGGAAGTAACAAAGATGTAAGTCTCGGGCTGGGAAGGTGGCTCAGTGGTAGAGCACTTGCCTTGCATGCCTGAGGCCCTGTGTTCGATTCCTCAGCACCACATAAGCAAAAAGAAAAAAGCCGGAAGTGGCACCGTGGCTCAAGTGATAGAGCGCTAGCCTTGAGCTGGAGAGCTGAGGGACAGCATGCAGGCCCAGAGTTCAGGCCCTACGACCGGACCCAAAAAAAAAAAGATGTAAGTCTCTAGAAATCTGCTGAGGCTCTACTTTGGAATCTATAAAGCTAGACCAAGTTAAAATGTGGGAAGTGAAAGGAAGATAAATTATTTCCATCACAGTCACATGATGCCACACATAAATACCTTTAATTTTTCATCTGGTTGCCATTGCTAAACATTTGTAAATCATCCAGCTGCCAAGAGTTTTCTTCAATTTAAGGGAAGGTCAAAGATACAATTTACAATATAAAATTTTTGAGTATTTTCAACTTGAAAGCAGAGAAAACAAAGAGATTTAGAGTAGAAACTGCAATGTTTGAACCCAGAAGTTACAAAGATGAATGAAACTCTTGGCAAGTTTAAGTTGGTCATGTGTAAATATTTCATCACAATAACTTGATACCTTTCCTTCTTTTACTTAAATGCAGGCCAAAACCAATTTTATAGGTTCTTGAATATATCTACTTTTTATTTTAACTAGAAATACTTAGAATATTTAAAAATACTGGAAATAAATTCTTGATAAAATCAGAAATATAAACTAAACAATCTTACTAGAGCACATTAACATAAAAAGACAGAAACTTGTTTTTCAACTATGTTAAATATGTGAATATACCTGGACTTTATTATAAGTAAAGTGAGTTTTGGTTTACAGGTAAAAATTAAGCTCTTCTTCTCTGGTAACCATAAAATGTAAGCCTTATTAATGGATATTTCTTCCATTTTTAACTCATTGAAATAAATACTTCTCTGTACTTCACCTCATTTAGTTTTAGAACTTTCTTAAGTCCATATTAAATCTCAAGCAAATTGATAGAAGTCATTTAAATGCACTGTTTATCCCAACAATGTTTCAAAATCTTATAAAATGAATACCCAAATCATGTCAACTATTTAGCCTTGAACTATTAGTACTATACTCACAATGTACTTACATATAACATATCAAGACCAACTGCCAATTTTAATTCAGGACATCTCATTCTAATTCTAAGAATTATCCCCAAACTGTACTAAAACTATGTTAGAAAAACTAAAACACAAATATAAGTTTACAATCCTAGAATGGAGCTTAAAACTAGTGCTCTTATCATTATTCCACAATACTGTGAATTTCCAGAAATTAAGTAATCACTTAATCACGATCAAAAAAAAAAAAAAAAAAAGAACCTTGGGGAAGGGAGGGAGGGAGGGGATGGTAGGGGGAAAACAATGGAGGGGGTAACAATGTTCAAGAGGAAGTGGAAGTGTACTCATTACCTCACTCATGTAACTGTAACCCTCTGTATAGTATCTCTACAATAAAAAAATTAAAAAAAAAAAAACTAGTGCTCTTGAAAGAAAATTGTTACTAGTAGTAACAATTTGGATGCATCCACTTAGAAGGATGTCTTGACTACATGAAAACTCGCTACCAGTATGATTGTTGGAACTTTTATTTGTAAACCTCAAAGCTTCTGTCTTATGTATGGGAGTTTAGAGGTTTGCTACTTCCTATCTTTGTATGATTTTATTTAAAATATACATTAAAAATTCCAGTTCACTTTTTAAACTATATAAGTATACTCTACTATTAAATTACTCAACAAACCCAGTGACCTTCCTTTATGACAGTTTAAAGTGCTCTATTTAAGCTCAAGGTACTTATTTCAAAACCTATAGTTGTTACTGGACAACTGAGTTTTTCAATAAGCCCCAATTTTATCCAATAGCTACTATGGAGTCAATTCTAGATTCTATGGAATAGCAGAACTCTGTGTGTATGTGTGTGTGTGTGTGTAATTTTTGACAGTAACTTTTTATCAAAAGCAAACATCTCTATAGTACAAAGCAGCATCTTATATGTTTTAAAGATCTCAACTCATTTATTCTTCACAATTGCTCTATGATGTTTGTACTATAAGTACTCTCAATTTATTGTTAGAAACATTAAGTATAAAGAGACTAAATAACCAGCCAAAGGCCTGGTACACTAGTAAGAGGCTGAAATAGGGTGTGAAATGCAGGCAGAGCAGTGTTGGAGCTCACACTGTGAACCAAACTGCCCTGCTGACTCTTCAGAAATGAAGATAGGTGGGTGGAAAAAACCACGGATGGCAGCTTTTTAAAAGTACAAATACTTTTTCATTTTCCAAAAGAAGACAGTATATCATTAGGTAGAACTTGAAACATAGGCCCAAAAGGGGAAAATGGAGGGAGAATTCTGGGTAAAAAGGATGCACAAGGAAAAGGGGTTGAGGTAGTATATTAAATACATTAGAAGTCAGTATGGAACTCTAGGGAGCCAGTGAAGGTTTCTGGGTTGGATATTGAGAGAGTTAACAGCTGGGAAGGAGAGAGGTAGGCTTAGAACCTAAGGGGTCTAAGGAACAGGCAAGGGGTCAGGAACAGGCAAGTTGAAGGGATGAGAAAAAGAAAGTCAAAGGGGACAGAGGTGCTGAGCCTTGGATAACTAGAAAATTGGGTAAACCATGAATAGAAGTTACAAGATTAAGAATAGGAGCTCAAAGAAAATAAAAAGTAGTCAGTGAGCAACTTAGAACAAGGCAATGGGAAAGGCCTAGAGTAAAGAGGAGGATTTGGAGTTATTTGTAGAGCTTAGGGTGAGGTGAAAGAAGAGAACAGAACTAAGGAGATGACCTTTACAAATCATATGCAGCTCTTGTTAAACGGCTAAAAGATAAAAATATCACAGGTAAGAACAGGTCAAAATTAGGAAATGAAAGACCAGAGTTAGCTGTAGCAAGGCATGGAGCAAAGCCAGAAAAATCTACTGAATAATGAAGGAGCTGAATTCTTTACAAAATTTTATGCTCAGTCATTAACTTATATGAAATTATTTTTTTTTAACTTACAAAGCACACCACCTCCCTTGCCACGCCAA
This sequence comes from Dipodomys merriami, assembly GCF_024711535.1. Lineage (NCBI taxonomy): Eukaryota > Metazoa > Chordata > Mammalia > Rodentia > Heteromyidae > Dipodomys > Dipodomys merriami. Next base: position 1,071,088 of record NW_027203293.1, on the reverse strand, counting down.
CAAAATCCTGCTGCTAAAGTACCAAGGCTACAAAGTAGCAGAACACTAGCCTTGAGCAAAAGGGCTCAAGGACAGCACCCCAGACCCTGAGTTCAAGCCCCATGTTGGGAAAGGAAGAAAGAGAAAGAAGAAAAGAGGGACAGAGAGAGAGACAGAGAGAGACAGAGAGAGACAGAGAGAAAGGGAGGGAGGGAGGGAGGGAGGGAGGGAGGGAGGGAGGAAGGAAGGAAGGAAGGAAGGAAGGAAGGAAGGAAGGAAGGAAGGAAGGAAGGAAGGAAGGAAGGGAAGAACTAAGATTATAGAACTGTAATTCCTCACACTGGAAACAGTAATAGTGAACCAAAAGAGATACAGCCACATCCTCTAATTATTTTACTAGTATTAAGGAATATGCTTCATATCAAAACAAAACTGCATCATGGATTAAAACAGAAGACTTCACTCTTATCTGTTTCCCCACCAACCTCAGCATTTGCATTGCTTCTCCACAACCTTTATCTCTGTCTTGGGAATGCCATGTAATTCGGCATGATGAATGCTTAGCACTGGGGAAGAATGGGTGCTAGGCAGGCACAGAGCTTAGAGAGCCCCATCCCTACACCTAGGGAGGCAGAGCAGGCTTCTCCTCAAGGAATTGATCCACTTTTAACTTAGGATACCACTTAAAGATATAAACATGTGCCTGAATAATAAATGCCAAAACTGCATAAAACCTTCAAACCTCATCTGCACACTATAGTTATTAACATATTTGGAAGGAATAAAACTAAAAGTATGATGTTGACAAAATTGCCTTCAAGTTAGAAGAAAGTGATAATACATTGCTTATTTCAGTGCTTCAAATGACCCCACTATCCACTCTTCATATATGAAATAGGAATATGAATACTTTTCAGGACTCACTAAGTCACTTATAATTAAAGTTAATTAACCTCCCAGGGACATTCAAAGACAGTTGACAGTGAACTTTTGGGATTCACAGGCAATCTATATTTAGCCTGGGATTAGTTAGCGAGGCTGCAGAACGATATTAAAGGACTCTTGATTCCAATGCTTACACCACCTGATAAGTTTCACTTTTCCACAGGGTACACCTGGCCAGTTATCTTTAGTTGTGCTACAGACGGTTACAAAAAACCAAACAAACAAACAAAAAAAAACCAAGGAAGGAATGAGTCACTGTAACACTGTCACCTGGGTAACAAATCACTTTCCCGTATTATCTCTCAGCTTCAACTCTTACTCCTCTGTAATCCATTTCCCCATCCAGTAGCAAGAGTAGCTTTTAAAAACACATTAGACTAGGTTGCCTCTGCTGCCAGCTCCACTTATAATCCTTCAATAGAGTTCTATTAGCAGTACAGTAAAAACCTACCTCTTGCAGGGCCCTACAGCATCTGGCCTCTGCTTGCCTCTCCAATTCTACTCTCATGCCACTGTCCCTTTGCTTCAGCCACCCAGGCCTCCCTTCTGCTCCCTTAGCAAGTCCAACTCCTTCTCACAGAAGAGCCTTTGTCCCTCCTGGGCCCTCTGCCAGTACAGAGCTGGAGACAGATGTACACCTCCAATCCTTTAAGAGAGAAAAACTTCTGAGGAGTAGTGGGTGTCATCACAAACACCTAGCCATATAAAAAACACATGAGATCTCATGTGATAACCATGAAGTAGCAGATGAGTGTCAATCTTAGCAAAACAGTAAGAATTTTAAATTGCTAATGAGCCATACCCTTTGAATAAAGGACTCTAAATTATTAGTAACAATTCTAGACCCAAAACAAACTGAAAATACCAGATTTCATACCTAGGCATGAAATGGATGCTTCCATTTCCAGACATGCCAACAACGTTACCAGAAACAAAACAGAAACCAAAAGATTTACCAACACAAAAATGCTCCAGGTAGCACTGCTGGATGCTAAAGCTAGTATCATATGACAGGCAGAACCACAAGGACCAGAGGATAGGGATGGTGGTGACAGTTGCACACTAAACGTGAGTATAGTTAACCCAGCTGAATTGTTCACTTATACATTGTTAGGATAGCATGTATTTTATCACAGCTAACATTTTAAAAGAGGAGGGTAGGATAGTTTCAATATAGTTTTGAAATGAAAATCTTGGAACTCTTCACCCTTAAAAACATAAAAACATCTGTTAAATCATGAAGGATACAGTAATAAGATGCAACTGCTCACAAAATTAATTACTAGCACTAAAGGAGCTGAAAAAGGAGCTAAACACTTGGGAGAAGAAAAACATACTTTCAGATTTTTATCTTGGCTAATAGGAAAACATACTTTACTAAAACAAGATATTATTTTCACTCATCAAACCAGAAAATATGTAAGAAAAATATGTAAGAAAAATATGTAGAAGAAATGTTGGGCAAGGGAAATGAATACTCTCATATATTGTTGGAAAAGTCAAGGCCCTTCTGAAAAGCAATAGACTCTTGTATAGTAGACCTTTGGTATCTTCAGGCATGGTTCCAAGGACAATGCTATGGATTAAAATATAGTGCATCAGCCAGGCACTGGTGTCTCACGCCTGTAATCCTAGTTGCTCAGGAGGCTGAGATCTGAAGATCACTGTATGAAGCCTGGGCAGAAAAGTCCATGAGACTCTAATCTCCAGTGAACTACACAGAAAAAGCCAGAAGTGGAGTGGTAGCTCAAGTGGTAGAGCACTAGCCTTGAGCACAAAGAGGCTCAAGAACAGCACCCAGGCCCTGAGTTCAAGCCCTAGGACCAGCAAAAAACAAAACAAAACAAAAAAACCCCACTAAACAACAGTGCATGCTCAAGATACACAGACTTCAGTACTCTAATCTACAGTGTACATGCAGTAGGTCTGAACATTCACAACTTGAGACTGCATTGAGTAGGCTACATTGCTGTTACAACATTACTTTCATACACATTAATGCTGCCCATCAAAAACCAGATCAATTTCATATTCTTTATTGTACTGTAGATGATTCATTTTCCCCATAATGCCACCCAAATTTTGCTGACACTATGCCTTTGAACAAATACAAAAATTTTACTTTATCATTTAAACACATTACCTTTGCCTTGTTTTTTTGGTTGTCATGGAACTCTGGGCCTAGGCATGGTCCCTGAGCTCTTCAGCTCAAGTCAAGTACTCTACCACTGGAGCCACAGTGACAACTGGTAGTTAATTGGAGATAAGAGTGTCAGGGAGGGGCTGGGAAGGTGGCTCAGTGGTAGAGTGCTTGCCTTGTATGCATGAGGCCCTGGGTTTGATTTCTCAGCACCACATAAGCAGAAGAAAAAAAAAAAAAAGCTGGAAGTGGCGCTGTGGTTCAAGTGGTAGAGCGCTAGCCTTGAGCTAAAGAGCTGAGGGACAGCGCCCAGGCCCAGAGTTCAGGCCCCACAACCGGACTCAAAAAAAAAAAAAAAAAAAAAAAAAAACTCATGGACTTTCCTGCCTGGGCTGGCTTTGAATCGTGATCCTCACATCTCAGCCTCCTGAGTAGCTAGGATTGCAGGCACCTGGCTGTTTTTTTTTAACTTTTGAGGAGGCATTTTTTTAAGGGCCAGGAAACACTCAGCTGATCACACAGTGATTTAAAACAACTGATGATAATGAGGAACTAACTATTGTGAGAACGCAAACGTTTTGTTTAGAAATAAAAATTTTTTATCATGCTTGGTCAAACTGTCTGAGCACAAGACAGGCGCTGTATATACTAAGAATCTTTTTTTAAAAAGGTATTTTTTACCTCTTATTTCACTTCTGCAAAAACCCTAACAATCGTGAATACATACAAAGATTAAAGTCTAATATGAACATTCATTAAGCACCATGAATAAAGAAGAAATGGGAAAAAAGAAATTAATACTGGGCAATAATAAAATTCTGGTACATCCGTGTTTTTATATAGCAAGTAAAAATGTCGCTGAATAACTTGTGAAAACATGGAAAAATGTTGAGTTACAAAATTTTGAGAAGATGTAGATGCCAAATATCACTTCAAAAATTTTAATGTTTTCGTTTCTTTCATGCATGTGTTTCTAACGCATTTATAAGATTATTTCTTTATTGCTTTGTATGTCCCTCCCCCACAGTGTAACCCCCGCTTTCACTATATTTGATGTCAGTATAACATGTGGAGGAGATGGGGACAAACAAGTCGTTTAAGGATTCAGGTGGACCTGTTGCAACAATGAGAAGTACAAAATGTCATGTCAAAACAGCTTTACAATGTCGGTGTGGGGGGGGTATGATTGTGGGGGGGGAGGGGGGTGGCTGGGAAGGGAGGTGAAGGGTAAACAAAGGAGGAGGCTGCAATGCTTAGTAAGAAATTTATGCATTATCCTGCCCATGTAATTGTAACCCCTCTGTACAGTATGTTCTCAAATAAAATAAAATAAAATTTTAAATTTAAAAAAAAAATTTCAGACAACATGAACAGAAATGTTTGCCTATATTCTTCTGCTTTCCTACAGCTAAGTTTAGGTCTCCACAATGGTGCAAAGAAGGGATACTGGAATAAGTTTATTTTAACAACAAGCTAATTGTAAGTCATACTTGTGAGGAGAGAATAAGGGAAACCATGAATTGCATAAAATATCTACCTAGCTGTCTATTTTCATAATTAAGCTGCTACATTGTAAGATAAAGAACTAAATCTTATTTCTAACATTTAACTTATAACTACCTTGCTGACATATAGTAATAACTGTTCAATATGTCAATGTGTAAATACCCACAAGTCCAAATGGACAACTTTCTGAACAACAGCAACAAAAAAGTTCACACACATATACTTTTAAAAATAATCAGAACCACCTAGCCAAGTCAAAAGTGGTATGTGACTATGATTAAAAGTAAATGTTGCCATTTTAAAATCTTAGAAAAAATAACAATGGTTTCTTGATAAAGAAAGGACTGAGTCAAACAAAGATTACTAATATTTGATGAACTTAGAATAGAGATAGAGGCAAAACTTGGCAATACATACCACTTAATCGTATCAAGGATTTTAAAAACAAAATTACCTTACTTCAAGTAACCAGTAACTTCATTTAAGAAAAATAAGGAAGGACAGGAGAAAGAAACAAAAAGGTAAAGAAGGTAAGGTAAGGAAGGTAGGTAAGAAGGAAGTCACATTACTCCTATTTGCAGATGACATGATCCTGTATGGAAAAGAACCTACAAACTCCAAAAAAAACTCCATTATCACCTTTGAAAACATAGCAACATATAAAATCAACACTGAAAAATCAGTAGCTTTTCTATATGCTATGAATAAATAGGCTAAGAAAGAAATCAGAAAAACACTCTCATTCACAGTAGCCCCTCAAACAATAAAATTCCTAGCTACTAACTTAATTAAACCAAGGAAGTGAAAGACCTCTATACTGAAAACTTTATAACATCTCTACAATTAAAATTATAAAAACCTAAAGAAACTGAAGACACAGATAATAGAGACTTCACATGCTTATGGATCAGTAAATTGCCAAAAACAATCTACAGATTCACTACCCACCAAAGTACCAACAATTTCTTCACAGAAATAAAAAATAAATAAATAAATCCATGTGGAGGCATAAAAGACTCCAAATAGGAAAACAATCCTAAGTGAAAAGAGCAATACTGGAGTAATCAAAATACCAGACTTCAAATTATTCTCCAAAACCATAGTAACGAAAACAACTTGGTTCTAGAACAAAACCAGACCTGAAAAACAATGGAACAGAAAACCTAGTAATGGGATGGGTGAGATTGTTGAAACATTATATTCATAAACATTTGGAGTAGCAACTCCTTTGTAATATATATATTACAGACCTAGAAACAAAGCCACAAAGATACAGGAATCAACTTTTCAACAAAGGAGCCAAAAAAGATACACTGAAGACAACCTCTTCAATAAATGTTTCTGGGAAAACTAGATATGTACTTGCAAAAGACTGAAATTTGACCTTCTAACATTCCCCATGTATAAAAATGAACTTCAAATGGATCAAAGACCTCAAGGTAAGACCTGAAACTTTAAATCTACTACAGAAAACACAGGGGAAGTTCTGGAAGTTACGGGCACGAATATATTTTTTCTGAATAAGCCTTCAATTGCTCAAAGAAAACAAGAAAGTAGTTTACAAATGAAACTACTTCAAATTAAAGATTTTGTACATCAAAAGAAACAATTACCAGAACCAAAAGACAACCCACAGTATGAGAGAAAAATCTTTGTCAGCTATTCAAGAGAAAGCTCTTTCAGATAAAGAACTAATATCTAGAATATACAAATAACTTAAAAAAAAGAGAAAGCAAAAATAATCCAATTAATTGAACAGTTCTCAGAAGAATTATAAATGGCTAATAGACAAATGAAATGTTCAATATCCTTAGCCATAACAAACTAAGATCTCATTTTATTCCAGTCAAAATGGTAGCCATCAAGAAAATAAAAAACAAATACTGGTAGGGATATGTGGTAGGAGAAGCCTCATTCACTGCTGGTGAGAATGTAAACTAGTATAAATCAGTATGGAGGTTCCTCGAAAAGCTAAAAGTAGACCTCCCTTATGACCTCACCATACCAGTATTAGGCATACATCTAAGGGAGTATAAACCAACATACAAGACACCTGCATACCTATGTTTACTGAAAGAATGTTACAATAACCAAATGATGAAATCAGCTAAGTGCCCAACAACAGATGACTAAATAAAGAAAATAAAGAGACTTATGTACCATAGAATATTATTCAGCCATATAAAATAAAATTGTGTCATTTGCAGGAAAATGGACTTGCAGAATATCATACTAAGCAAGGTAAGCCAAGCCCAAAAAGTTGAATGTTGTACATTTTTGCTTAAATGTGGATGGTAGATCTAAAAGACATACATTTCCATGGATATATAATATATACACCCATACACATAATCATGTATATACATATATCCATACATAGGACTTTAATTATAGGACTATTTGGGATGATGGAGGTGAAAGGAAAAAAAATTAAAGAGTCAATAATGCATCCACAGCATAAGCAATCTCAATGAAAGCTGTTCATCAATAAGGGTTAGGGGGTGGGGAGAGAGAAAGAAATATAAATGTTATTCTGAACAAAATATAATGTATATAATGTATATACATCTGAACTACTATAGCAAACCCCTTGGCACAACTAATGTACACTTTAAAAAAATGACAGGAAAGTAGGACTGCCTCTATTGGTGGGCTGTGGTAGGGGAACACGTTCTAACAGAAGGTTTGTAAGGAGGGTAAAGTAAAATAGAATGAAGAAGCCTGTTGGGAGTGGTTTTGAGGGGGCAGGTGATAAGGCTTAGATTACAGAATAATAGTGACCATCACTACTGTGAAAAATAAACTTCCTCCTCACTAAAATATTGATAAAAATTAGAAATTTCCCAGAATTATCCCCTACAAATTGGAAGACAGAAGGGTACCAGGAATAGTATTCCGTGATCTTTCAACAACTGAGCATTTAAGCTGGTCATGGTAGTGCACGCATATAATCCCAACGAGGCCAAGGCAGGTAGATAGAGACATCAAGGTCAGCCTGGCTACATATTCATAGAAAAGAAACACTGGCATTGCAATGATTGTTACTAAAAGGACAAAAAGAAAGGTTTTTTCTGGAGAAGATGTCAACAGTAAATTTTACCTATAATAAAGTGTGTCATCTGTAACCTCTATTTTAACTAAAATAGAAATTCCAAGATATTAGAGAAAGCAACTCATGAAAATTCTTCAATAAATCCTTCAAACATAGAAGTGTATACCCACGATATCATCAGCCTGGTGAGTGTATGTGTGTTCATACACATATAGTACATATACACAAACATACACATGAATATATATATGTGTGTGTGTATGTGTGTGTGTGTGTGTGTGTGTGTGTGTGTGTATATATATATATATATGTATATATATATATATATATATATATATGTATATATATATACCTTTAAAAAGAAGTAATCAGAATATTCTTTTTTTTTTTTGGTCATAGGCTTGAACTCTGGGCCTGGGCACTGTCCCTGAGATCTTCAGCTCAAGGCTAGCACTCTTGAGCCATTTGAGCCACAGTGCCACTTTCAGTTTTCTGGTGGTTAATTGGAGGTAAGAGTCTCATGGACTTTCCTGCCTGGGCTGGCTTTGAATGGTGATCCTCAGATCTCAGCCTACTGAGTAGCTAGGATTACAAGCATGAGCCACCAGCACCTGGCTAGAATATTCTTATGTTTTGTTTTGTTTTGTTTTTCTTTTTTGCCAGTCCTGGTGCTTGAACTCTGGGCCTGGGTGCTGTCCCTGAGCTGCTTTTTGCTCAAGGCTAGCACTCTACCACTTGAGCCACAGCGCCACTTCCGGCTTTTTCTGTGGATGTGGTACTGAGGAATCAAACCCAGGGCTTCCTGCATGCTAGGCGAGCACTCTACCACTGAGCCACATTCCCAGCCCCTGGCTAGATATTCTTAAAGGAGATAAATGTTGTTATAATTGTTTTCCTTTGTGTGGGAACCTCACCTACACCTTTGTGTAGAGAACCTCCCCCTAAATCGTATAACTTCAAAGATAGGCACCATATTTTACTTTTAAAAAGCAGAAATCTAAATAATAAAAACACTGAATCTCTACTTTCAATGTAACCAGGACTATAGCAGCAGTTCATAAGAGTAGCTACTTCTCTAGAATAACTTCTTATGGGGAAATAATTTTTAAAGATAATGTTTCAAGACATTCACATTAATTTAGGATTATACTCAAAATTTTGGAATAATTTTAACTCATTTATATGCACAAAACCTTGAAGAGTGAATTTAAAGCCTGTCTCAGTTTCAAAAGACGTGCATCAGTAAGTTCATAACCTATTTCTTAAAATGAGAGAGAAGTTTAAAATCTTGATTGCAAGCAAGAGCACAATGACATTAGGGGAAGAGAATTCACTTGCCATGACCACTGAATGCCTCTGAAACTGCTAGACGGAATCCCAGGCATGACTTCAGAAGAACTGCCAGCTGAGCCCATCTTTACTCACACACTGCCTTGCTGTTCTGACAACCATAAGACACGCCAAATTACACTGACTTTGCAGTCAGACTCAGTGCAATCACAAAATATTTAACCAAGGTTTTAAAAATAATAAAGCATGTTTCAGATGAATATTTAGAAAAATATCATTTTGTGTTCTGCACTGAAATGCCAGACTATGATCTAAAATCCCACTTACACTCAAAATATTTACTCTATTAGAGGCAACTTTTTTTTTTTTTTTTTTTTGGTCCGGTCGTGGGGCCTGAACTCTCGGCCTGGGCGCTGTCCCTCAGCTCTTCAGCTCAAGGCTAGCACTCTACCACTTGAGCCACAGCGCCACTTCCAGTTTTTTTTTTCTTTTTGCTTATATGGTGCTGAGGAATCAAACCCAGGGCCTCAGGCATGCAAGGCAAGCGCTCTACCACTGAGCCACCTTCCCAGCCCTAGAGGCAACTTTTAATAATGAAGTTCTGACTTATAGAAGAGAGCAATAAAAATAAATTAACATTACAAATTTGGTTCTTCCATAAATTCCAGCTTTCCTACAAAAAAAAAAGAAACTGCATCTATTTTTATACTGAAAAATGAACTAGGACTTAACCTCTTCATTTCCAGAGGAGCTCCCAAGTTACAATAAAATGGAGCCACACTTTTTAAAACCACAAACTAGTTAAAGGTAACCTGATATTTACACTAGGTGAAAAAGCAATTTAAATTTAGCAATATGGCTACACATGTATTTTAAAAGTATACTGTAGGAAGACCAAGGTACTCTAAAAGTTTTGGAATTTAGAAGAAATAGAAAATGTATATAACTGTCTCTTCAGATAGTCTCATACCCAACTCTGAAAAAAGTCCATGCAACAGAAGTGATTACTACAAATGGGGCACTGACGACTCAAGCCTGTAATCCTAGCTACTCAGAAGGCTGATATCTGAGAATCACACTTCAAAACCAGCCTGGGCAGGAAAGTCTGTTTAACTCTTTTCTCTACAAACTACCAAAAAAGTTGCAAGTTAAGCTGTGACTCAAATGGTAGAGCACTAGCTGTGAGAAAAAAAGCTCAAGGACAGAGCCTAGGCCCCGAGTTCAGTCCCTAGGTCAGGGCAAACTCCACCTCCCTCCCTCAAAAAAGTTTGCTACAGAGGATTACTGGTTTGTATTAATGAACATGATATTGTAAATAAGACAGCAAAGCTCGAGTATCATTAATAGTTCATATGGAAAGCTGTCTTTAAAATGTGATAGCCAATACTAAGATTTTATACTTAAGTATGATAAAAGAACTACGAATACCTTTCAAAAAACATTGTTGAAGGACATGTTCACTGTTATTATCACATTTTCTATAAAGAAAAAACTTCAAAAATGTAAACATTGATAAAAGAAAATACCACCAACCTAAAATTTGGGAGACTACCCAACTAAAATAAAAACTTATGAAAAATTACTGCTGTATGATTAAATATTTACAAAGATTTAATAAACTATCTTACACAAAATTTTCACCAGAATAGTAATTTACTGAATTTTAGTTAAGTATGATTATTCTGTAATCAAACTTTATAAATTTTATCAGAAACAAAACTAAAAATGTTTTAAGTTTTAAAAATTACTAGAAGTGATTGTTTTTATTCATGAATGCATATTTTTTCAAAATATATTTGTTAGTACACCTTAGTAAGATAGAAGTCGTACACTTCAATGTACTCTTTGCTCTACAAACACAAATCTTATACTAATAATGAAGAAGTTTGTTATCTAACAATGAATGTTGACGCTACTAAGTTTCAGAAGAAAAAATATACATATATATAAAATAAATGAGTATCACACTCACAACCGCCACAAAACCGTTGCTCAAAAAAAAAACAAAAAAGACAACTCAAGCAAAAAAAAAAAAAACAAGGAGATGATGTACATGATTTCCAAATGATGATTCACCCTCAATGAATATTTTAAGTGATTGCAAAAGGCTGAAGTGATCAGATTATTCCAACTACCAAATACCAGACTACCAGAGTTCCTATTATCCAGAACTTAGCAAAACAGACCTTACAATTATCAAAAGGTTTTTTAAAAAAGTATTTTAAAGTTTCTTTTGAGAAGCAATACAATGCTAAATGGCAAGCTCCCATTCTAAATTTGTTTTATATAGGTATAAAATAAGATAAAAACTGTTGTGGAAATGGCCTCTGCCACCTCACACACATGTCCCAACTCCAGAAAAGGCACAGCAGAAAGCTTCCTAACCTGAAGAATGAAAACAAATGCTGTTATTCTAAAGCAGAAGTTTGTGAGAAAAAAAAAAGAACAGCAAAACAAGAAAACAAGCTATGGTTCAATCAATAATTTCTTCCCCAAAAGTATTTCAAATATCTGTCATAGTTTAGGAATAGTTCAGGAAGTTATCAAACTTACTACAATAAAGCCAAATGAACTGAGTACCTTTTTCTTTTCAAAGCTAGAAATAAGTCTGATTTTTCAATTTTAGAAGATCCAAATTGTGGAGCTATTGTCAATTATTAAGACGTCAAGAGTCTATCAGATTTGATTTTTCCCCTTCAGTAACATTTATTTTACTAGGAGAAGCAAAGAGCTAAGAGAAAATGTTACATTTCAAATTCTTTCAATATTACTATCTTTTTTGTTGTTGTTGTTGGTCGTGGGGCTTGAACTCTAGGCCTGGGCGCTGTCCCTCAGCTCTTCAGCTCAAGGCGAACGCTCTACCACTTGAGCTACAGCGCCACTTCCTCAATATTATTATCTTTCACTGATTCTAAGTAGCACATTTTACATTTCTCATCTTAGGTTTCTTTTTTCATTGTTTCTTTTACTCCTTAGTAAAAGAAAAAAATGAGTGGCATCCTAAAATTTGATGAAATAAAAGCTATAATAAACTAATAGATTAGTTTTATATAGTTTATGCAATATTACATATTGGATGCTAAATAGTAATTAACCTACCTATGCTACATTGGCAAAGATAAATGAAAGCAAAGTCCCTGGACTCTTAGGGGTTTTAGCAGGAAGGAAAATGGAATGCAAAAATGTCAAGCCATAATTACAAGGAATGATATAGTAAGTACCTGGCATAGAGACAGTAAACAGGATTGGTGATCTAACCTGATCAACAACATCACTGAGGCCTCCCTGGAGGCAAAGATGTGAGCTACAGAGAGGAGAGCTGCCAAGAAGTAATCAAGTATGGGACTGCAGAGGCAAAAAAGAACTGAATCTCTCTAGGTTTCATAAATTTTATGAAGACTTTGTCTCTGTTCTACACATACAGATTGAAACCAATGGGGAAGGCAACTAAATGTTTCTGAAACACAAAATTCAACTTGTGTCTATCTTGAGAAACATCCCTCAGGCCATACTGCAAAGAATGAGTGTGTTTAGCACACAAGGGTACCTACCATAAGATCAATGACAATAATCATACTGTAAGTTTGGACGTAAAGGATTAAGCCAGTATAATGTCAAGAGGGATGGGGGAAAAAAGAGATATTTGAGACAAAATGAAAAAAATAAGATCAGATGAGGGTTTAAAGAATATTCAGGACAATACGGTACCCAAGGTTTCCTGCATAGCTGGAATCATGGAGTAACATCTGCTAAGCTGAGAAATGCTATGGAAATCTACACTCAGAGGGACAGAGATGTCAAAAGATAGTTAAACCCATGAAGTTTACAGTGTTACAAGCTTTAGTCATCTGTTTAAAGGTATTTTACCTACAGTAGGGGTAGAAATACCTAAGAATTGACAAATGGTAACCAAGACCTCAACAGAGAAACTCCCATCTTAAAATCCTAGATAGATGAAGAATGGTGAATCACTAATAATCACTAATAATCTTATAGTACTATAGTGGAGTTATTAAGAAGTGAAAGCAAAAATAAGTTGGCTGAGGAAGGAAGAAGACATGGAGATTACAGGTAGTTTTAAGTTTGGGCACACAGAAGGGTGGGGCAGTAGTTAATAGAATTAGATATTAATCAATAGAAGTTTGAAAGACTAACATGTTTCTATGTATATGAGGACAGTTGGAAAAATATGGAAAAAGAATACAAAATCTTAAGACATAACAAAATGCAAAGTTGGTGAGATCAAGATCATAGCTGGAGTTAAAAGGGATATGTGCTCAAAAAGGTAGATTCATGTTTGGTATTAGGATAATGAAGAAGTCCCAGGTAATTTCTAACTTCATTTCAAAGATGGAAGTGAGACACCCTTGTAAGAAACCTACATGTTTTTCTGTGCAAGGGAACTAAGATGAAGTAAAATACTTGTGCTTTTCTGGCTGTAGCTGGGTCATAGAAAACATTTTTCACACTCTAATCCATTCACTCCTCAAAAATACACCTAAGAGGCACATATGTTATTAGCCCCTTCACAGAAGTGGAAACCGAGGCACCTGACCTGCCTCAGGTGAAAGGCCAGTGATAGTCATTCCAACAGTGACTTTAGACAGCCATAGCTCAATGTGCCATATGACCTCAGGTAGTTTAAGACTGACCTTGCAGCACTATGCCACTATAGATCGATGGTTTGGAGAATACTTAAAATGTTAACTCCAGATAGCTAAGGATAAAACCTGCATTAATTACCTCATTTTCAAGTAATTTAAAAGTTTAGTTATAACCAAGAAGTCCACTAGCTCATACTAGTGAGAAATAATCTTTGATCTTCTGAGAAAACTTCCTAAGAGCACTAAGTAGCATTATATTTATATTAACCTCCATTACAACATCTGGGCATCTCAAAGGTTGCATAGGTATTTTCTATTAAAACATTTGTTCAGTGCCTATTGTGTAGAATTCAAGTGTTAAAACTCAGGAAGTCAAGTAGTAAACAAACCAACATATGTACTTTAAACAGAGATATTATGAGGGAACCAACCTACTAAAGAATGAAGGTCAGGGGGTAGAACTAGACATTTAGATGACTAATAATGGTACCTAATGAGAAAACATATAAACTGAAATATAAAAATGGAGGGAGCAGAAAAGAGTTAGAAATTCAGATACTGAGTGAAAAAGCCCAAGATGACCAGCAAAGAAGAGTGAAGATAAATTTGGAGAATAGTAATGTTATATCATGGGTCATGTTATTGCTTGTGAAAGGGAAAGCAATTGAGTATTAAGGCAATTGAATCAGCTGGGCACCAGTGGCTCACACCTGTAAAATACTAGTTGCTCACAAGACTTAAAAAGTGAGGATCACAGTTGAAAGCCAGCCTGGGCAAAAAAATTCATGAGAATTTTATCTCAAAGTAATCACCAAAAAGCCAGAAGTGGAGCTATGGCTAAAGTGGTAGAGTGTTGAACAAAAAAAGCTCAGGGATAGCATTGAGGCCCTAAGTTCAAGCCCCAAGACCAGCACCAAAACAAAATAAAAGGATTATAGTAAATCATATCCAAGCAGAGGACAAGACATAAAGTGAAACCACTAAGTGCTTTGGTGACAGTTCAGGAAAAATGACAGTGATTTGAAAAGATGTTCAAAAATGATTAGATCTGAGAGGGATTTAGTAGGAAAATCTGAACTTTGGCAAAGAAACAAAGAACATTGGAGAAACTGGGTTATGGAAAAGAACTCTATGAAAAAGATGTTGAAGATCAGGTCATTGAGGAACTGTAATGCTATGAGGTTACACACACTTTAATTAGAGTAGCCCAAATCAAACACTGGTAATACCAAACTCTGGTGAGAATGCTGAGCAACAGAACTCTAATATGTGATACCTGCAAGAAACTCACTTTGGCTACAAAAACACATACAAATTAATAGTAGATGGATAAGTAGATGCCAGTGGCTCAAACCTGTAATCCTAACTGCTGGGAAGGCTGAGATCTGAGGATCATGACTTCAAGACAGCCCCAGAAGGAAAGTCCATGAGATTCTTATCTCCAATTAACTATCAGAAAAGGAAGTGAGATGGAGCAAGTGGCAGAGCAGTAGCCTTGAGCAAAAAAAGCTCAAGAACAGCACCCACGTTTAAGCCCCAGAACTAGCAACAAAAAGCAGATGAACAGAGACAGATACTATGCCAACACTAATCAACAGAAAGTGAAGAAGCTATACTCATTTCAGACAAAGCAGACTTTAGAACAAGGAAAACAATCATGGATAAACAGGAGTATTACATAATGATTTAAAGTAATACTCCCAGAAAACATTAAACAAAAACTGGTAGAAATTCAAAAAGAAATAAACAGATCTGCAACTACAGACTTACATACCTACTGGTAATTGATAGATCATGTGAGCATAAATCAATGAAAACTTAGGAGAATTTGGTAACACTAGCAATCAACCAAATCTAAATCTAGGCTCCTTCATTCTACATCATCAAAATCATATTCTTCTCAAGCTCATATGGAACAATCAGTAAGATAGATCACATTCTAGGTAGTAGAACACATAGCAAAAAATGTAAAAGAATACAAATCATGCTCTCAATCACAATGGAATTTAAACTAAAAATGAACACACACCAATTATTTGCAGGTAGACAAAAGACCCTTAAAATCCATAGAAACTCGATAACACACTTCTAAACTTCACATGAGTCAAAGCAGTAGTCTCAAGAGAAACCTTAACATTGTTAAGATAGTGGTACTCACTAGACACTATGCAAGAAACTATACAACTTGTGGACAGGGATAGAAGGGAAAAACTGGGAGAGAGGGAAGAGGAGGTGATATCCAAAAAAAAAAAAAAAAAGTATTAATGATTACAATTACCTGACTTATGAAATAACCCCTTAGTATATCATCTTTATAATAACACTTTAAAATATTTATTAGAAAATAAGCTAAAGGAAGATGAGCTGTAACAAATAGTGCTTAGAGGGAAATATAAGGCAGTAAATCCACATATCAATAATTAACTTTTATGGAAAATTAGAAATAGAAAAACAATATATACCTAAAACAAAAAAAATCATCAGAAATCAATGAAAGTGAAATACTGGAATATTTTTGAATATGGTTAAAAATAGAGAAAAATCAGCATAACCAAAATCTAGTTCTGTGACCAAAGAACAAAAAACAAAACCAGAAGACACACACACACACACACACACACACACACACACACACACACACACACACATACACACACACACAAATAGAGAACAATTGAAGGAGCTATAACTGATTCCATAAATATTATGAGAATCCTATTCACACAAACTTGATAACTTAAACCAATTCCTTGAATGATACAAACTACTAAACTCACAGGGGGAAAAAAATAGAAGAAGACTATATCTATTAAAGGAATCGAATTAGTAGTCAGCAACTTTCTCAAACAGAATGTACTAGGCTGCTGGCTGCACTTGTAAACTCAACTAAATAGCAAATTAAATGATACCAATTTTCTACAATCTGTAAACAAAATGTTCATAAATGAAATCTAACAGTATGTACAAAAAATTATAGACCATAGACAAATGAGATTTATTCCATGTATGAAAATCAATCGAATTGGCCAACTATAGAAAAAAACTCATTTGCCATATCAATAAATGCAGAAAAGGCAGTTGACAAGGCTCAATATTACTTCATCATTTAAAACTCTGAGCATAATTGAAACTCCTTTGCACAACTACTTTTTTAAAAAATAAAAAAAGCAAACCAGTAATTGTGTGGGATGGCAGTGGCTCTGAGCAAACCCAATAGAGTACCTACAACAAAATCACACTTCCTGGTTAGAAACCTGGTGTCTTCCTCTGACCCTGGCAACAGAACAAAGGATATACTAAACATCAGATGGATAAGCTATGCTAGTATATGAGGAAATGAAAGATATAAAGTATGAGAATAAATCACTGTTTTTAAGCTGTGGGTCTGGCTCCAGTGGTAGACCACCTGCTTATCAAGTTCAAGGTCCTCAGTTGAAACAGTACTTCAAAATACTTAGATAAAACAAATAACAAACTGTCTTTGTTCACAGGTAATTATGACTGTGTATGTTGAAATCCCTGGGAATTCAAGTACTCCTGTAACCAAATAAGTTATTATGTATTTTAGTAAGGTTACAGAATATACAATAGTCAATTGCAGGGCTGGCAGTTTGACTCAAGTAATAAGAATACTTGTCTAATAATAATTCTGAGGTCCTGAATTCCAGCCCTAGGAACACCAAGAGAAAAGTAATTGCCTTCTTGTCCACTAAAAATGAGTAACAAAAATTTTAAAAACACAACACTGCTACTGAGCATGAGAGTATACATCTGTAATCCCAGCTAATGGAAAGGTACGGACAGGATTAAAACACTCAAGGCCCAGCCTATTACCATGTCTTAAACTCAAAAACAAAAAGGTTGGCATTGTGAATCAAGTAGTGAAGTGATTACCTAATATTCTATAGGCCCTGAGTTCAATCTGCAGTACTGATGAAGAGTGGAAGCTCAGAGTTACAGGTTTGGGGATATTCTGGAGAGCTGCAACACTATATTAAAAACCCCAAATGGCCAGGCATGTAGTACACAACTGTATCACAAAAGTGAGTCAGGAGGATCCTAACTTTAAGGCTAGCCTAGACCACATAGTGAAACTGTCTCATACACACACACACACACACACACACACACACACACACACACACACACACACACACAATAAATGGGAAAACAAAATGATTTTTAAAAGTTAGGAAGAAATCTAACAATATATGATTTCATATAAAATCTACAAGAGCATAAAACTAAAAGTTGATGAAAAATAAAAGTTTTAAAAACTGGGAAAATGTTCTCTATCATCACATGTAAGAAGGCTCAAAAATGCCGTTATGTTTTTCCCAAATTAATTTGCAACCCAATCAAAAATCTCACCAAATTATTTTGTGTATGCAGACAGTGGAAAGCAAGATGCAAAGTTGGAGGAATACCGTATTCTTTCTCCCCAAAAGAAAGTCAATATAACACAAACCTACACTTTCACAAAAATTAGCTCAAAATGGATCATAGATCTAACTGTAAAACACAAAACTAACAGAAGAAGAGGGAGGCAGAGAGAGAAAAAGAGGAAGAAGGAAAGACCAGGGAAGAAACGTAAGGAACTAATCAAGGTGAACTTGGACTTAACAGGCTATACAAACACTGCCAAATCATAACAAAGAAAAAAGTACAAAGTGGATTCAATTAAGTCTCTACAAAAGACTTTTTAAAAAGATGAGCAAAAAGTCACAGGCAGACACCTCACTAAAGAAAATAGAGATGGAAATTATATGAAAAAGATGTTGAGCATCAGATGATTAGGGAGCTGTGAAGCAGAGGCACTACTACACACCTACCAGATTAGCTAAAATCAAACACCAGCACCAAACACTGATGAGAAAGTGGAGCCACAGAACTCATTTCACTTTAGATGACAGATTTCTAGTCCCTGAGTAAGAGCCACGCAAAAGGTTACTATATGATCGAGGGAGGCATAAATGGGGACCACTTATTTCTAGGGCAGTCAAACTATTCTATGTGTTATCAACTGATTGTGGACAAGTCTTTAATCACACATCAATATTTGCTCATCAACTACAGCAAATGTATTACTTCAATGTAAGATGGAAAAGATTAGGAAAGCTATAGGAAAGGTAACTCCAAAATGGAAATTATTTTTCTGGTCAACTTTTGTCTAAAACTGTTTTTTTTTTTTTCACATGATCACTGCATACATAGTAAAAAACTATTTGATATATCAAGATTCTAAGTGAGGTTTCCTTCTTTAGGGCAAAGACATTTCAGACAATGATGTAATGGCATTTAGACAGAACTGCTTTCAAATGTTATCTTCATTCCCTGGTTCACTGCTCTTAGTCAGGATGTTACCCCTGAACTTCAGTATCTTTATGTCTAAAGGAAAAAAGTACTGCCATTCTCATGTTAAGTGAATTTAGGAAAGTAAATGTGAAGCGCATCTAGTAGGCTTGTTTTCACGTCTGCTTTCCCTTAAACTCTAAATCAGACAAAATAGCCCTCCATTATCCATGTGTTCCTCATCTATGGATTCAACCCTGATATTTTCAACTTATGGACTGAAAATATTGGGGAGGGAGGTTCCTATACAACACATGTAAATTTCTGTCCCAATTCTTTTCAGTACTTCTTACATAGTATATTGAATTGTAAGTAATCTAGAGGTAATCTGAGCTGTAGGTTATGTGGGTACTTTTATGCAGATGCTATCATTTTATAAACATGATGAGCATCTTTGGATTTGGGAGCCATAGGGGAGCTTGAAACCGGTCTCCCAAGGAACTAAGTGGCAACTGTTATATCCTACTTGTGTTTTTCAATCAGGGGTACTAGTACCTTTAGATGTATATTTAACCATTTTAATAAACATCTTGTTTTCCTTGAAGTTGTTCTAATATTGGGGGGAAAATATTAGAACTTGTAACTACTAGTTATGCCCCCAACAAGGTTGCTATGGTAAACTATATACACTAAACTTCAAGGTGCAACACAAGACCAAGCTCACATTAGACTCAGACTTCGGTGCTATATTTACATACATACATAGATATAGATATATAGATATATAGATGTATAGGTATGTCAGGGGAGGGGATGTCACTATACAATTTCTCTGCTGAAGAGAATCTCAAAAAGCAAAAATCTAAGTGCCTTACTGGATAAACAAGAGAACAAATTGGTATGAGGATTCTATAGACAAACTTAATTTCATGTGTTTTAATAGACCAGGAAGAGTACATCTGGCTGGATCAGTGTCACACACTAAGAACTAGGTTAATGTTCACAGATGTTCATAAGACCTTTAAGGATCACAAAAAACGTGTTGCGAATAAAAACGTGAATCTTTGATTTGTAGAAAAGCTAGAGTTTAGAATTGAGAGTTAATAGCTGGTCTTCAAAACTGTCATAAATGAAAGGAATCATACTCGCTCTCTTGTCCAAAACAAAGATAAAAAACTAGAGGTAACCTGTCTCTGAGCTGGTTGTAAGGAGGTGAGTCCAGGATTAATTATTCATCAGTAGTATCATATTAAAAATGAGGTGTTTCTGGATAAGTTATCTTGTATGTAAAGTGAGGGTAATGAACCTAAGGTAATTTTCAAATTAAAAAGGGTACAGGAGCAAATTTTGGATCAATACTTAACATAAGACTTTCCTGAACATGCAAACAACTACCTCATGAAATAGTGACTAATTTACAGTAATTTTTGTTTTATGTAGAATAAAATGGAATAAACAGCAAATTCTGTTAAGGCTAATTGTCTACAAACTGGAGTTCTTATAAAAAGAACTTAAACATGATGTAAGATTATTGTGTTTTCTATGGTACCAATGATTGAATAATGCGTATTATACAATTAACTCGAGAAAAAAATTTTCATTATTTTCATTCAATACTGTTGTTTTAGATATTATATTAACATTCAATTCCTTGAACCTAGTTAATATTCCTCAAGTAATAATGGCATTACTTTCTCCTCCCAGTGATTTTTTTTTTCCTCCTATATACAAGGCAACGGTATTAATTTTTATTATGCTACTGTGGGGCGACTCAGAGCCTCTCCCTTCACTTTTTCACTCAGAGCTGGTGGTCTACAAAAAAAGCCACATTTCCATTTCTGGCTTTTTGACTATTATTGGAGATAAGAGTCTTCAAGATTTGACTGCCACACTGGCTTTTTCATCTTTGGCTCCTCAGTAGCTAGGATTATACGTAAAAGCCGCCAACACCATGCACAATATTTCTTAAATTTGGGAATAAAGGATTCACAAATAACTCTAAGTAAATATTTTATATATTTTATAAAATGTCTTGGTTTTTTTTTTGTCGGTCATGGGGCTTGAACTCTGGGCCTGGGCGCTGTCCCTCAGCTCTTCAACTCAAGGCTAGTGCTCTACCCCTTGAGCCACAGCACCACTTCCAACTTTTTCTGTTTATGTGGTGCTGAGGAACTGAACCCAGGACCTCTAGCATGCAAGGCAATCACTCTACCATTGAGCCACCTTCCCAACCCTATCTTAGTTTTTCTTATACCAAAATAAAGATTGTTTTCTAAGATCAAGGTGTCATTTGATAAAAAACAAGGCAGAAAAAGCCCAAAAAATCCACAAGTATTCAACTTTCCATGCAAAGGGTAGTAGTATTTTTATAAAGCTCAGAAATCCAGAAATACTTGAGGCCAAGTGTAATAATGCACACCTGTAATTCCAGGTACTAGGGAGGTTGACACAGAGGATCACAAGTTTGAGACCAGCATGGGCAACATAGGGGAATCCCTGTTTCAAAAGACAAAACAAAAACCCACTAAATTAAATATGGGTCATAAACATTAGAGGAGCAAAGGCATAGATGCCTGGTAATATCAAAGGTTTCATATACAGACTACAATGTGCATGGGCATGTTTCTAAACCCACTTCAAATTCCTATAAATTTGCTGTTTATCCATTTCTGTTTAAACTTTTCTTTTTAAACTCAAGAAGTTTCATCTCTTCAACATCTTTCCAAAATCATAAGGATCTGTTGTAGTTTACTTTGTCATAATACAGGGAACATTATTTTGAACATTTTCCTACCTATTTCATACCTTACCTCTTGAGCAGAGATCCCTTTGATCATAATTCCTGTAAATTCCGCTGCAAACTTCAAAGTTTCCTAACATTTTTACTGGAGTAACCTAATTACCTTACATGAACATATATAGCAGGGAGAAAAATTTCCAGAATTCTCATGTGTTCTTTTTGAAACACCCATTGCTCATATTTTAGGACTAAATGAATAACTTGGTTAAGGACAGCTAAGCACTGACATACTGTCCAATTGTTTCTATATAGCAAAGGAAAATAAGAACTGTACAGCCAGGCAATGGTGGCTCACACCTATAATCCTAGCTACTCAAAAGGCTGAGATTCGAGGATCACAGTTCAAAGTCAGCCAGGCAGGAAAGTCCATGAGATTCCTTATCTTCAATTAACCACCAGAAAAACTAGAAATGGAGCTGTGGCTCAAAGTGGTAGAGCACTAACCTTGAGTGTGAAAACTCAAGCACTGAGTTCAAGCCTCACAACCGATCCAAAACTAAAGCTAAAAATAAAATTGTGCAGTCATCCTGCTGTGTCTGTTTCTAAACAGAAGCTACCAAAGGAGGGAAAAAAAACCCACAACTCCTCCCACCAAAAAATTAAGTCAACCTTTGTATACTCACTAAAGATTAATCAGAAATCAGATTTTTATATTATAGTTTATCTAATTAATGCTGGTGAAACCATAAGCTTATTGTTTTTATAACCTTGAATATACAATGGTAAGCCAAACCAACATTCTGTAATATTTTATTTTGAAGGCTATTGAAAGTGTAGAGAAAAGTCTATGGCAGAAAAATTATTTATTTAAAACTTTCATTTCACCGTTATCTTTGTAATATTTCTGGTAAATTTCAGTGATACAGGATACTTTTTGTCCCCCATTCCCTTTTCCTGTTGTTCTATACACATATAGGAAAGGTTTATATCTGTGTATGTGTATGTGTACGTGTATGTATCTAGATATATCCATATATATATCTAGATATATTTAAATATATCCATATTTATATATGTATCTATATATCTAGATACACACACATAAACACATTACATATATAGTATTCACATAAACTATATCCTTACGCTGAAATATATTATGTAAACTTTTTAATGACTATGATTCTAAAAATAAAAGACTTTGTCTCCAGAATCTTTTAACTCATATTTTCCAAACTTACCAGATTAACAAAGCCAAGAATTTTGGCTTCCTTTCCTTTGCCCCAAATGGTAACAATTCCAAATTATAATTTTCTTTGGTAATTCTCATTTGTTTCAAAGTGTAATTCCTTAGGGGAGCCAAATTATGTCACTGTAGTCCAGGTTATAGCTTACTAATTCGATTTTTTATCTCTTGTTTAGGACCCCATCTTAATGTTTATATTAATGTTTTAGAGTCCATTTCTTATATAACTCTTCTTCAAATCCAATAAAAATCCACTTGTAGATCCTGCATAAAGGGTAAACTGTTTTAGTGGCTTCCAGAAAGTTTACATGGCTGTAAAAGACAAGAATCACTAAAACAAAAGTGACTTCTATGTTGTCTTCATTAGGTTAAAAGCAAGAGACTGAAGTCATGATTTCTCCTTCTGTAGTTCTGATGTTCAAGAAAAACTAAAATACAAAATGTGTCTCTTCTGCTGCTGACAACTCTCATGTACTGTGTACTTTTTCAATCAGCCATTATTTGTTTTTTCTTTCTGTTTTCAGTAGAAAAAATATCTATGTATTATTATGCAAGGAGATAAATTTTGGTCATCCTAGCCTTAAACTTTTTGACCAAATTTTACTCCTGGTATTTACAATATTGACTCTGGAGTTTTAATGATTTAAACTTATTTTTCCTCAAAAAAGTATACTATCAGAAGAGATTATATATTCAGAAAGAGAACGACACATAATAATAAAATACACTAAAAAGTACTATTGCAGTTTTCACTTTCTAGTCCTGAAACAGAAATAAGTCATTTATCAGTAAGTGTATTTTTTTCATGGAGAAAATATTTATTAGTTTTCAAATGATCACATAATACAAATATTATACAATTATCATTCTAGAAAAATAGCTTATATTAATATTCATAAACACTGAAAAATATAGGACTGTGTATTGTGACACGAAATTATTTTTAAAAAATCTGAAAGGAAAATGCATCAAAATAAAAATTCAAACAAATCAATTCACATCAATATACAAAAAGGCTCACTTTTAAATATCTTGCAGTAGTGGTATGAGGTAAATAGAAATGCACTTACATTTCTTTGCACACTTTAAGGAACAGAGCTAAGGTTTAATTAAAGCACGAGATTAAGAGATTAAATCATTTTCATCTTCAAAGCTAAATAAAAAAATTAATAATCTCACAGGCCATAAAATAGTTTATATTGTGGTTCAAAGGATTCAACTATTTTCTAAGCAAATCACTTTCAGTTTCCTGAATTCTTTTTAAAGTGTTAGTTTTTCCAATTTATGTGTTTATAAACTGTCTTATTAACACTTAGCAAAAAACAGTCAGAAATAAAACTGTAATCATTTGTGGGAATTCAGAGCTCTCTGGGGAAAATTTTAGTTGAAATTGATTTTTAAGCTTACTTTTAGTACTATATTATGAAAATGTATTTATAATTAATGAGGAAAAAAACAGTTCTTACAGCCAAGAAAGACTAAAGGTCAGGTTATAATTTATAAATGTGGCTTCTAAAACCTTTTCTACAGTATTTAAGTTGCTTCCATTATTACCAAAAGAATACAAAATTGGCAACATCAAGTGATTTTCAAATTTTTCTTTAATAGTTTTTGACTGACCAGTTACTAGAAACCAAAGAAAGAAATTAACATTCTGATAACTAGTTCTATTGAAAAACTGATAGTTTGCCTATTTTCTAACATTTATACCTATAGGTTTATTCTAATACTATAAACGTGGCTTAGCTCTGCAAACTACTGTGCTGTGATAGTATTTAGTATGCCTTCAATACAAAAATAATACCTTCATGTTTAAAAGGTATTTCTTTTAGAGGATAGATAAAGTTTTTGATCTCAAAATGTAATATTAAGGCTCAAGACCAGCAAAAGATGAACTAAAGACTATGTTGCAGTAACTATAGAGTAACTAAGAAGTTCACTCTTTACTAGTACCCTGAAGCATCAGGTAACAAAAAAAGTTTCATGAAGTTTTTTGGATTTTCTATACTTAAAAAAAAGTAAGTTTGCCTACTTCAGTAAGAATAATTTTCAGTCCCAACCAATCTTTTTTGTGAAACAGATATAGAGAACTGCTTTAAAAGAAAGAAGTTTCTCAAGCTTCCTCTATTTTAGTCTTCTGAATAGAAAGGAATATTTTCATGGCCATATAATACTCCATTATCTGAGCCTTTCCATTTTCAGACCAAGAGTAAACCAAAGTAAATCTTAAAAGTTTATAAATAACAAGATCAGGTGGCTCGCTCATCCTTGTGTCTTCTAGACATATTGCATGGATCCATTCACCACTGCCTTCCAAACTGCAGATGCTGGCATGTGTGACAGATATCATCCATGAAGGCTCTGCTAGAAGAATTCCTTTTGCTGAAGAAGTATGATGTTTTACCAGTTGAAAGAAATCTGGGCAATTAGAGAACAAATAAACCGGTCTCCCATTATCAAGATACCTGGAGTCACAGAAGGAATCCACCAAGGAAAAATGAAAACTTGCCAAAGGCACCAAGTTCACATTCTACCCTACCCATTGTAGAAGATAAGAACTTCCTGGAATCAAATCCTACCCTTGGCATCAATGAAACTAAGAGAAAGCCATCTTAATGCCATTGGAAAACTCTCACAAATAGGGATTAGAAAACCACTTTTGAGTATATACAGCTTTCAGGAATATTACATCCTGAAACTTACACTCATTCATATTTATTTTAATAAAGAATGAAGCCTAGATTTGACAGTAAAACCACAACAGATCTAATATGAAGGCCTAACATTTAAGGTAGGAAAAAGACCAAAAAGTTCTCACTAGCAGGGTAGGATAATATATGGACATCTGAACTGTATAAATTAAGAGATTTCAGATATCCAGCTTGCCCAAAGATGAAATATAGAAACTTTTAAATTACTGGAATATAAAAGGGCACTTTGAAGTCCACTATTACCATAAAGGCCAAAATGGGTAAACATTCCCTTTTGTAAACTGATGTAGACTAGCTAGGCATTCAACAAATCATGTGCCCCAAATCTTCCACTGCTTTTATTATCTGGAGAGAAAATTAAATAAATTTTACGTTTCTTTTTTTGAATGGGCACTAGTTGGCACTCTCAGAAAAACGAACAGATTTTAGTCCCACCTGGTTCATATAAGAACCCAAGGAGTTTACCAATAGGATAAAATGGGCAATGCAAGGACACTCCAATCTAGAAATAAACCCAAGTAAATAATGGAAAGCACCCACTTGTTTATTATCCTTTCCCACTCTCTCCAGAAGCTGGATATTCTGTCTCCAAGGGTTCAGTGGAGAAAGTGGACCCCTGACGTCAAAAGCTCTCCGTAGTCTTGGCTGTATCTGTGGTTCTAGGATCACTCCTTGCACCTCTGGTAGGAGAGAAGCACTGAAATAGAGAGCTGAATATAGATTTAAAAAAAATTCTTATTAAGAAATCACATTCTCTGGTCATTTGAGTTTGTAATGACTTATCCTTAGGACAAAAAGGAACTATCTTTGGGCATACTTCCTTAAGTGCCTTCTTAATTTGAATTTTAGAAGTCTGTTACCACAAATGATTAATTCCTCAGGAGCTATTACGAAGGGACCTGCATTGGTCTAAGCCATAACACACTGTGTGACAAACCACTCAACTACAAATAGAAGATAGAAGCAAAAACTAAATTATGACTGGAAATAAGATCATAATTATCTTAAAGGGACAGGGGGAGTCCCTGTTCATTCTTCTGTCAAAGAGAAGAAGATGGATTGAAAAGCAGAAACAGAATAATCAAACATATTTACAGGAATGCTACTAAACCTTGGCAATGTCTAAGAAGCTAAATTTTCAAGTCTTCAACAATTTAAAGAATTAACCTCTCTAAAGGCCAATATTAAAGTAATACAAGGCTAAACTTGCTTTTTGTCAAAGCTGTAACTACTGACAACTGAAAAATGCTTATTCTTCAAGCATCCATCTTTGCAACTGAAGGGCAGAATAATGGGCACAGGTACTTTAGATTCAGTATCTTTTTTTAAATGCATGATCATTTTGTTTTCAGTCAAGATTGACCAGGAATAATCATTAATGGCTACAATGTAGAAATTAAAGCAGTAAGATATGCAAAACTATAGATGATGGTAAAGATACTGGAAAATAGCTTTATTATAGGAATAGGTAAATAGAGAGAAGAAGTTCAAAGCACATAGTATCTGACCAAGGAAAAGTTGAAAGGAGAATAAGAGAGGCAGATATATATATATATATGTATATATATAATATTATATATATATATACATATATATGTATGTATATATAAAGTTACTGGGAATGCAGGATATATTTTTAAGTGTTGCCTCAGGAAAATAGATGAATTCTACTTTGTGGCACAGAGTGATATGTCCCTAGTAAATTTCAGATCTTATTCTAAATTTACAGGTGCTGAGTGTCCTTGCTATGTTACAGTGTCCTATTTTTCTGGGGCACTGCTGTATTTTGGGATAAATTATGAAAAATGCTACCAAGCAATCTCCCTTTCACACCAACTAGTTATTACAATGTTTCCTTACCTGTTAGTGGAACCAGGATTGTGCTCTCTTGTTCTCTAAGAAAGTAGCAACCCATCAAAGTTAGTGCTTTGGTACTGACTCTGGCAGCCAGTTTATTTTTTTTTTGTTTTACCCAAAGCTGAAAAGGAATAGTTATTCCATTACCTAACAATATTTAGACTCATCTTTCAAAAGATGAAGGTTAACTAATCTTTTGGCTAAGAACATATCCAACTCTGTACAAATGAAAACAGTTTGGTCTAAGAAAAGATAACCTGTAAATTTAACCATCCAATGTGTAGTGCCAAAAATAAAGAAAATGAAAGATTATCTGAAGTCAAGGAGGTGAAACTGCTGTCTAAGGAGATAACATATAAATAACTAAAGAAGCGTTTCATGAGCCAAAGCAGCAGCTATTTTTTTCCACTTAAAAATTTTAAATTTTAAGTTCTAAAGTATTTTGACTTTTGAAAAATATGCCTTTATATCCATGATTTTAAAGTAAGTACTGTACAATATTACTGCTGTGAAGAGGTAGATGAGGAATAAAAAAAGAATAAATTAGAAAAAAGATTTGAATACTGAGTATCTCAGGAAATGTAATTTCAAAAATTTCAAAAATCCCTCAGATTAGCAAAGTATTCTATGGCAAAGTTCTTATGGGGTAACTTTTCAGCAAATGAAAAGGAATAAAATTTGTACAACAGAGCTCTCATACACATTTTTTATTAAACCTATATGAGGTTAATAGGCACTATAAAATGCGATACAAATTATTAAGCAAATTCTCTAGTCTTTTCTAACCACTTTTCCTGGCAAACCATAGTAATGCTTAAACATAAACCACAGGAATTACTTCAGAATCTTAAATTCACTAAATCTAAGGAAAATCTAATTATAGTGTTCTAGACAGAAAAAAAATCTACTTAGAAATTATTAACAAGATTTCAAGTTTTTCTTTCATTGTCAAATATTAATCAATGATAAATAGTGGCAAAAATGTTTATTTTGAAATAGAAAAATACATAGTATCTTTTTAAGCTTGAAAATGAAAGTTCCAAGAAATCATCCTGCTCAGATTATTAAAATTTAATATCCCCTAACCTTTGATTTATCACATCCCACAAAATGCCACAATAAAAATATAGCCACCTTATATTTAAATAAATCTGACCTGTCTTTAAGTTACAGGGCCAGTAAAATAAAAGTGTTAAGAGAAATAGACCCACTGATAAACTCTCAAGCCAAATAACTTTCAAAATGTAACCTGTTTATTATTCTGCCCAAAGTATCAAAACTGCTACATACTTGTATAGCCAGGAATGATAAACACACATTCTGCTAAATAAAAATTATTTTGAAATCTCCCAAAAGAGCTGGTTTTCCTTTGCTACAAGTTATTAATTTAGGAAGACTCTGGATTTGATTACATACCACTTACATAGAAACATTTATAGTACTTTCAAAATAAGGTCATATTCAAATAAAGAGCAATCTTTGTGAGAATATCATTGATAGAGACTAATAAAAATGATACAGTAGAACTTTGCCTAATTCTGTTTTAATAAACAGCACTCCTCTATGTAATATTTAAGAGTTTAAGTATTCCACTGAATGACTAACATTTTAACCAGTCAAAAACAAATTTCAAACCAAAGCCAACAAAGTATTACCAATTCCACAATACAACCTCAATCAAGCGAGTGTTACAGATCTACTAATCAGTACACTGAAAATAAAAACCACTTTACTATATAATTGCATTGTTTTGTTTTTTTATGGTTGGTTGTGGGGCTTGAACTCTGGGCCTGGCTGCTGTCCCTGAGCTCTTCAGCTCAAGGCAAGTGCTCTACCACTTGAGCCAGAGAGCCACTTCTGGTTTTCTGGTGGTTAATTGGAGATAACAGTCTCACAGACTTTCTTGCCTGGGCTGGCTTTGCACCATGATCCTCAGATCTGGCCTCCTGAGTAGCTAGGATTACCGGCATGAGCCACTGGCACCTGGCCTAATTACACAATATTTTAATGACTGAAGATCATTATATTCAAATCAGAAGTAATAACACAATATATATAAAATATATTATATATACAACATAACTTGTATTTATATATATAATATATATTCTACTGAGTAACTCTGTTATCACTCATTCTTATTGGCTCAAAGGCATTTCTATAGATGAAAAGGAATTTCTCACAGATTTCTCAGTGTCCAACAGTCTAAGTTGGCCATAAGATGAAAATAACCTTTTTTATAAAAGCAGAGCCTTTGTATCACCAGCCCCAAGAATTGTGGTTAGCATATGAAGTTTAATGAAGAAATATGAGTAAAATAGAAATTTGTCAAGTAGTGAGGATCAAATTAGACGCTAGAAGGTTCAACTTCCTAAAGCTACAAAAACTTTTATCAAAAGTATTACTTTCATGGATCTATCTCCTTGAAGGGTATCACTTCTAGAATTAACTTTTGAGTTGGTCAGAAGAAAATTCAAAAGTTTTAAAAACTTTTAGCCAAATCATAAAGCCTACTACATATGTTCTAATGCTCTTTTTCAGAATTTTAATAGTGCAAGAAATGAGAGCATTTCCAGAAGACTCAGTTTCAAATTTTTCAACTTCAGAAAGTGAGCAATTATATCCCCTCCCCCAAACAAAACACACAGTTTTTTTTTTTTTAGAATTACTTAGCCAAGATACAACATTGACTCTGGAGAAGGAAATAAAAAATTAAACCAGAAATCTAAGGTCAAATGAGACAGACCTTAGGAAAAACAGTAAAAGCTTACTTAAGAGACACAGTATCATGAGGATATGCACATAATCTTGAAAAAAATGTTTCAAAAAAAAAAAGGAGTTATAATGGAATTGAGAAAGCCCAACATGAAGAATGTCCCAAGAGTTCACTATTATATTTTCTAATCCTTTAGGAAACAGTATTATTCAAAAATGTAACTAGGATTTAAATATCAAATTGTTTAAAAAGAGAAGCAAAAGGTATCTAACCCAAATCTGTTTTCATGTTCTAGAGAATAAGGTAGACCAAAAACAATCCAGAATGTAATGTATAATCCACTAAACTATGGAAGAAAAAGATAACTCACAATCATGAGGCCCTGGGTTCGATTTCTCAGCACCACATAAGCAAAAAGAAAAAAGCCGGAAGTGGTGCTGTGGCTCAAGTGGTAGAGCGCTAGCCTTGAGCTGAAGAGCTGAGGGACAGCGCCCAGGGCCAGAGTTCAGGCCCCACGACCGGACCAAAAAAACAAACAAACAAAAAAATCTCACAGATTTTCCTTCCCAGACTAGCTGTGAACCAGGATCATTGTATCTCAGCCTCCTGAGTAGCTAGGATCACAGGCGTGAACCACCTGGCCCTGGCTTGTTTTGTTTTATAGTGCTGGAGATAAAAACCAGACTTTGCAACACAAGGGCTGTAACATTGAGCTAAACCCCCAGCTTGTTAAGGACAAAACCCTACAAATTAGAGGAATTTCCCAAGTGCCATGCCAAGAAATCACTGTGTGAGTGGGGAGAGGAAGGATAGACAAATACAGTTATAATCGTCAATGTACATAGGTGGCCATGGAACCAGGCAACTTGAGGGCATGAGTGGGGTTGGGAGAGACAGAGAATGATGGAAGGATGACATTGATCAAGATGTGTTGTACTCATAAACGGACATGTTGAATTGAAAATACAAAGCTCCAGTGCTGGATAAGGAATGCACTCATTACCTCGCTCATGTAACTGTTACCCCTCTGTACAGTATTTTCACAATAAAAAACATTAAAAAGAAAAAAAATAGCATAAAGGCAACTTGAGTCAAGATAATAAGCACAAAAATGCTTAAATTTACCTGACTCAATGAAAAGATTTGTACATTTAACAAAAAACAATTAGTGAAAATTAAGAAAAATTTTAAATTACTTTAATAAATACAAATACTTTTTTTCATAATTCACCTATATGCAACCTTTTGCTTCTCTAAAATCTTTATTTTTCCAGTAAAAAATATTTAACTTTGAGCAGGCACTGTTGGTTCATACCTGTCCTCCTAGTTGTTCAGGAGGCTGATCTAAGGATTGAAGTTTGAAGCCAGAATGGATAGGAAAGTCTGTGAGACTCTTAACTTCTAATTAATAAGCAAAAGCCAGAAGTGGAGTTGTGGCTCAAGTGGTGAGCATAAAAGCTCTGGGATAGTGTTCAGGCCCTGAGTTCAATCCCCAGGGCCAGCATCAAGAAAATAATAATAATAATAATAATAAACCTTTGTTCAAAGGATGGTCAGCATAGTTTGAAGTACATTTATTTTAAGAGAAAGGATTGTGTGTACATGTGTGCATACACATACTTACTTTGGCAGCCTGAAAACTGAACTTAGGGACAGAGTGAGAATTCTACCACATGAGCCATGCTCCCAGTTCTACATATATGTTTTAACTTTAGGATCTTGAGTTGTCTACATTCATGAGTGTGGTGGAGCATACCTGCCATCCCAGCTACACAAAAAGTATATGCAGGAAGACTGAGGCACAAACTAGCCCCAGGATAAATATTATTTGAAATTTAACTACAAAGGAGTGTAGTTCAAGTGGTAGAGAACCAAGTGCAAGGCCCAGAGTTTAAACATCAGTATTACCAAAAAAAAAAAAAAAAAAACTCTAAGATACAGCACATCAACCTAAAATAAATCCTTCAATCTACATCACCGTCAATTTTGTAGTATGTGACCCTGAGATGACAAAACAAAACACTATGACAGTAGAACCCACTAAGCTCAACAATAGGCATCCCAAACTTTAGGGCCCACATCATCAATCTAACAGAAATTAAGAAAGCCTAGGCTGTCATTTATTCATCAACTAGTTACTTCTAAATGATAAGTTTACAAACCCAAAAGACTTAAAATGTCCAACATAGTATTCTGAATTTAAATCCTGAACATTTTAATCCTGGTAACTATTCAAATGTTCCTAGCTGTTTCTACTTTTAAACATTTTGAGAATAAAATTTTGATTGTCATAACCCATTTCTGGAGAGGAAAATGATGCCAAGAAGAAAATGTTTTTTTAAAAAAACCTGCAAAAGGAAAAAACTGAATACTATCAAACTATTTATGAAATATGCTTTGACATAACTTATGCCAAAACTGGAGTTTAATTCACATTGTACTGGGTATCAGTAAAAATGTTAACAGATCTCAATTTACTGAAGTCTCTAAAAGTGTCAACTCACATTCTTTGCTTAGTAAGTCAAATATTTTCTTCACATATAGGTAAACTTCAAGAAGACCTGACAATAATGTATCTTAGTGAGCAGTCTGCCACTTGATCAAGAGAAAGAGGGAGAGAGAGGGGTTGGGACAATTTCCACAAACTTCTTCAGTTCTAGAACTTGCATTTTTCCCCCCATTTCAAGAACTAGTTAACACAAAACCGTGAGTTTTGAAATTTTATACACAATTTAAAAATCCAGTTCAATGAATCTTCACAACTTAAAAAAAATACTGACTCATTATCTTAACTGATTAGGAGATAGTTTTCAATCCCATATGGGATTGAGAATGGAACAGATGGTCTTCAAGAACTATGCCCATCTAAAACGATCTTTAGGATTAAAAAAGAGTTTATAAATCACTTGATTTGGATAATGATTCTATTTTTGAATATTAACAAACTGCTACATGACAATGTATTTCTTTTAAGTACTCTTCACCTCTATTAAGAAAAAAGGGCAGAGCTGGGCACAGTGGCTTAGAGCTTTTAATCCAAGCTACTTGGAAGACAGATTTGAAATCACAGCTCTAGGGCAGCCCAGGCATAAAAGTTAACAGACTCCATCTCAACCAATGGTTGAGCTACACTGGTATACACTGTTATTCCGTTACAGTGGAAGCACAATGGCTTGGGGGAGCAGTTCATGCCTGTCTTCTCCAGAGATATGAGGAAGCACAAGTAGGAGGTAGCAGCCCAGGCTAGCCTGGGTGTAAAGCCAGACAGTACCTCAAAAATAACCAAGGCAAAAAAGGGTTCGAGGAGTGACTACACTAGTAGTGCACCTGCCTTCCAAACTCAAGGCCCCCAAGTTGAATCACAAAAACAAAAAAACAAAACAAAAAAAACACAGCCTTTTATTATGAATTTAACAATTTCAAGCACTTCTTGGTCCAATATAATAAAATCCTAGCAGAATATGGAAGTCAGCAAAAGAATTCTTTATGTCTCCTTTTGTATGTAGTGAGTTCTCTTTTAACAATAGTACTCGATATTTACTATTCTTATGAGAACTGAAAAAACTAGCAACTCTTTTTCTATAATGATTAGCTCTTTTTAGGAAAGAAGCTACTTCTTATTTGGCACAGTAGTTAAGAGCTGCCATATAAAATTACCAAGAACTCAGCTAGCATATTACATACCTTGGTGCCTTTAATAATCCCAAATAGTACAAAAGTAGTTACTGCCCCATGTAACATAATAATATATAATAATTGGGCTTAGAAAGTTTAAAAAGCTCATAAAATGAAGATGTAGAAGAAACGTTAGGTATCAGGTCTGATGCCAAGGCTAATGTTCATTAAACTTGACAGTATTAAATTCTATGCTCGTTAATTGTTTTAACCAAAAAACTCGAATTAAAAAGCTTGTCTATAACCATATACATAATAACAATGTAATTTAATTTGGAAGACACATCAACATCTTATGATTGTTCTCTCAGAATACTAGTTTCAGCTTGTAGACCTAAATAGTATCTTTTTTTCTTTTCCCTTAGTAAATAACTCTAGTAAGTACTAAGTATTTAAAAAGGACTCAGTAAATATTTCTGAAATAAATACATAAATACAGTATCAAGGAAAAAAATAAACACATCAATACAGTATAAAGGAAAAAACAGAAGAGTGTAAAAAACCTTCTAGACTAATCAACAATTTCTTGTACTACCACAGGTCATTATCTAGAATTTATAGATGTAGGCAAGGAGGCATAGTGCCCCCTGATGGTAGACTATATCAACTGTTAAACAATTACCAATCATCTATCACCAAATCTGTTCTTTCTCTTCTACCCTCTTTTAAGGGTCTTCTTCTCCCTTTGTATTTCTTATTGTTTGTGCCTCTATCTCAGACCTCTCTGGTACTAATGATATTTAGGTCCCATATTTATAAGCTCAAATACAGCATAACTTGGTTTTGTTAAGCCAAAGTGTTTACTTATTATTAACAACTTTTGTTTTTACATATGGGGTCAATTCTAACAAGCTCCTTTAGATTTCAATCAGCTAAGAAATAGTACAACCAGAAAAACAATATACTTAAATAAAGAAAACAACCAAAATGAGTCTTAATCTGTTGAACTCGGCTGAAACAGTCATTCTTCTCTTAACTGTATTGGGAGAATTAACAAGTTTAGCCTGTCAAAAACGTATCAAGTACAATACCTAGAAATGCAATCTATACAAAAGGTAAAAACCACTGGTTTTTAGATTTTATTTGTTTTATATTAGTGAAAAGTGAAAACATGAAAACAAAACAATGCATTACTATTCAGTCATAAATCAAGTTACTGTATATCAACTACAACAAATTAAAAATCCCAATTGCTTCTTTCAATAGTTATATTTACAAATGAGTTGGAATTAATGATAATAAAAGCAACTCTACTGCAAAAACTTCTAGGGAAGGGAATACTTAATGCAACTATCTTTAAAGCCAAGTATGATGATGTAGCCCTTTAATTCCTGCACCCAGAAAGCAGGACTATGAGTTTAGGACCATCCCGGGTTACACAAAACCCTGTCCAAAACAGACAAACAAACAAACAAAAAAAGAAAACAACTAATTTTACTTTCCAATGTAATGTTAAGAAAAAAGATAATTCCTATTTTTCAGCCAAATATTAAAACGTCTATGTAAATTGGAAAAATTTTGTTCCAATGTGAATATAAGCTGTAACAACTCAAAATTAAATACCTGAAATATTAAAAATGTCAATTAGGTTCAATTAATTAAAATGAAGTTCTATAAGTATTTTCATGTAATCTGACACTATTAAGCTTAATGAAAGTATGGAAATCATATGGTTAAAACCTCACCAAGACCAACTGAAGGCTACTAATCTCTTTAAAATGTTCATACCATAAAACTGTCTCTACAGTTACTTATTTTTCTCAAACTGGATTCTTTTTTTTTTTTTTTTTGGTCAGTCAAGGGACTTGAACTCTTGGCCTGGGTGCTGTCCCTCAGCTCTTCAGCTCAAGGGAAGTGCTCTACTACTTGAGCCACCGTACCACTTCCTCAAATTGGATTCTATTTAAGCAAATTTTCCGAATTTATTAAACTTTAGTCCTTAGGAATAAATCTGAAAGTTTTAACTATTTGGATTAGTAAATGTGACCAAGTTACTTCACAGTATTTTACCTAATTTTGTGTGTGAGTCTTGAGGCTTGGAACTCAGAGCTTGGGCTCTGTCCCTAAGTTTCTTTTGCTAAAGGCTAGCACTCTACCACTTGAGCCACTGCTCCACATCCAGCTTTTAATTGTAGTTTATTGGAGATAAGAGTCTCACAGACTTTCCTTCCTGGGCTGGCTTTGAACCACAATCTTCAGCTCTGAGCCTCCTGAATAGCTAGGATAATATGTAGAACGACATTAGCCTCTTATAAAATCCTCAAATGTTCTGTGAACTTGATTAGTAAGTTAATATTTACAAGAAAGAAAAGGCACTAAGCTGGTTACCAATTTAAATATTATATACCTTCAATCAGTATTGAAAGAAGTAGAATGTGGTACCACATCCTAACTTGTTATTACAGGACTCAGGAAAGGAGACAGAAATCTAGAAAGGTATCAAATTTTGAAATCTTATTTGCATCTACTCATTCTGCCTCTACCTTTCCTGCCTTGACCCTCAAAACTGGTTTAAAAATTCCTAATAAAGTATGATCAATTCTATAAAATGGAGTGACGACTATCACTTCAAAGACAATCTGATGAATGGTTTATAGGGAAGAAAACAAATAACAAAGACAATAAACAACTTAGGAAATCAGTCAAATTCACCAACCTCAGAATCTACAGTAAATTACAACATCAACTTGACTCAAAAGAAATGTAGGTAATTATAACAGAAAAAGTCTTTTTAAAAAAGCAAAGTAAAATGGAGACAGTTGCTGATCCATTTACCATGATCAGCACTATAAGCAAAGTCAAGGATTTTATTAACTATATTATCTCAGTGCCTGCATTCAAAGGAAAACACATGAGAGAGAGAAAAAAAAAACCAGGCAAAAAGTTTACTTAGAAGGTAGTGGATTTCAAAAAATATATTTACCCATTAAGTTTCACAGAATAGCATCTTTATGAAGTATTTTTAAACATAAATATTTCTCCAAAACACAATGTGTATTACTGTCATAAATACAACAAATTTCTATAAGATACAACCAATAAGATAAAATTAATAACTATCCAGTTCATTTCTTTAAAAAGAATTGAAAACATGAGAGGAATCAGTTTCCTCTGCAAAAACATTTGAAACAATTTAAGTCACTTTTCTCAGAGTAGTAAATTAAAAAAAAAAAAAAAAAAGCCAGGCACTGGTGGCTGTTCAAAGCCAGCACAGTCAGGAAAGTCTGTGAGACTTTTATCTCCAATAAATTACTCAGAAAAAGTCTAAAGTGGGGCTGTGGCTCAAGTGGTAGAGCACTAGCTTTCAGTACAAAGAGGCTCAGGGATAGCACTTAAACCATGAGTTCAGGCCCCAGGACTGGCCAAAAACAAAAAACAAAAACAACAGCAAAAACAACAAACCAACTGAGGGGACCTCTACTATTCAAAAGTATCAACACTGGCATCTATCTACAAAAACCTTGTGTAGAGTGGGTACCTGATATGTAATTTATTATCAGTAACTAATTCTTGATTTCATGATCAAGAATTATATATCTAGACCTAGATGCAATACTACATGCTGCTCAGAAGGCCAAAGCAAGAGCATTATGAATTCAAGCATACCCTGGTCTAAATAGAGAGCTCCTACCTCCATTAAATACTTATAATCTTAGCATCTATCAGATACTTCTAATATTACTACTTACTATAACTAAAAATATTCTTTGTAACTTTCACATATACCAGTATAGCTTTTTTAATAACATTTATTACAGCTATCTTACAAAACAACCTTATAATTCCCTAAGTTTTCCAATATCGAGAATGGGGGTAAGGTGAAAAGTAGTAAGAATTGAGTAAAATGATTTAACTATGGATAAGTATCACAGCAGACTAAGTGTTTTTTTTAATGCTTGCCCATACCTCATTAACTAACATGACTGGAATTTATTCTTCCCGCCCCCCTCTCCCCAAGCTCTCATTCACATTCAGCTTTTCACTCATGACTAGTGCTCTACCTACCACCTAAGCTACACTTTCACTTTGCATTTTTTTGCTAGCTAATTGGAGAAAATAGTCTCAAAAATTTGTCTGCCCAGCCAGGCTCTGAACTGCAATTCTCAGATCTCAATTTCCTGAGTAGCTTAGGATTATAGGCGGGAGCCAATGGCACCTGACTAAAATTTATTTACATTTACATTCATACTTCCTTGAAATATACCTATGTCATTTTTTTGAGACAGTCTAGCCTCAGCCTCCAGACTGTTGTATAGGCTCCAATACATCCACTATCACTTAACTTTCAACCACTGAACATTCAAACCTATCACAGTTCCTTCAGTTTCCTTAAAATTTCTAATTCCTACTTTTCTGTTGTCACCTAAAGTGTCTCCAAATTCTACTTCTTTTCCCTCCCTACTTTTATCGGCTCTGTGATTTATAAAACTACCAAAAATAAAAGACTTCTTTAAAAAGTCAAAAAAATGCTATGCAAATATAGTGGGAAGAGAAGTTTGCTCCAAATGGTAGCAACTTCAAACAGTTTTTTCTTGCTTTATCTTTATTTACTTGTTTTTGCAGTGCTAGAGCTTGAACCCAGGGCTTTTAGCGTACTAGGCAAGCACTCTATACCATACTATGTACTTAGTCTTGTAAGTAGCTCTTGAGGCCCTTGCAAGTCATGCCAGAGCTGTGTTCCAAAGGACTAGGTTACCAATGTTTGAAACATGAATAAGTGGAGTGTTACTACTATATCTTGAGTTCTGATTCTTTACCTTTCTTACTGAGAACAAGATCGCTCATTTCTGATTCAAACCATGATCTCAGACTGCAGTAAGAAAAGGATGAATATTACATATTTCACACTGCTTTCACTGTTATTTAGCCTTTATACTGTCATATTATTTTCCCTATGTATGTCTTATACATCCCAGGCATATAATGGAACAGGATGACAAATATTTAGCAATGATTCAATCCCTGTCCTGGATATATTCCTGTCCTTCCTAATATATGTCTGAATTCATCTATCAATCCAACATTTCAAAACTTACTAAAGCCAGACACTAGACACATAGCAGGAAACTAGACAGATTAAGGCTCTCATGGAGCCTATTTTCATAAATACAGAACTGAGCAGTATCCCCATTCAAACTCCAAGAGAGCTAAACAAACAAGAATATTTGAAGAATATAATGACCCACCTGACTTATGGAACTGTAACCTTTTGTAGAACTACATAATAATAATAACTGTAATAGTAATAATTAAAGAATATAATGACGCTTAAAATCAGCATGTTAAGATCTGAATATGGTTTGTCACCTCTAAACTTACATTGGAATTTGACTGCCATGGTTGTGGTAGTTGAGAAGAAGTGGGCCTTTCAGTAAAAAGTGAGAAAAGAATGCCTTTCTCAAGACAGAGCTAGTTCTCTCAGGACTAGTTACCAAGAAAGTGGCTTATTACAAAGCTACAGGGTCTTGCTCACTGCCTGCCTTCCACTTGTAGCTGGCTTGTGCTTCTGCTTTCTGCCATGAGTTGAAGCAGCACTAGGCTCTCACCGGATGAAGCTGCTGCACTTCAATTTCCCAGCCTCCAGAAGCATAAGCTAAAATAAACCTTTCTTTATAAGCTACCAGTTTTTCTTTTATAATCCTTTTTACAAATTAATAATTTTTATAATTATAATTACAGAAACAGAAAAAAGACTAAGCCACCATAGTTCCCGATGCCTTCCAATGCACTTAAACTGACTTGAGGAAACACAACATCCCAGTTCTGATAATACATTCCAGAGGCAACAGAGCCAAGTCATTATAAGTACAAACTCCAAAATACAACTGCATGGATTTAATCCCATTGCATACTTAATAACCCTGAAAAGATGTTCATTTTACCCTGTTTCCTTACCTGTAAGATGGAGACAAAAATGGCACTTACATTTCATGACGATGTTCTGAGAATTAAGTAAATTGATACATGTATTTATTAGCACAATTTAAGAATTATGATTTCCAAATACTCTACTCCAATATCACTTTCACTACTGTAACTGTTACTTGATGTTTAATTACAGAGTAAGTAAAAAAATCTAGGTGTATTTTTTCTCTGTTAAACTTGAATACAGAAATACTATAAACTATAAACATCAAGATGGCTGGGCATCAAGAGGAAATAATTTTTTTTTTTTTTTTTGTTGGTCATGGGGCTTGAACTCTGGGCCTGGGCGCTGTCCCTCAGCTCTTCAGCTCAAGGCGAGCGCTCTACCACTTGAGCTACAGCGCCACTTCCGGTTTTCTGGTGGTTTATTGGAGATAGGAGTCTCACGGTCTCTCCTGCCCAGGCTGGCTTTGAACCGCGATCCTCAGATCTCAGCCTCCTGAGTAGCTAGGATTACAGGCGTGAGCCACCAGCGCCCGGCTAAGAGGAAATAATTTTAAAGTGCGATGTTAAAAACAATCCTTAAAAAGTGATAAAAAATATCCTTATTACTATTAGTACTAAAACCATATCATAACTACAATAGGAAAAATTTAATGCTAAATATTATTTGTATTTATACCTACAAAAATAATCGTAACTATTCAATATACTTAGACATACTATAACCAAACAATGTAGTTAACTAAAATGAGCTGACACAGAACTGAAGAGTTTTATAAAACCATAATCTATAATTCACTTCTAAAAGAATAGGTAGGCATGTAGACAAGTAATTAGTAATTCCCCAACCTGAGTTGATATTACAAAAATCATCTGGGAAACCTGGAAAAAAGAGACACTATCTCATCTGTCTTATCTACTTGAAGCTTGCATAACCCTTTATGGTTCCTTGTATAAAGAAGAGCAATACCATGAATCATGATCTAAAATTAACCCTTAATAAAACCAAATCACAGTAAATCTCCCCAATCAACATAAACATGGTTTTACTCTAGGTAACCAGAATTACTACTGATATGTCCCTTGCAAGTGTGGGAAAACTTAAGAGACTTAGAATTAGCCTCTAGCATCCCAGCATTGATGATAAGATTTTCCTTTGTTTTTAATTATTCCAGCCTTTAAAACTAAAGCCTCCTTTCTTAAATGCTTTTTTACTCCTGTTTAGTATCCATAGATAGTAAATTTATTGCTATTCTGGCCACTGTCAACCATTTTCCTTGGATCCTTTAGCAATTCCTACCTTGCTGGTTTAACAACAACAACTAAAATGACCATAAGACATCACACAAAATTTAAACAAGTAGTTACTTTGATGATTACTAAACAATACAAATACAGGCAGCATTTTACATTTTTAACAAGACAAAACTGCAAAGAATTTCCAAAATAATGCTTATTCAAGAATCATATGAAAAATTATTGCATAACCAGTCAAAAATGGAATTACTAGTCATTTCCATTTTTAACTAAGTGGAGAACTTTGTTTTACTCAAGTTAAAGAATTTTGATTAGAATAAGCATAAGTAAATACAAGACAAAGCACACTGCTTGTTAAAAACATCCAGCTAATTTTTTTTCACTCAAAACACAGTAAAAAGCAAACCAATTCTCAATTGCTTCTATTAAAGGGGAAAACAGTGATATTCTACAACCATCTATTAGAAACTTATCATTTAAATATATCATAATGCTCTTAAAAGGATGAGGTTCCAAAGTAGTACAGGAATCTGCCTACAAAAATTCTCAGTTCAAACCCCAATGGGGAGGGGAATAAAAAAGTAAAAAAAAAAAAAAGGTTGAGTTTCTTGTGTAATGTCTTTGCTAATATTAACAATACATTTTCCTTATTAAAAGAGATTTTCACTGAGTTTCTATCTGTTTGGCACTGAAATTTTTGGCTTTGAATATGTAGTAGCAGAAAATAAATCCTTATTCACAAAGATTAAAAATCATCAATCACAAAAAGCAAAAACTAACCATAAACTATAAGGAGGAGGTACGTACTTAAGTTTAAATTTAGGGTGCTCAGCTTGCCTGCTCAGCTGATACTCTACTACTTGAGCCACACCTCCAGTCTTGCTTTTTGCTGATTATTTTGGAGATAGAATCTCAAGGACATTTTAATCCAGGCTGACTCTGAACACAATTCTCCAGATCTCAGCCTTTGAAGTAGCTAGGATTACAGTTTATAGGCTTTGACATCTAGCAAGATACTTTTAATCAGCATCAGAATCTAAATTCAGGAAGACCTCTCAAAAATGACAGTTAAGCATTAAGGAGAGAATGAAAAAGTAGCATAGGCAATGTTCAGGCTAAATAACAGCACGCAGAAAGGCCTAAAGGACCAAGAAAATATGGTGAGAAACTAACTACCTGAAAGTAGGTCAAGTGCAACTGGACTTTCGAAAGGGGATGGTAGCATGACATGAGGCAAGAGTAAGTGAAGATAGAACAGAGAGTAATCATCTTAAATGAGAAGCCTTCAAGGGGATATCAGCAAATGACTTACATTAATAGATTTCCACTGTTAAGAATCTTCTGATTACAACATACAGTATCAAAGAGGCACAGCATAGTCAAGAGGATCTGTATATAGTACTAAAAGTGAGTACTGTCATCTAGCATGTGGCAAAAGCAATGAAGAGGGAAAAAATAAAGATGAATCTGATGAAATGGTCAGGATATAAAAAGGAAAAGGATATAGAATGACTCTAAATTCCATGGAAAAATATTTATCAAGGTAAGACAACTATGACTGGTGGTGTGGCTCAAGTGACAGAAAGCCAGCCAAGCAAACAAAAGATCCCAAATCCAGATACCAGAAAAAGAAAGAAAAAAAAAGGGGGGGGGGGAAGGGGCAATAACAGAAGAAGAAATGTGAGGAACTAGGAAATCAAGGACTAAGCTAGCAATTACTTGCTGAGTCTGAGAAGCCTAACAGAATGCAGAGAGATGTTGGGAAGCAGATGACTATATACACCTAAGGCTAAGAAGAAGGCTAGACAAATGGTATGAATCCAAGAGCTGATAGCATACAGACCACCTATAATGCCTTGGAAACAAGGAAAAGATAATTAAACAGAAAAAGGACTTGGGGGGAAAAAAGTCTAGCAAAAAAAAAAAAAAATCCAGGAGAGAATAGGAATGGTAAGAAAGGAAAGAAAACAAAGGAAGTGAAACAAAACAAAACAAAACAAAACAGGTGAAAGATGGCTTCAAAGAGGCAAACTAAAGTCCACTAGGCCAAAGTACTGATGAAAAAATCAAGTTAGAATCCCTGGCTAATGTAACTGGTTAACAAAAAAAAAAAAAAAAGAAAAAGAAAAAGTTGGGAGAAAAAAGAAGTAAAATTATTCATGAGACTAGGGAACAACTCAACACAGAATCTAAGACTCATTATAAACAGTATTTTTAAATAACGTAAAGATGCATTAAATTTTTTCCTCGCCTGTACCTTTCGGTTTTTCTTTCTCTTTTTTCTTTTGTTGGTTGTGGAGCTTGAATACAGGGCCTTTTGCTTAAGCTCTTTTGCTTAAAGCTAGTGGCT
Source organism: Dipodomys merriami (assembly GCF_024711535.1). NCBI lineage: Eukaryota > Metazoa > Chordata > Mammalia > Rodentia > Heteromyidae > Dipodomys > Dipodomys merriami. The sequence goes on along the minus strand of NW_027203293.1, from coordinate 1,027,860 downwards.
CCAACACTTTGAGCCACAGAGCCACTTCCAGTTTTTTGACTAGTTAATTGGAGATAAGTCTCACTGGGACTTTTCTGCCTGGGATCCTCAGATCTCAGCTTCCTAAGTAGTTAAGATTACAGGCTTGAGCCACCAGTGCCCAGCTGTAGTTTTCTTTTTTTTTTTTTGGGGTCCGGTCGTGGGGCCTGAACTCTGGGCCTGGGCGCGCTGTCCCTCAGCTCTTCAGCTCAAGGCTAGCGCTCTACCACTTGAGCCACAGCGCCACTACCGGCTTTTTTTCTTTTTGCTTATGTGGTGCGGAGGAATCGAACCCAGGCCTCAGGCATGCAAGGCAAGCGCTCTACCACTGAGCCACCTCCCCAGCCCTGTAGTTTTCTTTAAATGAGTCATTAAAGCATATTTTACTATGACATGGTCAATTAGAACAGTGATAAAACAAAAACCAATCAATATTCAGCATCAATATTCAGACTTTACACCTTCATATTTTAAAGTTGAAGTTTCTAAGCAAGAAGTCACATTCACTTTCTTACATTTCTGAAGCCAATGGTAGAAAGTAAATTTAAATTACTAGAAAATTAAGTTTTCCTAAAGTATTTCCATATGAATTTTGAAAGAAAAAATCATGTTCAAATTATGTTCAATTGTCATCTGAATGCCTACTATTTTCTTCAAATACCACCATGATGATTTAATCCATGTTTTTCTGACCAAAGGCTTATGTTAGATTGTCTAGCAATTCAATCATTTATACTAATACACAACAACAATACATCTGCTCTTTTTTGTTGTTGTTTCAGCAGCTCATGTATTTATGGATATCAGCCTTATCTCATCTTTACAAGCAGTAGTAAAAACAGTACTGGATTTTGAATTGGAAAAGTGGCTTTAAATCCTAGCTCTTCTTTACTATTCTATAGGCTGCCTTAAATGACTCATTTGGCCTCTCCTAATAAACTCAGTACATTTCAGTTTATTCACTACCAATAAAGCAGAAAAAAATTATAAGGTTATTCAATTGTTAAAATGATAAAATATTAACTGAATCAAATTCTAACATTTTCAATCATTTCTATAAGTAGAACTATTATTTTATAATTCATATCTAGTGAATATAAGCTAAGCAATTCCTTCTTAAAATTATGTGCTACACTCATTTATAGATCACCTATCACAATGATATATTCTGCCATTGAGATAGATGTGTAACAGTAAACATACACATCCATTTTTTTCACTTCTTCCCCAAAAACCTACCCAGAAAAAGAGGGTTTTTTCCTTTCTAACATACAGGAACTTTAAAAATTAAGAGATAAGGTTAGGAAGGTGGCTCAGTGGAAGAGTGCTTGCCTTGCATGCATGATGCCCTATGTTCAATTCCACAGCACCACATAAGCATAAAAAGCCAAAGTGACGCGATGGCTCAAGTGGTAGAGCGCTAGCCTTGAGCTGAAGAGCTGAGGGACAGCGCCCAGGCCCAGAGTTCAGGCCCCATGACTGACAAAAAAAAATAGAATAAATAAATAAATAAATAAAACAAATTAAGAGATAAAAGCAGCAACCAAAACTTTAGAATCTAAAAAGCACATGGTTGAGTGACAAATGGCTTAGCAAACAGTAAAAAGTCTAATCTTTAGCAAACAGTAGAGAATATCAACAACAATCCCAATTTCCCAAAGGCCCAAGAATTGGCAGTTCCACATTCATATAAAATGGAATGAGGGGGAAGAGGAAAATGGAGGATCCTAAGAAAATGAAGACTATATCTAGCCCAACAGAACTCAACTATCTCTCCCCAATGCCAACAAAAGCTGAAAGCATTCTGTCTGAAGAAGGCAAAACAGATCTCAGGACTAAGAAAATGATGCACAAGTGAAGGCAAGAAAACATAATCAAAACAAAGTTGAGTAAAGAAACATTTGGGGGAAGGATGCTAAGACTTCCCAAGACCTATCATTCCATATTTCCCTCACACCTCTCCCCACCTCAGAATGCTTATAGGCAAGTCTTCACTCTAGGTCATAAATCAGAAGAACTTTCTTACAGGGATGTAAACAGCTAGAAGAAAATATATGAAGATATGACATTAGCCAAACCAGGTTACCATGCAGAGAGGCTAACAATTGGCAAGCCTTGAGAATTCCTAATTTTATTTCCTTACTCTTACATACAATTACTGTTAGAGAAAAGAGTATATAAAACATAAAGACCAAAGGGTGAAAAAAAAGGTAGAAAGAAAATATAAACTGGAGAAAACAGACCACACAAAAAGAAAACCAAAATAAATAATTCAGGCATGCATGCCTGTAATTCCTACCACTTAGTAGGCTAAAGCAGGCAGATCTTAAGTTCCAGACCAGACTGATATACAGAGACCCTGTCACAAAAAAAAAAAAGAATCTAACGTTTATATATTCAGAAGCAAAGACAAAGTCCTATCATTATCAAAGTAGAATATATAATTATAAAAGACCCCCCCCAAAAAAAAACCACCTAAAAGCTCTTGAAATTAAATCAACAAGAAAAATGAAAAATAGACTGGGTAAAGTAACTTACTACTAAAATCCCAGCTACTTCTAAGCGAAGGCTGAAAATGAGAGATTTGGGTTTAAGGCAAGCCCAGATAAAAAGTGAGCCTCCATCTCAATAGAAAAAGCTGGGTGTTATAGTTCAAGAATGTAATCCCAGCTATGTAAAAAGTATTAGAGAGAAGGATTGTGGTCCTTGCTGGCCCTGCCAAAAATGCAAGATTCTATCTGAAGAGTAAATTTTTAAAAGGCTGTAGGCATAGTTCTAATTGCAGAAAACCTGCCTATCAAGCAAGTCCACCAAGAAAAAAATTTTAAAAAGCTTAGCAATTAGAAGACTAATCAAGATCCATTATCCAAATAAGTTTAAGGGAGAAACAAAATATAAAGAAGTTATTAACAACCTCCAAGCAAGGAAAGGTCCAAAATTATGAAATGTTTCCCAGATTGAACGAGCATATACCAAATCCTTAACACCATAAATAAAAGCAAACACATGAAGAGATCTACCATTGTAAAATTTCTGTATACTGAAAATAAAATCTAAAACTTTCAGATTTTTAAAAATGAGGAGAGGGAAAAACAAAGAGAGAAAAACAAAACACAATTCACATAAAATATATGACAATATATGATTAAATGCTTTAGATTTCACAAAAACCATATGGATGCTAAAAAGCAAGATAAAAAGTATAAAAACTATACTCCATCAGTTATTCTTTGCCTAAACCAAGACTCAAACAATTATCAAGGTAAAATAAAGCCATTTTCAAATACCAAGTAAATCAATAATGAAGACAATATGGGTCACTAGAAAATGAAGATCCAAAAGAGGAATCCAAGGATAACAGTGGACTACCAAGCTTAAAAGGCAGATAGTCAGGCAGACAGGACAAAGACTTCCTCAGGAAGATAAAATTGATAACCTGGAGACAGTGATGCAATTTACACTTAATGATAAAATGACAAATATAAAGAATACTACAGGAGAGGCAAGAACTCCACCATATCACCCTAGGGTAAAGCAAACAATGAAGCCACAATGAAATTTCTAATTAGTTCTTTTAATCCTCTCACACTTCAGGACAAGAACACAATCAAGAAAAATCAAGTACGTAAAGGACTCTTCTAAAAAATAGAACCCCTCCCACCCCGCTTTGGGGTTGGAGGCATGGCTCAGGGTCACCCAGCATCAGCAAATGAGCAAAAGATAAGGAGTTCAAGTCCCAGTCTCAGATTAAAAATAGAGAGAGGGAGAGAGGGAAAAGGTGGGAGGGAGTGCAAGAGCATGCACGCAAGAGTGCCCCCCAAACATACAAAAATTGGAAGGGGAGGGAAGAGAAACAAATTGTAAAAAAAAAAAAAAAACCAAACCTATGCTGATAAACGAACTCTTGAGAGGAGAGGGAAACCTACCATGTCTATATATTAGATAGCTGGGGACTGGAGGAGGGGAGGAAAAAGACAAGAAGGCAGCCATAGCACATTGTACTGGTTAATTGGAAAGTAATTATCTTTTGCAAAAATACTAAATAATGAAAGTAACACAATTGTAACTACTGGCAGAAAGGAGTATTGGTAGGAAAAGTGAGCAGCTGAGTAGATCATTTTGTACTTAAGAAGTTAATAAAGCCAAAGGGCCTGTGACTTAGTCAAAGTTTAAAGGGTTTTACCAAATTTGCTTAATTTGTGTAACAATCTTACCATAAATACTGTTACCTCATTTTTAAAATGAAAAAAATTGAGGCTTAAAGAGGTTAAGTGATCCAAAGTTACATAAAACTAGATGACACAGGAGGGACAAACCTATGCAATCTAATTTCAAATCCATGCTTCTAACCACCAACTTATGTTGCATATTCAATAGCAAGACAAGCATGTTAGAAACTAGAGTAAAAGCACCATCATCTAAAAGAAGAAAGGCAAAGGTGTTTCTAGGAAAGGAATCTTAGGAAGGAAGCAGGCAGGAAGCTTTTATTATTTATTTTGGTTAATCATGTAAAAACTATGACTCTTTAAATTGATCATGCACTCTTAAAAAATTAAAACTAGAGTCAAGCATGATGTTACACAGCTGTCATCATCAGCACTTGGGAAGGTGTAGCCAAGACAATTGTCAAGCCTGGACTATAGACTGAGATACTACCCATAAAAAAGGTTTACATTATCGTGTTTTAACTGATGTTGTTAACTGATGTGTTAAATGATACTGCTCTTATATTACATATAAGAAAACGTATTCCTGTATACATAGAAGACAGGTATCAATTCACCTCCAAGAATAATGAGGTTAGCAAGTCATTTTATTAATTTCTTTTCAATTCATTGAAGAAATTATATGATTCTGCATCTGTAACAGTTGTACTTAAGATGACAGAAAATTTAAACTTTAAATCATAATAAAAAAAGCAGAGAAAAGTCTGCTCATTAATTTGTTCAAAAAAAGTATTTAGCTGCTGCCCTTGAGGAACTCCTAGTCTTGTGGGAAAAACTGGTAAACATAATTATAATCAAATACATGCAAGTGTTTAAATAAAGGAACATTAAAAGGTGCTAAGGAAACAATATCCTCTGAGGAAAAAACATCCTTCAGAGGGAACATCGAAGCTGAATCTTGAAAGATGAACAGAAGTCTGGCTATATTTCACATAAGAGGTTGTGCTAACAATCACAAAATGTATTTCAGAGAGGAATAACTTATCTTCACGTTCTTATAAATAAAAGCTCATATTAAAGGCTAACACATGAATCTTTTTAAAAAAGATAACTTTTTGAAAGTTAAACATATAATCATAAGATCTTGATCTGTATTTTTACTCTTGATACTCACTTCAGAATGGCTATTTGAAAGTACTTCCTACATAAACACTTTAAAATCTGAAATGAGTATTATCTCTGGTGATTAAAGAATAACCACTCATTCTCCTAACCTCCCAAAATATTTATGTCAGCATTTCCAGCATCATAATAGTAGTCCCACAAGAGACAAAGGTGATAAGCAACACATGAAAAGTAGAAAAAAAATTACAATTATAACACTGTTTTAACTGGAAGGTATTCCCAAATCCTCTTATAAGGACAAACCTAAATATTTCTTTTTCCAAATTCTAGTGGGAAAAGAAATAACCAGCAATAAAGTAGACCTATAGACTCAATCCCTTCTACAAATTCATTGCTCCAAATCTGTTTGTACTCAATAATTACCAATTGTGCCTGTAGTAAGTAACTACAGCCAACAAACTGTCCCCAAGATTCAGTCATGTCCTATGTAAAATGGGTATATTAATGTGGTTATAGCTACACCTTCACAAACAAAAATGTTTCTAATAAGGTAATGCCATACACTAATCAAGTGGCAGTCTGGATGAAAATATTTGCTTCAAGTCTACAACAAATTCCAGGGTAGACTTCAATGATGTTTTGGTAGGCTGACAAAGGTACTCAGGCAGAGTTCCTTTGCTGCCCTTGCAACACTTCTAAAATTATTGATTAGGATTCTACCCCTTTGTTACAGTAATAATATCATTAGTGCACATGCACACACATGCACACACACATTCACACACAAAACCTACAAAGGGGTTTGGGATATAGTTCAGTGATAGAGCACTTGCTTAACATGCCCAAGGCCTTGGGTTTTATCCTCAGCACAAGAAAACAGAAACCACCCTTCTAAATAATTTTCCCCTAATTAATATTTATCTCAGTTACCATCTTTCTGGAAAATAATTTGTACTAATATCTTAAATTAGGACTCTATCCTTGCAGCTAAGAACCTAGTTGTAAGTAGCATCCTGATTGTGTAGAGCAGTAAGTTTTGGAAAGCCCTGCTATGTTCCTACCAACAGGAGGAAAACAAGAGAAAGTCATAACAGGAGCATAATAATTGTAATTAAGAAAATCATAGCAGGTTTGAATTCAAGATGTCAGGTTTTCATTTCTGTATGAAATATCTCTAAATTTAACATCTATATAACGTAACTGTTTCTTTACGAACTTTAGTTGATTTAGAAAACATTAATAATCATAAATAAGTATTAAAACTATAATTAGAGGTGTCAGGATGATAAAGTTAAGTGTTGAACAGTAAGTATAATAATACTGTTATGAAAACTACCTCTTAGTCTTTTAAAGTGCAATTTTGTACTAGGATACAGAATACATATGATTAGTAACCAGATTTGAAATTGTGAGTATTAAACTAATTAAAAATATGAAAAATTTTCTCCTTTCAATTAACATGTTTGAATTTTGAAAAAAAACCTTACCAAAACATTTGCCCATTGTCTTCTTTTTCTAAAATTATAATTCCTTTACAATATGCTCAGCTTTTCCAAAGTGAAACCCGTAAATATTCATATAGAATATAAATAATTCAGTTTAATGGAAGGTCAGTCTTAAAAAAAATTCCAATACTAAAATAATTGAACATATTGCAAGTTTTGGTCTTTTCATAATTCCTATATTTTGATCAAGGTTAGTCAAAGACTGGCAAATGTGTGGAAAGAACATTCCTCAAAAAAAAAAAAAATCAACAAGTCCTAAATTGATGAAGTCTTAAAGCAAAACAAAATTTCAGAACTTTTCTATCCGGTCAGCATCAAAGATAATGAGATCCAGCATGATTATCACATTATTTCCAATCAAAGTGAAAAATGCTGGTTTAATAAGGAATTTTAGACTGTGTATTTTGGGGGGGGAGGGGGAAGGTAAGGGAAGAATCTCTTAACAAAGAGGAATTGATCAGCAGAACCTCTTATTTCATGCCTATATAAATTCAACCCTCCAAGACTTACTTTACTCTTTAAAATGGCTACCACCTTGACCTGCTATGCAAAAGAAAAAAATATACAGTATACTATCAACAAAGATAAATCGGGTTATTTTGACAGTGTATGCCTTTCTCTCCCTAAAAATATTGTTTTTAGATTCCCATTCCTTTTCTGTTCAATAAAGTAACAATTAAATTAAGTTTACAAAGGCTGATCAATTACAGGATGAGGGCAACCTAAAGTCCAGGTTAGGTCATCTTTCCTCCAGTGTCAGACTAGGAAAAGTAGGTAACATTATCTTCCACAGGGTAAGATCAAACACAGTAGAACAAAAAAAGGACTGTCTAGTAAAGAAGAACAAATGTGAGAACCACAACTCCCCAAGAAATGATCATAAGGATTTTAGTAACTCCACAAAGAGTAGATTAACTATTATGTGCGTTAATTAAATAGTAACTTTTCATACTTAATCTTCTAAAATTGATTTATAAATAATAAGTTATTTGGTGTCCCTACACCTATTGTAAACATATGCCCAAAACTATTCTCACAAATATTTACATAACTTATACCATTTTCCATCCAATCTGCAATCATTCCAGAACACTCTTGCTGAAAACTTACCACAAATATGAATTTTCACATACAAAAATTAAAACATACGCCTAAAACTAATTTTGTGCATATTTTGTCCACATAGTGCTACTAAATAAACTTCAAGTCTGTTGAACATCTGCAGAAATATGGTATGATCTTACCTCTCATCCTCTCCATCCAACAAGGGTGTCGTCAGCGGTAGCACCTTCAACGGGAAAAGAGAAGCAGAGGCTGCTAGGCTGCTGCTACTCCCATCTGAAACTGCTGACATTCCCCCACTGTCACCACTGATAGTCTGAGGTAAGCCGACTAAGGAGGGCTCAGCTGGGCGTCTGGCATCTTCGATTTGGCTTCCAATTGCCTGAGCTAATGATTGTGCAGAGAACTGAGTAGAACTTAGTGGGATCTGTTGTGCCAAAGGCAAATTTATGTTAGCAGCTATTAAGGGAGACTGACTAACACTCTGAACCAAATTACCATTTTGGGTGGCAGGGGGTTGTGCTATATTCTGTGGTGGAACCAAGTTTGTTGGGGCAGAAGGCATTCCAGAAGGACCGGTTGAACTAACCTGATTTGTAACAGAAATACTACTAGCAGAGGGCAAAGGACTAACTGTGGGCAACTGCTGCGAAACAACTCCTTGAGCTATGGGCTCTACTCCCTGTGGCTGAGGAGGTACAGTTAACAAGGTACTCTGGGGTGCAATAACCAACTGTTGAGGAAGGCTTGAAGCGCTAGTTTGAACTCCCTGATGAAGAATTGCAGTTTGAGCAGGTGGAACTACTTGTGAAGATGGAGGAGCACCTTGCTGAATAACTGAAGGTGTAACTTGGGGAGAGGGCTGCTGCACTGCAGTAGGTATGTTTGCTTGTTGACCAATATTTGCCATTTGACCACCAGTAGGTATAACAGACACTGCTGTTTGAGCCTGGCCAACAGGCTGGCCAGATGCTCCTGCAGGTTGTGCTTGGACTGCCGTGGACTGCACTGGCAGCTGGATCCCCTGTGGCTGAGCCACAGCAATCACTGCTGTTCCTGTTCCCACTCCTGCAGAACTGGACTGGCCAGAGGACATTGCTGTTTGAAGAATTGGCTTCTGTTGTACATACTCTGGAGGATTTTGAGTCACTGACTGACCATGGCCTGGGGCCATTTGGGTAGAAACCATTGGTTGCTGTTGTCCATATTGTAACTGCTGGGGCGATGCCCCTGGAAGAGGAGTTTGCACTGGAGGAGCCGCCTGAGAATATGGCAGTTGGGGTTGAGCCAAACTGGAAATGGAAGGCTGCTGACCTACAGCTGAAGTTATTCCAACCACATTTATAGGCGATGGCTGGATACCAGTTGCAGCATTGATAGTGGCTTGCAGAGGTACTGGTTGAAGACCTTGCTTTTGCTGATAGCTCAGTTCTTGAGACTGTAATTGTACTTGTGACATCTGGGACTGAGAAATACTCTGTGGTATACTAACTGCTGAAATACTCTGAGGGCCAGGGCTACTGAAATCCATCTGCTGGAGGGCCACACCTTGAAGACCTGGTGGTGGTGGTGGTGGTGGTTGTTGTTGTTGTTGCTGCTGCTGCTGCTGCTGTTGCTGCTGCACCACCACAGTAGGGGCTCCCATTTCTCCACTTCCCACACTCTCTGTGTAGTGACTCAGTGTGCTGACACTACTGCTCACTGAACTCCCACTAGTGCTCTCCCTCTCAGAAGTCACTTCTGTTGGGTTTTGTTTAACAGTCTCCACCACTTTATTTATCACCACACCTTCTGTAGCAGGTACAGCATTTTCTTTTTCATAGAACTCAGTGCAAGTCCATCTACCTTTCTTAAAGGGTTCAGAAGTAGAATCTAACTTCACAACTCTGAACCTTGATGTATTAACTGTTGGTTGTTGCTGCTGACTTGAAACCAATCCCACACTCATCCCTGCAGTTACATTAGGGACAGTGTTAGCAATGGTTGAGGAAGAAACAGTACCATTGCCCATGCCACTCAAGATACTCACATTACCACCACTGGTAACAGGCCCAACACTTACACCAGCAGCACTAGGAATATTGCTTGTATTCATATTAGTATTACCAAGCATGCCGCTTGTCACATTAGGACTGAAACTACCCACAGCAGCAGTGCTAACATTATTCACTATATTAGTGCCAGTAACAGAATTTATACCTATACCACCTGGAGTACTTGGAGCACGGATGTTCGTCATTACAGATGCAGGCGAGCCACTTGATGATACAGCAGAAGCTGGTGCAACTGGCACACCACCACCTTCAGAACTTCCAGTTGTGGAAAGTTTTCTGGACACTGGGCTCGAGGGTGGCCCTCCAGGAATGGATGCACTGGCCACAGCAGCATGAGATGGATGGTGGTGCCCATGGTGAAGGTGGTGCCCATGGTGAATGTGATGGTGGTGATGGAGGTGGTGGGGATGAGCATTCCCATTGATCACAACGTTCTGTGGTGAAAGGTGAGGCAAATGAGGCTGCGGAAGGTGGGGCTGGTTGGGAGACACTGCCCCAGGTGTCTCAGCTTCCTGGAAGTTATTCAGAGTCTCTTCTGAGGAGCTTCGTTCCGGCTCCCCTAAGTCTGTAGCCCTGGAAAGTGACACATCAAGGATCTCGGAAGAAGACAGATCTTCCGTGTGAGATTCATCCAGATCGTCATAGCTCTCCGTGTCCTCTGCTATACTGTTGTTAGAACTGATACTGGCAGAGATCTGAGCCGGAGTCACGCTAGTTATCTGGAAGCCACTTTTCTTTTTCATCTGGGTTCCGCCTGGCGCAAGAGGCTGTGCCTGCAGCTGAGCCTGCGAGAGGAGGTTCAGGCTTTGTGGAGGCGGAGGCTGTGGTCCCGACGTGGAAGATGCTGCAGGAGGCGGCGGCTGGAGCAGAGACGGAGGCGGAAAATCCTCCGAAGATGTGGCCGCGCTACCAACGCCGGTACCTGCTGCTGCTGCCGCCGCTGCTGCTGCTGCTGCTGCTGCTGCTGCATTGAGAGCGGAGGCGCTGCCACCGCCGCTGCCCCTTCGGGGGAACATCGCCGGGTGCGCCATCTTCCTAGCACTCATGTCTGCAGCGGCGGCCGCCGCGGCGGCGGTGGACTCGGGCGGCTGGTGCATTGTGTGGAGGACCGGGGGGGCGTTGGAGGCGAGCGCAATTTCCTTCTGCACCGTAATCTTTGTATTGGAGACGCCGGGGAGGAAAACGGGACCTGACGCTCCGCCCGGCGCGATGCCTCCTCCTTCTCCTCCTCTTCCTCCTCCTCAATCGAAGGCGCCGGCCGCTCCTGCCTTCGAGGGCGAGCTTCGGGAAGGGAGGATGAACGAGGGTGAACCCGGCAGCCAGGGACCCGAAGGGGAGCCCCCCCCCTCCCCGCCCCTTCAGGCCTTCGCCATTCACTTTCCCCTCTAGTCACACACCCCCCTTTATATTCCGCTTCACGTGGGGTGCGGGGCGGCGGGGAGGGGAGTCCGGGAGGGGGAGGGGAGGGCGGGGGAGGGGAGGGCGGGGGAGGGGGGGAGCAGGGGAGGCCGAGGGGGAGGAAAAGCGAGAAATGCCCACCTTCTGCGGCCAACTCCGGCGCCGCCTCAGCCCCCTCCTCCCGCCGCCGCCGCCGCCGGCGGACGCAGCAAAGCCCTCCCGGCCGCCCTGCACGCAGGCAGCCCGCAGCTCCGAGTGGCCGGGCCCTCGCCACCCCCCGGCGCCGCGGCCGGTCGCCGGCGAGCCCCGAGCTCGGTGTGGCTCAGACCTCCCCGGCCGGCCCCGCTCCGCCCTCCCCCCTGCGCCCCGCGGACCCTTTCAAACCCCCTGGGCTCGCGGCGGCTGCTCCGGGAGGAAACGCTGGCCGCGGCCTGGGCCGGGGCGGTGCGGCTGCGAGCGGGGCGGCGGCGGCGGCGGCGGCGGCGGTGGCGGCGGGGCGCCCGGTACGGTGAGCCCAGCAACGAGGCGCGGGCGGGCGCGCAGAGACGCCGGGTCCTCGCGGAGCACGGCCGGGGCGCGGCGGCGGCGGTGGCAGCGGGAGCCCAGGGACCGCTCCATCACTGGCAGCCATGGAGCCCGAGCATTTTCCTCCCTCGGGGCAGGCGCTCGGCTCCGCTCACGTCCTCGGGGAGGAAGGGGCCGGCGCCCGGGCTCCCCGGAGGGCGGCGGGGCGTGCGCGGGAGCGGAGGGGGCCGAGCCTCGCGTCCTCTTCCTCGGCGGCCGGCGGGTCCTCAGCCCGCGGCTCCCGCGGCCGGGCGGGCGGGCGGGCGAGCGGGGGCGCGGGCGGCGGCGACGGCTCCTTCCTCGGCGGCGCTGGCGGCCGGACGGGCTGGTGCGGCGACTGCAGCCGACGCCGTTCAAAGGAACGAGAGGCGGGGTGGGTCGGTGCCGGCGCTCGGGGCGGGGGAGTGGGTGGGTGCCGGGGGCGGGCGGCGGGCGGGGAGGGGGCTGTGGTGGTTGTTACTAGCGCTCTCCGCCGGGCTCCACCGTATCCCCTCCCGTCTCTCGCGGCAGTGGGAGAGGAGGGACCAGCGCCCGAGCGCAGAAGGAGGAGGGGCGACCGCCGGCCTGAGGAGGCGGCGGCAGCGGCGGGGGAGGGGGGGGCGGCGGCGGAGACAAGGGAAAATGGCGTCTGCGCATGCGCCCCGGCGCCGCAGACATAAAGCCGGGTCCGGCTGGGGAAGGAGGCGGCGGGTCTTCGGACTTAGCCGAGCCGCCGGCTTTCTCCACGGAAATTGCCGAAGGCGCGCGGAGACGCCGACGCCGGGGGCGGTGGGGGTGGGGCCTCTCGCTGGGAGAGCGAATCCCGGTCGCCAGCTGAGGGTGGGGGAAGGGGGTGGAGGGCGGTGGGTTTCTGCTTGGTGGGGGCGGGGAGGGCGCGGGGCCGCGCCGCGCGCGTGCGCGGGCGCTAGGTGTGTCCGCTCTAATCCCGCCGCGGGGCGGGGCGGCGCGGCGCGGCGCGGCGCGGGCCCGAGCTGGGTGCGGCGGGCAGGGGCTGCGCGGGGTCTCGAGTGCGCGCGCCCCGGGTGGTGTCTCCCCCGCACCCCGCCCCTGCGGATTGGGTTAGGAGGCTTTTCTCCGCAGCGCCGGCGTCACGAGTTTCAATTCCCAGGAGCCCGCGGCCACGACATGAGTCAGGCTTTCTTCCTCGGCGCGTGGCGGAGCCCTCCTCCTCCTCTTCCTCCTTCTCCTCCTCCTCGCCGCACCTGGGGCTCGCCCCCGGCCCACGCCGCCCCTCGGGTGTTTTTGCCCCGGGGTTGCCCCACCCCACGAGCTAGGGGTTCGGTGCAGCGCCCCGTGGCTCCCGCGATAGCCTTTTGTGCAGTGCGGTGGCGGCTGCCATGCGGTCCTCGCCCTTCGACGGGCCGGGCGAGGCCGCCGCGCCAGCCAGGCTGCGGGGTGGGCTGCTCGCGGGAGGGCCGGGAGGCCGCCTCCGCCCTCACCTCGGAGGTCGGGGGTCAGGGGTGGGGGGGGGACAAGCAGCCCGGCCAGCCAGCTGACCTCAACAGGTGGGGTTGATCGCGGCCCTGCCTCGTAGTTCAGCGATTTTTGGTTTGGTTTTGTTGTAATCATGAGGTGGCTCCCATTTGTAACCTTGGCTGTGGCGGCGTACCCTAATCTTGACGCTAGCACATGTGAAATAAATGAAGGCTGCCTTTTTAGGACCAGAAAAGCAAAAGTGTCATCTGCAATTACAGTCTGGAAGAAAAAAAAAATCAAACCTCACTACTCCAACACACACACACACACACACACACACACACACACACACACACACTTCATGGTTCTGGGTACAGTTCTCCAGGAATAATGTTAGGTTGGACTGAAGACACTTTTCTGAAAGTTACTTCCCTGGCATTGCATGTTCTGCCTCCAAACATTGCATTACTACTAGCCAAGAATGTATTTCTAACCGAGGGAACACATTAAGCTGAAAAATCCCACTGCAATGTTTTTAGTTTAGGTTGTTGGGAGAACTAGAAGTGTTTACTCTGATTTATGAAATCTCTAGCCCTTTTTTATAAGGCTACTAAACTCGAAACAAGCTATCTGTGGAGCTTTAAGACTTTAGCTATCCATCCAGCATATTACCTTCTTTGTTTTTTGTCAACTTTTCCTGTCAGCACTCACTCAGATTATTGAATAGAAATGTCCCATAACTCTTTTATCTATCCTGTATTAAAGCCCTGATATGTACTGCTTTGTGTGTGGTCTCCACTAAATGAGAAACAAGATGACTATTTTACTTCTATGTTAAGAAATAAAATGGCAAGGAGCCTGTAATCCTACTTAGGAGGCTGAGATGTGAGGATCACAGTTCGAAGCCAGCCAGGGCAGAAAAGTCCCAGTGAGACTCATCTCCAATTAACCACTCAAAAACCGGAAATGGTTCTGTGGCTCAAGTGGTAGAGGGCTCTCCTTGAGCCTAAAAAGCTCAGGAACAGCACCCAGGCCAAATTCAAGCCTCAAAACAGCAAAAAAAAAAAAAAAAAAAGAGAGAGAGAGAGGGAGAGTTTCCCTAGCACTGGGGTTACAGATGTGTATTACCACTCCTGACTTTAAAAAAGAAGAAAAGGAACCTGAAATTGCTAAGTCTAGGCTAACAAAACAAAATATATACTAAAAATACTAAAAGTAATAAAAGTTATATAATCCAGTAGTATTTTTTGGCACTTTTAGTACAGGAATGACTATAGATAACTATGGGCATTTGTGTATTTTACAAAAATAATCATTCTATCTGGCGTGGTGGCATGCATCTGTCAACCCAGTACTCAGGAGGCTGAGGCAGAAAGACGATGGGTTTGATGCATAGTGAGAGTGGGCTACATAGTGAGACCTTATGTAATAATAATGAAGAAAATGTCTCTCTTAATTCTCCAGACCATTTTGTTGTTGGTGTATCTGATTAATGACTACTGTCATTGTTGAAATGCACTTATAAAAATGTTTTTTCTTTACTATCATAACATGAAGTCACTCAGCTTTGTCTTACTATTCTTGGTCAAGATTAATAATCTCTAAATGATTACAAATTCACATCTTCCCTGCATTTAAGGAGGGCTTCAATGTGTTTTACAAATACTAGCACTTTTATTCAGTTGTGTACTTAGTGTGGGAGTGTCAAAATAATCTTTGCTTAGCATCTTTTAAAACCATACAAGTATAGCAGGATTTATTACTTTACAGTACTTTAATACTTGTACAAACTATGGAGAAATTTTTAATAAAGCATATTATGTTTTATAAGCTAATGAGATTGAATGGGTAAAAGTTTTCAGAATGCATTATTAAACTTGTAAATCCTGACACATCTTGGTAATCTTCCTTACTAAAGATATGAATGTTTAATTTATCTTTGCTCTTTCTACTCTGTAGTCCAATGGGAATTTAGTAATGACATTTTGTTATGTCAAACTATGAACATAAGTTTGTATTGTACAGTCCTTATCCATTTTATACACTATGCAATAACGTGTTATATATGTGTTGATAAAACAATCCGAATATTTTTTAATGTTTTTCAAGAGTTCTTGAGTAGATAATAGAAACTATGTTAGACCATTGAAAACTGCAATGAAATGCAAATTGGCAGAAAGATGTTTCTTTGGACCATGCTGTGAAAGAAAATGCCCTTGGAATCTCAAAATGTTCCCTAAGGTGAAAGTCTTAAATTACCCCAAATGGCAGTTTTGTACCTCTTGAGCCACTTGAACACTCACTATAGTTTTTCTGATATGACTGAAGGAGCACATACAAACTATAAAATGTCTTACCCAGAATTGGCAGAATAGAGACAACCCTAACTAAGGGCATGATTTAGACTTGTTTTGATGGTGGATTAGATTGGGCTTGGCATGGAAGAATATTATTCCTTTGAAAAATTTTAATAAGAAACACATTTCCAAGATAACATAAGAGAATGGGATCTTTTCAATGTATTTAATTTTTACCTGGCATGCCTCTTTCAAACTCTTGTTTAGGTGGTGTCAAAGCTCACTAAACTATAAAGAACTATGCTGGGGAAATCTAGATTCAAAAATCTATCTCCTCCCCTGCCCTCTCCCTCTACACTTAAATTTTATGTAGCCAGCAATCCATGAACTCAAGCACAACTCATTTCTTGGTATCCATAAAAATCCAAAGATGCTCAAGTCCCTTTCATAAAATAGTTTAGTATTTGCATACAACCTATGCACAGCTTCCTATATGCTTTAAATCATCTTTAAATCATCTCTAAATTACCTCTAATATTACAGATATATCTCAGTAAAAAGGCCTAAACATATTCAATGCGTATGCAGTATTTCCACATACATATTTGATTCTCAAATGAATCTGGAAATGAGGAACCCATGGTTGTGGTGGGCTTTCTGAACAATAAATGATGAAAAGGATCTGAATAGCCAGCCTTTATCATATTATCCTATTAAAAGGACAAGATATTTGGGCATAAAAATTAAATTCCTTCTACTATGTGTACAAAGTCATGAAGTCCTTTAAACACATTACACATAGAGCTGGCCTTTACCTTTTAGAAGACTAGATTTCAACTATTTCCATTCTACAGATTACCTGTACAAGACCTTCCTGTCAAGTAAAACTTTGCTAGCATTTCAGAGTTCACTTTAACCTGATTGCTACAGTATTGCAAATCAACCTGCTCATTTGGCTATGTTTAATATTTATTCTACCACAAAGTGGGAAATTTATTAAAATGCAACTTTGAGAGCTGCAAAGTAAGTCAATATTTAAAACTAAATAATTCTCTAATAGTAATGCCCTCAAAGACTAAGAAGGAAATACCCACACCCAGAATGACTGAGTGGCAAAGCTAAAGGTAAAGAAAATATACACCATTCCATTTCAACATCTACTCTGTCTTTTTATTTTTAACTCAAATATTATCTGAGAAAAGTCAAGATGCTTATGAAAAAACATTTTTGCATACAAATAGGCATGGTTAAAAATACAATATTTTAAAATATTTCCTAAAGCAGAAGCAGTCTTTCTCTATTGTAAAAGTCACACAAAAAAATACCTATTTTGGAGCTTCTATTCAAATCTCAGTGAGTGTAGTTTAGCATATAACATTAATCTGTGCAACATTTGTTAAAATTTTAATGCATTTCAGCTAAATGGGACATTTTCTTTTCTCAGTATTGGTAGACTTTTTGGGGGGGATGGGGAGGTGATACTAGGTTTTGAATTCAGGGCCTTGAGCTTGCGAGGTTGTCACTCTGTTCCTTTAGCTATACCTCTAGCCCTGGTTTTTGTTTTTATTACTTTTTTTTCTGAGATACTATCTCACAGATTTTTCAGCTCAAGCCATCCTTGGACCATGATCCTGATGCTCACAGCTTCAGGATAACTACAATTACAAGTATGAGCCACTGCTGCCCAGCTCAAATAGAAAATTTTTTATCTCCAAAGGAGATCATATTTATTAAAATAAAAAAGTACAGAAATTCTAATGTATTATATTAGCTTATTTAATTTTACCCTTGGAGGGAGCAGGCATTATAATTACCATTTTGAGAGTAAGTAATCACAGAGAGCTTAAATAACTTGTTCATGGTTTACACCCTAATCTGGGCACTCAGTTCCTCTTAATTTCAGATTCTATGCCTTTGCGTTGAAGTATTTTTCCAAAAAGTCTGAACTCTTAAGCACAAGTTTTCTTCCAAAAATTATTGAAATTGATGTTCTTTTAATGTTTTTTGAATACACAGGAAAGTCATGCCATACATACACTAATGAAATAACATTCCTACTATACAAAGAGGATTAAAAAAAAAAAAAAAAAAAAAAAAAAAAGCTCTTACCCTGTGTGAAACAATGTAAACGTCCTTGTCTTCAGAATCAGGATTTCTGCTACAGAACTATTAAGTGGCAATCAAATAGTTTCCCAGGTATTTCCACTGATGGCTAATGCTGAATGCTCACTATATTCTATACATTGTTGTAAGTTCTGTGTTTTTGTCTTACTTCATACTCAGAACTGATTAATCAAGAGCTGGAATGGCCCTATTTTTACTAGATGGGAAGTAAAGTGTAGAGAGGTTGCAGTCTCAGCATGGCTAGTGCTGGGACTAAGATGAAAATACTGGCACTCTATCCATTCTTCATTCAACACCAGCATACTAACTGCTGATTCCAGATCCCAATTGAATTTCTACAGAAGATTCAGGTTTTAATTTTTCTGATTACCTATCTCCAAAGCTTCTATAATAATCATTTTCATCTTATGCAGAGACATCCTAGGAAAGAATGTACACTTCAGGGACCATGTAGGGGCTACACAGGAAATGGACGTAAATGAACAAAAAAAGTAATTTGATTAAGTTGGATGATACTTCACTGATCCAAATAGATGCTAAATGTTTGGGGAAAAGGCATTAATCACACCTAAATGAGATGTGTTTTGTGTATAGCACAAGATAAATGTTTTCCTACTTGAGCAATTGACATTTATTGAAGATGAGAACCTATAAAATAGAGAAAACACCTAAACTTTCCAACATTCTTTCTAAGGGTCCATTCTCAATTGTACATCTTTTTTAACACACACAAAAAAAATGAATACATTTGTCAGATTTATTTGTATCAGGATTTTCAGACCTCTGCCAGTGACCTGTGAATAAAAGCCAGTGAAACAATACAAATAAACCAAAGCAATCATTATTCCTTTGTATTCAAGATTAGGTCACAAACAAAGCTCAAAGAAAAAGGAGTATCTGATGAGGTATTCTTTAATGTAGAATTTTCCTTGGTCATTTCTTTTTTCTGATTTTAAAAAGAAGTTTTAAACTATCTTTAAGTAATTGTAAAAAGTGTTTCCATTCACCATGTCAGTTTATGATTACAATATATCTTGATCAATGTAGTCATTTATTATCGCCTCTAATATATATTTCTGGAGAAGCAAATTGATTAAACAAGTATTTAGTAATATCCAAATTGACATTTCCAGTTAATTCTATTATAAAATAAAAACAGAAAATCTGTAATCTTTGTGATATTTCCCTCTTATATAATTAATGTATGCTAATTATACATTATAATATATAATATCTGTGTATATGTGTATACACACACACACACACACACACACACACACACACACACACACACACACACACACACACACACACACACACACATATCTCCCAGGAAACTAGAAATAAAGAGAACTTTAAACTCGATAAGGAAAAAAGTATGTAATCTTTGGAGCCAGATCTTTGGATTTTAATATCCTTAATAAAAGAAGAAAAAAATCTTGAGTACAAGCTAGCTAAAGTCAAAAACACATAATAAACTTCTGTTAATATGATCACAAAAATTTGAAAGTAATAGTACCATTTGCACATGAAAGGTACTTGCAAAATCTTTCTATAGGAACCACAAATGAAATGATGAAAGAGGAAATTCTAGAGTTTTAGAGAATATTTTAAGGTTCAATGTAGGGGAAAGCTCAACAATTGATTTATTGTTTGCAATATATATATATGTACGTATCTCCACACATTTGTCAAACTCAAAAAACAAAAGTTAAATGTATAACTGACCTAGACTATCCACTAAGTTAATTGTGAATGTGCCAACAAAGTTTTCCATCAAAAATTGGAAGAGAACATCCAAGTACTTTCATACCCATTTATTTATAGTCAAGTCTCAGACCATATGATAATGCCAATGGTTGATGTTTTGAAAGAATACCTTGATTCTATAATGTCATACAAAAATGGTTGTTAAATTACAGCTAGCTTACTGTATATTTTGAACAAAATGGGAGTCATCTCTCTTACCCTCATATAGATCCTAAATTGTTTAATAAGTAGAAACAAGAATTTTGAAATGCTTACAGTGAAAAGCATCTTGAGAAAGCTCGGTTTATTTTTCTAAGAGTCTTGCAGAAACAACAAATACAAAGAATTTCTTAAATCCTACATTTAGAGTGATGAAAACAATCTATCACATGAACTTTATTACTGGACTTTTCACATATTTCTGAAGAACATTAAGTTTGGAAATCACAACATTGGCAAACAAACTCATCATTAAATTATGGTCAGGACATACAATGGTATTAAATTTCTTCTGTGTTCTTTACTTGATCTTAGTAAAATTCTTCTGGCCCAACCTAAGCCTATAACAGCTTGTTGATACTCTTTTTCATGGAACATCATACCAAAGCATTTTTTTTTAAAGAAATGAAGTTTAGTGAAAATTGCAACAAAATAGGAGATGAATTTGTATCTCCTTTTCTGGTAGCTTTGCACTGACTTGTGGAAAGTAGTTAGGTTAAAGACAGATTAGAACTAGAATCCTTAGCTTTTGTGGATTCTGGAAATGCATTCCTTACATCCTGGCCTAAGGATGAGTGAAATTTCTATGCATCTTGCAGTCAGATAAGCTTCAGAATGATTTTCTAAGAAATTTACTTGGCACTTTGGAATCATATGAAGATGGTAAGGAATTATTTCAGAAGCAATAATCCATTGGTAAGTGTTTGACATAGTATATCTAAAACATTTATTGTTGATCAAAACTTCCATTTTAGAGAATCAGTATCAAACAAAATATGGTATTTTGCATTGCCCCATACATGCAATTTCTCACACTTATGATTGTACTATTAAAAGCCACTTTTTGTTATACAGCTAAGATTAAAACTACCTCAATGATTATATCTTTCAAAATTAAGTACATAATATTTGCTACAATATACAAATGTTCTTTTACTTTTTGTTTGTTTATTTTTATTATTGTCTTTAAGTAGTTGTACAAGGGAGTTTCAACCCATTATCAGTTTAATGAGTGTAATTTGCATATGTAAAAATATAAAGGGTTGTGATAATTCCATACATGTACAAAATAAACTTTAAACATATTCACCCTTCCATTATATTCCCATTCCTCCCCTTTCTCTTCTTCTAGTTTTCAGAATGGTTCGTTATGCTATTTGTGTGTGTGTGTGTGTGTGAGAGAGAGACAGAGAGAGAAAGTGTGAGAGAGATACAATATATAATGTGTTCTTTTTAAATAAATTCTTTACTGATAATGATTCTGTAGCTGAAATAAATGTCCAATGAATAAATATTGCTTGACTGGAAGGACTTCCTTATGTTGCCCCTTTCTTTGGAAGAATAGGAAGATTTGGGGCCCGTGGCCTCCTTCATCTGTAGAATCTTCAGAGGAGACACATCATCATTTTTACCTAGCTCAATATTAATTAAAACTCCCCAGAGATAATAGCCTTTGGCAGTGTTTTCAATGACTGTTTTCTAACAAGATGTTAATTTAGCATTCACCTTATTTCTAGCTATACAGATGAGTAGTTCACTTAAGTTTCAGGCCCTAACATATTTTCAAATGGTTTTGACCTACAAGTTAAACCCTTTGAAAGACAAATACGTTTTATAGATTCCAGATTCCATCTCTCCTTCTCTTCCCATTCACTGTTCTATCTGACTCCTCTTCCCACTCCCATTTTCCTCACTCTCTCAGAAACAGAAATTATAACCATCTTCACTTAGATGAAAACCCCAAATGGTAATGTTTTCTAGTATGTTCATCCTAAGTACGTAATGATTCCTATCTCATGTACTACCTGGTACTGCTGTAAAAATAGAGGATTAAAAGCAAAAAAGACAGTTATTAGTTGCTAAAAACCTGTAAAATATACACATTAATAACAACAACAGATCTTATCTGAGTCCTACTACACATAATTTTTACTTCATTAGGATAAAAATTTTCTTCCATACAAAGTAAATAGAATTAAACAAACATAATATCTTGTGGGTTGCTACATTGGGGTGGCCTAGAAGATAAGCAGTGTATAATTTATTCTTCTTAGAAAATTTAAGAGTAGGGAAAATAAGATTGATCCAACTTTGGTGTCATTAATTGCATACCTTCTGGGACTTCTAAGGAGACATAATTGTTCAATTGGTTTGTTTGATTTTTTAATGTGTTAAAGAATACAAAATAAGAGACAATGTTTCCCATCTACCTCAAAGGTGAATCTACAGTCTTACTGTAAACAGAGGACAAATGGAAAGCAGGCAAACAATTTGGTGCAAGTTTCACCAGACCAATTTCAACTGAAGGTAATCAGAGACTTCCAAATGATTGCAGATCCATGAAATCCATCAATTACAAGCAGGCATAATTCAAGTCTGTGGAAATCAGAAAAGAATCATTGTCATGTGAAATGATGGCAGGAGTACAATGTACAAACCTTGCTAAGGTATCACTGAAGCATAAATCTACTGGGGAATGAACATATGGTCAGAACCTGGTGCAGATGTAAAACCTGCAATTATGACTTCTTAGTAAAACAAGTGATTCTGAATATGTGTATGAATTTGATTAAGCTGTCTCAATTTGTTGAGTTTTTTTCTTGTCTGTTTGCTTGTTTATTAGTAGGTTGGTTGGATGGATGGTAGTCATTTGGGAGGAGGAGAAAAGCCCTCCAAAAGAAAGATGATGTCTAAAATTTAAGAATATTACTAGTAATACCGGGAAAAACCCCACAAAACTTAACAGAAAGCTGGGACAATAGCAACACACTAGGACTAGTTAAGGCTACTCATTCCTTAATAAACATCATGATAGCAAACAACCGTGTGAAGAATAAAACCATATCCTTAGTATGTTCAGCATTCACTAATTTTATTCTATGACAGGCTATTAATAGTGACAGAATTTCCATTAAAAGAAAGTTCTGTAAATATACACTCAGGCACCGTTCTTCACAAGGAACATAAGGACCATTTAGAAGTTTAAACTTGCTTCTGCATGGGAAACAACCTGTGACATTGACATGGCCATAGTACTTTTAGGACCAGAACAGAGCTTGTAAATTGAATTGCATTTTGATCAACAATTTGGGTGTAGCCTCTACTTCATTATCTGCATGTGAATTTCCCATGGGCAGTTTGTATTCAAAGACCACCTTGGAACCAATCAGGTCCATCATCCCCATACCACAATGTATACACAAGGGATATGAAATCATTCAAAATTTAGAGCCAACGAAAAGAATTTAGGCAGGCAAATCCACTGAGTGGGAAGAAATCCATTAAGTTTAATTCAAAGCCTATTATAGTTTATCCACTATTTTGGAAGAAATCCATGAATGCTTTCTTCTAATAGCAAAGTTAACGAAGAATCGATTGCTGTTGTTTTAATGAGATCTCTACCCATAAAGTTTGACTGAAGACTCACTTTAATGTGAAACTCAAAACTCAAGCTTGTGCCTTCACACCTCATAATAGATGAATATAGAATGATTATAGTCATACATTTCAGGAGACTGGATTGCCCTTATACAACCAGCAGACATCTGGAAAAATCAAGTCACCAAAGAATAAATACTAAAGGTAAGACAATGGGGTCAGTTGTGGAACAAGTACTTAATTAGGGAATCTGAAATACTGTCCAGAAGTCTTCAAAGACCGCATCCAAGAATCTTGTTTAATATTAACATAGAACTCTCCAGAACCTGAAGTTGTTTGGACATTGGCCAGAGAGGTCTCTGGAGGGGTAAATGGTTTTACCACTTGACAAAAAAGCAAAACAGAACAAAACAAAACAAAAAAAACCCACAACCTTTGTATTTAAAGGAGAACCTTATATTTGACTTGATCTCCTAATTTTTATTTACTTGAGGAGCACAGCATACCTTCAAACAATAAGAAAGCCTTTAGCATATAACATACACTACTGAACATGACTTTACATGGCTTTCATCTGAGGTCTAAACTGATTTCCTAATAATCATGATCTACCAAGTAAGTGGTTTGAATGTCAGAACTACATGATCTGCTAATGTTTAATTTAGACATTGTACATCTAAATTCACATGTAAAATTAGCCCCTATTTTTCTTTCTATAAATTGCCTTATCTGAATTAGTTTTTAAATAGCTTTGGAGTTATGTTTTTATTATTATCAATTTAATTTCCACTAACTTCTATCATTTGTTATTTTTCACTTGATTTGTTTTCTACTAGGTTTTTGAACTCCTAATTCAGCTCATTATTTTCCATTTGTCTTATATTTAAATTTATGTATATTTATGCATTTCATTCTAGTTAGCAATAATTACCATTATCTTTCTGATTACCCACAAATTTTTGATATACTGTGCAGATGAAAAATGCTGTATGGATGAAATACATAGTCTATCACTTCTCTTGTGCTTTCCACTTGAATCCATAAATTCTAGACAGTGGTTTTGTTTATATTGTTGTCATTTGGTGACCCTTGAAATGTGTTTCACAGCGAAAAAAAATAAAGTACAAAAAACCTGACTGTCTTCCTTGAAATTGTATAGATACTTCATGGCATGAAAATAAAGTCTCCTAATTACCATTCCATTCTGACTTTCCAGCTTCTTAATTTACATTCTTCCCCAATCAGGAAGCTTTTTGGAATTAAACCAACATTGTCATTGACTCTCAGTTCACTGAGAATCCCACATTTTTATTGCCTCTACCTGTTACAATTCTTTATATTTGCCTAAGCCTTTATTATGCCTAACTTTATCATGCAATCAGGATTTATTCATTTGTAAACATAGCACTTGGCATAGTACTTAGCACATATTAGGGCCTAAATAAAATAAGTTATTGAAGGCATTTTTGTTTAATGAATGTTTAAAGAGTATCTACCTATGAGCCTTATTAAACATCAAATGACAAATCCTGGAATAGAGGGAATCTATTTGGTTTATCACAGCACAAATCCAATAGAATAATGATAAAGATGAAATGCACATGAGCAGGAAACTGGAACCACTATTGAACTATAATTCCATGCTCAAAAAAAAGACATATAAAAGATGGAATGAATTTGAACAAAGTACATAATATGCATCTTTGCAAATATTGTAATAAACGTTTGTACAATTGATTTATGCAAATCAAAAGGATTTTTTAGGCAAATCAAAGTTTATGCTTTGTCATTCTAGCTAGTTGAGATGACTGAAACTAGGAGGATCACATTTCAAAGCCAGCTGGGACAAAAAGCTCACAAGACACCATCTCAACCAGTTTTTTAAAAAGTAGGCACAGTGGCAGGCATCTGTCATCCCAGCTATGCAGAAAATATAAATAGGGTCATGGACCATCATGGAGAAAAGCAATACCCTGTTTATAAAAATAATGAAAGCAAAATAGAGCAGAGGGCATGGCTTGAGTTATAGAGTACCTGCCTAGCAAGTGCTTTAGGCTCTAAGTTCAAACTCCATCCCAAAGCAAAAAAGGCAAATAGAAATATATTAAATATAAAAATTAACTATAAATGGCAACAAATAACCAGTTTCATACACACTGTTATAAGAAGTATGTTTTATTGGTCCCATTGTATAAGAAAGGAAACAGAATCCCAGACAGTTTGGGTGGCTTGCCTAAGTGACCCAAAGTGACAACTTCTGGAATGAAATGAAGCTTCTGTCTGACTTCGCAGCCCACCACCTTTGAAATAAGCCACAATCTTCTCTCAAGGCTTGTATTTTAGCTCTTTCATTTTAACTCTAGCCCAGGTCTGTTCCCACCCACCCTACCCTAGCTGTATTGGGATGTGGTAGATAACATATTAAGCAAAGGGAGGGGCTGGTGGTATCAAGATCAACGTCTTATAAACTCAAGATAGTTTGCTGGAGGTTAACTGCTGCCTCATTTTTCCCCTTGAGAATAATGTTTGTTTGCCATGGCCAGGCGGCACGGACAATTGTCTAAACAATGGGTATTCCAACATTGTCCAGCTGCTTGCTGTTTTTCTAAGTTCTCACTAAAGCATAACAAAGGGATCCAATGTTGGAAACTGCACTGCCATGTTATAAATACTGCACTTACTGTATGAGTGTCTTTGTACATGTTTTCTGTAGGCATAATTTAAAAGTGTAGAGATTTCTCTTTTATTCTTTAAGATGTTCATTTACCATAGAATTTTATACTGCACAACAACAAATGATCTCTTAATATTTAAATATTATACACTATACCATTGTTAACAACTATCTTTTCATTATTTTACAAAGGTGTCATTGTAGCTTCATTGATTTTATACTAGTTCCTAATTTATCTTTGAAGTATTCTCCCTCATAACTTTTAGGGTTTGCAAATTGGTGATTAAAGATTAGGATAACATTCTTCTATCTTCAATTTAGTATTTTGATGTTCATTCTTCCCTCTCAAACTGTTTTTTTTCTCTTTGAGCACTATAATTATTTTTTACAAAAAAATATGCAATAGATACAAAGCATATTTTCTGTTTGTTTTTGTGCCAGTACTGGGGCTTGAACTCAGGGCCTAGGAATTGTCTCTGAGCTTTTTTGCTTACAGCTAGCACTAGAGCCATAGTTCCACTTCTGGCTTTTTGGTGGTTAACTAGAAATGAGTCTCACAGATTTGTATGCCTAGAGTGCCTTTGAACTGCAATCTTCAGATTTTAGCCTCCTGAGTAGCTAGGATTATAGGCATGAGTAATAGCACTCTGCTACAAAGAATGTTTTTATAACAAATAAATGATCATGATATAAAGCTAAATTTTGCACATTCAAAATTGCATAGTACTCATTAGTGGGCATTGTTGAAATTCCTTTCAATAACTTAAAGATAATAAAATGTAAAATTAAATTAATTTTATTTATTTATTTATTCTTTTGCTGGTCATGGGGATTGAACTCTGGGCCTGGGCTCTGCCCTTCAGCTCTTCAGCTCAAGGCTAGTAAGCCACAGTGCCACTTCTGGCTTTTTCTGCTTATGTGGTACTAAGGAATCAAACTCAGGGCCTCATTCATGTGAGACAAGCACTCTACCACTGAGCCACCTTCCCAGCCCTTAAAATGTTTTAATTGCACAGACAGTGGGACCCCAACTCAATGAACACATTTATATTTTTAAGAGGTTTCTACTTAACAAAAATATTGACAGACATCACTTGGTGGTGAGATTATGATTGATTTTTTAAATACATTTCTATGTATTTCTCATGTGTTCTATAATGAATACTTACTATCTTTTTGCCAGACTTAGGTTAGAGCCAAAAGCCACATAAGAAACCAAAGGAAAAATTTGGCTGAATAGCTCTTGCTACTGCTAAATGCCATCTTTTCCATAGGCTTCTGTTGTCAGCCCTGTCTTGAGAGAATTGGTGGTTGCCAGCTGGTAGGTATGCATAGAGGGCCTAGGGCATGGGAGTGTATAGTGGGGAGGAGGAATTTAAGGAAGAGCCGGACAGTCTCATTTCTCTGGGAGAGACCAGAGTGCTCAGAATCTGTGGTTAAAAGCAAAGCTCTCATTATGGTTAGACTGGAAATAAGGTCTGGGTCCAGCAGGACACTGAATATCAGTATCTGTGTTCTCCATTTCACTCACCAGCTTGAGGATCCATTCCCTGAGCAAAGATATTTGAACAAGTCCAAGTGTTAATTCAGACTAATAGTACACCTAATAATAATGTTCTCCCACTATCTTGTGAAAATGTGAGGATTTAGGTATAAATGTCTCCAATTATTTTGTGGTTTTTTTCCCCTGGAAAAAGAACTTATGGAAAGTCAGCATTGACTTTTTAGAAAGATATGTGAAAGTGTGTGTGTGTGTGTGTGTGTGTGTGTGTGTGTGTGTGTGTGTGTGTGTGTGTGTTACCATTGTTTTTTCCTTTAATTCTGGTGACCATTATTATTCTTTCTGGGAAATGAGACAGAATAACTGAACTGTCACCTTGAAAGGTTTACTTAATGACCACTTCATGTAAACACAGGCAGTCTTAGCTGAGATGCATGACTGATACCACTGAGCAGGCCTGCAAGACTGAATCATTCATCAAATATTAACGACATATGTTTCAATAGAACTGGAGCCCAGGCAATTGTAAGAAAAGTAAAGGGCCCCTAGGTTTCCTCATTGAGGGGTCATCTACCCATTTGGGAGTTCTGACACAATAACCTAACTGATTTTCCTCTAAGCCACATTTCCTCACACAGAGCAAAATTTGATGGTATTGTACATGACAAATACAATGAAAAGGCATTTTTGAGATGCTATTTTATAAAAGCTAATAGCTACAGCTCATTTCTTATCCATCAAATTATATTTTTCTAAACTCAATCACAGTTCCTCATGGATTTTTGGATTAATACACTGAGCAGTTAACTATAGTTGAGATGGTACAGTTCCAAAGAGAAATCACTCTCTCACAATACTCTCATCATATCTAAACTGGCCACCAGTTTCTATTGGTACAACTTAGGACTCCACACACTAATTGACTATATGTAAAATTATTGTAAAATATTTTTATATATAAGAACACAGAGGGGAGATGGGAAGGGATGGGAAAAGGAAACAAAGGAGGAGGCAACAATGCTTAATAAGAAATGTACTCATTATCTTGCCCATGTAATTGTAACCCCTCTGTACAGTATTTTCACAATAAAAAAGAAAAGAAAAGAAAAAATCCAAAACAAAACAAAACACAGAGATGATAGGCTAATAGTAAGATACTAGTTTAGTTAAGAACTATGATAAGCACTGTGGGGCCTCTTGGATTGTATTCATTACATATCATTATTGCACATTACTAACAACTCTGCCATTTGTGTGTGTGATCTGAGGAGGGGACATGAGACCACCAATGTCCATCGACCACTAATGTGGGACTTAGTGAAGACCAGCACCCCAAGCAGGACCAGACTGAATTCTAATGCAACATCCCCAGGGGGGTCACTCATCTATCAACCCTAAACTATTATAACAACTAGTTGCACACATTAAGAAGGGTAAAAAGCTGATCTCTTAGTCATAATGTGGGTAGCTTAGGATGCTTAGCAGTTTATATAGAACACAGAACAATTCTGTTCCGCATTATAATTTGGGAAAAACCCAGACCCTTTGTCTTAAAAAAAAAAAAACACACATTGAGACATTTGATTAAATCTTGTTTACTGCTAAAGTATGTGAAGAGCCTGGTATGTGAGGGTAAGCTTTAGCAATGACATCACTTGGGATTCCTGGACACACCAGATATTGGCAGCAAGCCATTCTCTATGGAGATGTTTGTTTGGTATTTGAAATATGCCAAACTTTGGCATCTTTGACAAAGGAGAAGAATAACAATTTCTTGTTAGATATAAATGATGTTCTTTTATGACCAAAAATAGTCAATAAGAAACTCAGTTTAAAAGCAGACTTTTCCCAATATGAATCAGAATTCAATTATTTTCACATATTAGCCTTGAGATTGCTTCTCTCATTTTTGGATAGTTTTGTATCTCATTTCTAGTACAGCTGTCTGTTGCCTTGAAGACTTTCACACAGAATTTAATCCTTGGCAATGAAAAGAAAGAATCCCAAGGGCTCAAATCAGTGGGGGAAGGAAGGGACTAGTCAAGTCCAAGGATTTTAATTTGAATTGAAAATCCTTTAGTCATGCCAAAGATGTGAAATTATCAAAGAAACAAAGATCGTACATTGTAAAATCAGAGGAAAACTTCTGCTTTGAAGAAAACACATTTATTTTCAATATCGAAAGTTGGATGTCAATTCTACAATAGGTTATTCTTCAAAAAAGACAATTGCTCTTATCTTTTAGAAATCCTTTGCTACTTTCTTGTAGGGATTGTTTTTCCTCCTAGAAATGTTTTGAAGTGATTAAAAACTAATTAGCACTTTTAAAAATTCAGCTTATAACCTATTAAAGTTTATAGTTATATGGAGGGAGGGGATTTCATTGTTACATTTTCACACATGTTTATAATATATCCCAATCAATCAAATTCCTTCTATTAGTCTAATATGCATTTTGATATAGGCTTAAAGCAGGACTGTTTGTTCTTAGTATTTGCTTTAGAAGCTGAAAATATATTCCTCAATGGTTCTCATTCTAGGCCTTAATTGTTGATTATTCTTCCTTGACTATCAATTAGTTAGTTGATTGCAAGCAACAGTTGCTGTACCTGATAAACTTAAGCAAGAAGGTGGATAGAAAACTGGGCAGATACAAAAAACATACAAGAGATGACAAGAAGAAAAAAAAAAACTAGGAGATACTATCCCCATGGCCTTTCCATTTCTCTCTTTCTTCTCCTTGATATATATAGTCTCCTTTTCTTATTTTCGTTTCTTGCCCTTTAAAATTTATCTGTTGCTTAATTTTATTTTATTTTTTGTGCTATTCCTGGGGCTTGAACTCAGGGCGTGGGGATGGTCCCTGAGCTTTTGTGCTCAAGGGTGGCACTCTACCACATTGAGCCATAGTTCTACTTCTGCCTTATACTTTTTTTAGAAATCTAACTGTTAAAAGTATAGTCCCCTTTGTAGACAAATGCCTACATGATTTCATTTCTGAAGAGATATTTCCAGAATTTTATTTCTTCCAAGCTACCAACTCCATCAAATTCTTCCATTATGCATAGAATTTAATCATTATAAAATAATTTCTTTGACTAAAGCAATGTCACCTAAGGAATTTACCATTGAAAGGTACTAATACATTATTTATTATATCATGAAAATAGTCAGCCTATATTGTCAGAGGTGTCCCATCTGGCCATATAAATGTGTCAGAACAAAATTAGTATTTACCATGGAGGGAAAAATAATAGGTATGTCCTCTGATTTGCTCTTTTTCTGCTGTATGTGATAAAACAGTGGTGAAATGAAGTGTCTCTTCCTTAAATTCCATTTACCTCAGCTATAAAATGGGAATATAATTCTATAATATTTGTTTATGTAAAGACAGTAAAATTACATTTGCAAAGCATTTACCATACTGCCTCTAACATAACAGATACTAAATAAATACTCAAATTCCCTCATTTAGGGCTGAGTGTGATCAGTTGGTAGAGCACTGCCAAGCAAGTGCTAGTACCATGTAAAAATACTTTTCTTTAAATTTTTTTTGTTATTATATAGGTGATGTATAGAGGGGTTACAGTTACATAAATTAAGAATACATTTCTTTTTGGACAATGTCACTGTTTCCCTCTCTCCCAGTTTTTTCCTCTCATCCCTACAAGCTGGATGGTTTATTTTCAACATAGTGTGCAGTGAGTACCATTGCTGCATCTTTTTAAAAACATTTTTTTTAGTTGGTCATAAGGCTTGAGCTCTGGGCCTAAGCGCTGTCCCTCAGCTCTTCAGCTCAAGGCAAGCACTCTACCACTTGAGTCACAGTGCCACTTCTGGTTTTCTGGTGGTTTATTGGAGATAAGAGTCTCACGGACTTTCCTGCCCCAGCTGGCTTTGAACCATGATCCTTCTATCTCAGCCTCTTGAGTAGCTAGAATTACAGGCCTGAGTCACCAGAGCCCCACCCATTGCTCTTTGTCTCTGTTTCTGCGCTTCCCTTTACATGCCCAAAGACATATAAACAAACCAAACAAAAAGAAAACAGCTAAAAAGAAAACCTCTTGTTTCCAATTCCTGGAGTTCATTTTGCTAAATATTATTTTTGTATGCCTTCCTGTACCTCTCCTAAGAGTATCCTTCTTTGATCTCACTGTGTATGAATGCATAAAGACCTGTATAAGTTATTATATTCCAGTGTATTTTAGATCTGACTTCCACATATGAGAGAGAAAACATGTGCCATTGATCTCTCTGAGCTTGGCTTACCTCACAACATGATTTGTTCTAGGTCCATCCTTTTCCCTGCAAATGAGATTGTAGTAAAAATCCATTGTGTATAAGTACCACTTTTTTTTTTTATCCACTCATTTATTTTAAGCCTTCTGGGATGTTTTCATAACTTGTCTATTGTGAACAGTGCAACAATAAACATGGATGTGCAAGTGTCTCTTTATGGTATCCTGGCTTGCAATGGTTCTGTGCAATAGGGTTCTTTTTTCCCCACATTCCTGCCAACATTTGTTATTGTTCAAATTCACAATATTGGCCAATTTTAACTGGCCAGAGATGGAATCCCAGAGTTGTTTTGATTTGCATTTCCTTTATGGCCAGGGATAATGAGCATTTCCTCTTGTATTTCTTTGTCATTCTCACTTCTGAGAAGTCTCTCCTTACCTCCTTACCTCAATTGCATCATTTAGCAATTGATTTATTAGCTTTGGGAGGGACTAGTATCTTGAACTCCTTGTATATTTTGGATATTAGGCCTTTTTCTGATGTATTGCTGGTAAACATCTTTTCCCAGTCTGCTGGCTGTCTTTCTAGTACAATAACTATGTTCTTTGCTATACAGAAAGTTTTTCGTTTACTGTAAACACATTTGTCAAGTCTCTCTCTTATCTGCTTGCCTCTGGGACTCTTCAAAGTTTCTGCCTATACCTGTGAGTTTTAGTGTTTCTCCTATTCCCTCTTGCAGCAATTTCAAAGTTTCAAGTCTGACATTGATGTCTTTGATCCACTTTGAGTTGATATTTGTGCCTGGTGACAAACAGGGATCTACTCTTAGTTTTCTGCATTTGGATACTCAGTTTTCCAACACCCATTATTGAAGAGGCTATCTTTTTTTCACTGTATCTCTTTGGCTCCCTTATCAAATATCAGATAACTGTAAGTATATGGTTTTATTTCTGTGTCTTCTAGTCTGTTCCATTGATCTTCAGGTCTGTATTTCTGCCAATACCAAGCTTTGTGCTCTGTAGTAGAGCATGAGGTCTGAGATTGTGATACCACCAGCATTACCTTTTTTGCATAGAATTGTTTTGGCTATTCTAGGTCTTTTGTTGTTACATATACATTTTAAATTGATTTTTCTGTATCAGTAAAGAACTTTTGGCATTTTGATAGAGATTACATTAAATTTGTAGACTATGTTTTGACACTATGGCCATTTTTACAATATTTTACCTAGCCGTAAGCTTGGAAGTTCTTTCCACTTCCTGATGACATATTTGATTTCTTTCTTCAAAAAAAATTTTTTTTTGGGTCCGGTCGTGGGGCTTGAACTCTGGGCCTAGGCGCTGTCCCTCAGCTCTTCAGCTCAAGGCTAGTGCTATACCACTTGAGCCACAGCGCCACTTCCAGCTTTTTTCTTTTTGCTTATGTGGTGCTGAGGAATCGAACCCAGGGCCTCATGCATGCAAGGCAAGCACTCTACCACTGAGCCACCTTCCCAGCCCCCTCTTTCTTCAAATTTTTATACTTTTCACTATAAAGGTCTTTTGGTTCTTTGCTTAGAGTTATTCCTAGACCTCCTGTCCCCCTTTTAAAGGCTATTGCAAATGGAGTTGTTTTCCTGATTTTCCCTTTGTTTGTGTGTTGTTTCTGTACAGAAAGGCTGCTGATTTTTATGAGTTAATTTTGTATCTTGCTACAAAAAAGTACTTTCTTTTAACAAATATTTAATGAACACCTCTCTGTCCCCCATACTAAAACTACAGGGGGAGGATTACAATGGGAGCAAGCAGGTTACATTAATCAGCAGTTTAATTAAAGGTCCAGAGATTTGCACTACATAAATATATAGAAAGAAACTAATTACAGGAAGTATTCACAGTTAGAGTGAACTCTCTGAATATATATATAGTTGATGCCTCTGCATGTTCAAGAAAACTTCCATTTCACACTTAGCCAAAGATGATTTTGGATTTTTGTTTGTT
Source organism: Dipodomys merriami (assembly GCF_024711535.1). Taxonomy (NCBI): domain Eukaryota; kingdom Metazoa; phylum Chordata; class Mammalia; order Rodentia; family Heteromyidae; genus Dipodomys; species Dipodomys merriami. Next base: position 994,392 of record NW_027203293.1, on the reverse strand, counting down.
TTTGCTGGAGTTTGAGCAATCTGCTAGGCAGGTACTCTACCACTTGGGCCATGCTTGAGCCTAAGAGGAATTGATGAGGCACCAGCAGGAGTAAGGAAGGGTATTATATCACGAATGAGAATGAATATAAGTGGTGTTGTTTATTTAGTTGTATGAAAATAGAACAATGAAGCCTGTTGAAATTGTTTTCAGAACGGGGAGGGAAACCAGATGCTGGTGGCTCACACCTTTAATCCTAGTTACTTAGGAGGGTGAGATCTGAGGATGGAAGTTTGAAACCAGCCCAGGCAGAAAAGTCTATGAGACTCTTGCCTAAAATTAACTACCAAAAAGTCAGGAGGTAGAGTTTTGGTTCAAGTGGTAGAGTACTAGCCTTGAGCAAAAAAGCTCAGGGACAGCCTTTCGACCCTGAGTTCAAGCCCCAGGACCTGCACAATATAAATAAATAAATAAATAAATTGAGGGATGCAAGGGACAATGACAAAGAGGAGGAGGTTGATTGATATACAATGTCTACATGTGTGAAATGTCATAATGAATCCTTATTTACAACAAATGTGTGCTAATAAAAATGTGCCCCAAAGTCATCAGGTTAAAGAAGATGGAAAGTAATAGGGTAAGTGACTACTATTTATATTCAGTACCTAAAAAGTAATCCAGGACTATTTGATATTTGAGCAGAACTTTAAAGGAAGTGATGAAATCCATGTAGATTCCTGGGAGAAAGGCCTCCCAAATAGTGGGAGCAAGTGCAAGGGAAATATTTTTAAGTGTATTAGATGTCGCATGCATGTAACTAGTAAGAAGTCACTGTGGCTAGACTGGAGCTAGCAAGCATAGAATTGTAGAGGTAAAACAGGAAAAACAAGTCAGATGAGTGGATCTTCTGGACCATTGTAAAGACACTGCATTTATTTTTTAGCAGTACAGTAGATATTGCATTTATATTTTTAGCATGGTTTTGACTTCTGACATGGTAGAATGGTAACTGAATGAATACTCCCTCTGTGAACAATAATGAGAACTGCAACCACCAATCTGGATAAAATGTGAAAGAGAAACAACTATGAGGCAGTAGAAAAGTAATAAGTGAAGAAGGATTATAAGGGACCAAGTTACAGGAAAAGGAAGAAAACCTGTAGAAGTAAGAGCAGGGCAGTTAGGGAGATTTTCCTTCAAGGCCATTTTACCAATTCTGGAGTAGAGAAGTTGAGAATCTAATTTTTGTCAGCTTTTAGAGAAAAGAAGATGATCCTAGATGGAAACTTAAAAATGTCAAATAGAATAAGGAGCAATGTGACAGATAAATACATGTATAGATATAGACTGTATAAAAGAACAATGTAGATCGCTAGCAAGATAAATAGAAATCCACAGACTGGGAGATGATCTTTACTAGTTATACAACAGTGACATCCTGTCTATAATATATTTAGAGCTCAAAAAATTAAACTCTCCCCAAACAAATCTTCAAAGAAACAACAACCCCATTAATAGTGGGCTAAAGACTTAAAGAGAGACATCTCTGAAGAAAAATAACAATGGCCAGTAGACACATGAAGACATGTTTAACATCTCTGGCCACAAAAGAAATACAAATAAAAACAAAATTGATATTATACCTCACCCTAGTTAGAATGGCCATTATCAAGAAAACTATTAATAACAAATGCTGGAGGAGCTGTGGCAAAAAAGGGATGCCACAACCCTGTTGGTGGGAATGTAATCTTGTTGAGCCACTCTGGAAAGCAGTATGGAGGTTCCTCAGAAGACTAAACATAGAGCTCCCCTATGACCTAGCTATCCCACTCCTGGACATTTACCGAAATGACCACAAACAAGATCACACTAAAGCTACCAGTACAACCATGCTCATTGCAGTATTATTTACCATAGCTAAGATATAGAACCAATTCAGATGCCCCTCAGTAGAAGAATGAATTAAGAAAATATGATATATATGTATACACACATACACACACACATTGGAATGCTATGCTTTCATCAGAAAGAATGGAATTGCTTTATTCATAAGGAAATGAAAAGACTTGGAAAAAATTATATTAAGTGAAGAAAGCCAGATCCAAAGAAACACAGGCTGCATGGTTTCTCTCATTTGTAATAGCTAGAATATGTCTACTATAGACTTAGCACAGGAACACAATAGCTCAAGAGCTAGGTGCATATGACCATATGAAGTGAAACTTATCAAAATGAACTCTAAGAAATGTACTGTTGGCAGTTATTTCTTTTTTCTTTCTTTTTTTTCCCCTTTGGTTTATGACCTGTTGTCACTGTTTTTCATTTCAATACCTTTGTCTTATATATAAGTTTATCTGATTTGCAAAGGGGACTCACAGAAACTGGGGACAAAGGTGAATGAATGCAACTATGATACTCACTAGACACTATGTTGGAAATAAACTTCACAACTTGGGGAGGAAGGTAGTAGGGGAAGTGGGAGAAAATGTTTAAAAAGGAATGTACTCATTACCTTATGTACTGTACCTATGTAACTGTAATCTCTCTGTACATCACCTTTATAATAAAAAAATAAAAAAGAGCAATGTAGAATGTTTTTGTTTTCTTTTTCTTTGTTCCTCTTTTCTTGTGGTACTTGGGATTGAACCCAAGGCCTCAGGTATGACAAGCAAGTTCTCTACCACTAAACTACATTCTCAGTTGTACTGTTTTATTTTGAGATAAAGTCTTGCTATGCTAAACATGCTGTCTCATGACTTACAATCCTCCTGACTCAGGCTTTCCAATAACTAGGATTATAGGATTATACCACTATGCCAAACTTTTGGAGATTTGGGGGTGGGGGACTTGTTTTATTGTTTGTTTTTATTTGTTTGTGTATGGTAGCACATAGCTGTAGTTCCAGCACTTGGGAAGCTGAAGCAGGAAGGTCCTAGTTTGAGTTACATAGTAAGACCTTATTTCAAAAAAAAGACAGAAAGAAAGAAGAAAGAAAGAAAAGAAAAGACAAGACAAATGTTAATTAAAATAAGTTTTTTCCCTCTTGTGGAATTTGGAAGAGGAAGTAGGCACTACCTCAGGAATCAACTTGACCACTGATTCAAAATGTTTTCCATGGTCATTTTCTATATGCCACTAGCAAATGTATCTTGGTCTCAATTAACATGGTTAAAATTATGTAGTTTTTAGATCCACTTAAGTGTGAATTTTAAATATAAAATAATCATATTTTAAATTGCCCCAATAACTTATAATTTGATCAACCTATCATATTATAACTAGAAGTCTGATGGTCAAAAATTATAATTATTACCTTTTAACTATAAAGAAATTTGGTCTAAAAATAAGAAATAACTGAATAATCCATAGTAAAAATACTTTTTGCCTGAGCAAATCAGCTGAAAATAAAACAAATTTTTATATTTTATATTTCAACTTCCATATCATGCTACACCTACAAGGAATTCATCAATTTTTTCCCTCACATTTTCAGATAGAATGTAATGTAACCTCCTCAAGTGAACAGATTTTTCCCCAGAAGACTTAATATTGTGAACTTAAGTCTGAAGCAAAGCAGAAAATCTTCTGAATTCAGATTGTCAGGAGGACTGCTTTTTACTGTTCTTGTCCTTTTTTACTGTCTGTATTTGTGAGTCAACTAGCATCTCCCCCTTCTCAAAAGCAGACAAATATGCTGTTTCCTTGTCAATCCTTGGGGAAACTAAACTTAATTTAAGTTTAATAAAAAGCACTTGAAAATGAGGCACTGTTAAGACAGAAATAATGTGTGAAGTGATGAACAATCAATTGGTGTTCAACACCACTCTTGTTGAAAGAGAAGGAAAAAAGTAGAAAAAAAAGTAAAGAAATTAGGGAAATATCAAAGCTAATGATCAGTGGTTAACCATAAGGTAGGACTGGGATTCTCTGTACAATCCTTGGTGGGATGTGTGTGCCCTGTGGGTCCTTGCTCTGTTTGTTGTTCTAGAATGTCCAAATGAAATGATCCTATCCATGCTAGTTTGAAAAACAAAACAAAACTGGTCATCACATGTCATTGAGTGTGTATTGTATAGACAGCAGTGAATCCATCGTGAACAGAGAGCTTTGCAATTACCTCCTGTACACGATCAAGTACTAGGCCACGTTCTTCAACATTTAGCCACTTCAGCTAGACCTACAGTACAGTTATTTGTGAGCTCCAGGCCTCCAACCACACTTGTTTCTGCTCATCTTCCTCTGTGTGAGTGGCCACAGGTTATTTCTGTTTTTAAAAAATTGTATTTGTACACTTGACTTTCTGTGTTTTTAAAAAATCCACTCTGCCTGTATATAATGGCTCAAAATCAATTTAGCAAGCATAAGATCCATTAGTGGGATTACCACTTGAGAATCGCCCCATTTTTCAATATATTCATCAAGCAATCTGTTAATTGGAGAGTTGGCAGTCACTATACTCAAAGTCACTGTGATACTGAACCTATACGAGGTGCCATTACCAAATGAAATTTTTGAGCTGTATAAATTGATATTTAAATTTTGTTCAAGATTTACATATTTCACGCAGATCATAGATCAGATTTCACATAGATCATTTCCCGTGTCATTACTGGGACTTGAACTCAGATTTCTTGTTTAGTCTCAAAGCTGGCACTCTACCATTCAAATCATACCTCCTGATCCTGGATGTTCTATCTTATTCAACTTAGAATAATAGAAGAAAAGAATGATATCCCTCTTATACCAAATCTACAAAAGAAAGTCTTTTAAAATGATTTATGACATGTATCAAATTATAAAATCTTGGGATCATTTTTAAACAACTAAGGGCAATTACCACCATATCTATATTATTTTTTACTTTCTTTATACATCAGGGACCAAAAAGTTCTAAGAACTTGTCAAAAAGAAAGTACCAAGGAAATCAAAAAGTACCATGTCATCAAAAACAGAATTTTGGCCTAGCTCTAGTAATTCATGCCAGTAATCCTACCTACTCCAGAGCAGAGTAGTTTTTTCTTTTCCCAAAAGAAAAAAACAAATAAACAGCTGGGTGTGATAGTGTGCATTTGTTATCCCAGATATGCTGGAAGTATAAATAGGTGGATCATAGTAAAAGTTGGCCTGGGTAAAAAGGAGGCTATCTCAAAAAATATACATATATATATATATATATATATATATATATATATATATATATACATGCATGCTTATATACATGTACATATATGTATATTTTCAGAACAAGAACAGTTTTCATTTCTGTTCAAGGAACTCTTCTATGGTTAAGAACTTAAAAATGATTATAAGGTTGTAAAGTTCACAGAATATGAACTGTCAAAATTAATTTTCATAGGTTTAGTGTTTTACTTTTTAGGCTAGAACTTGCCTGTCTTTTATTTTATTGATGTCCTTCTCTTGCTAATAAAATCATGGCCACTAACAATTTACTGAGAAAAGGAAAGCCTTTAATAAAACAAAACAACAACCCCCTTTCCCCCCTCCCACTAAGCCAGGTGCTGAGCTTCATGCCTATAATCCTAGATACTTAAGAGGCTATGATCCAGAGGATTTCAGTTTGAAGCTAGCCCAGGCAGGAAAATCTATAAGATTCCATTGCTAAAATAACCAGAAGAAAAACAGGCTAGAGACATGGTTCAAGCAGTAAAGCTCCAGCTGAGCAAGCATGAGGCCCTTAATTCAAACCTCAGTACTAGCAAAAATGATAAGAAAATGGATACCTCTTTTAAGTTTAAACCATAGTCCAGAGAGAAAGGGAGAATAATTTCACTCTGATTTTCAAAATAAATTGTTCCCCTGACCATCAAGAAGAAATGAAGATGGAAATAAGCAGTGTCAGGGGCAGCAAGACTCAGTTTGTGACAGAGTCTCTAAAATCTTGGCTTCCATTTCTAGTTGCAGCCCTATCTGTTTCACAAGAATCTGCCCTCCTGCCTCTGGGTCTCAAGCCAAAGGGGCTATTTCTACTTGCTCAGATGCAGAGACACAGGCTTAAAGTCTTGGAAGCACCGAGAAATATTTCAAACAGGAACCATGGCAACCTTGAGCAATCACAAGATTAACATGTCTTAAATAAAAATGGGACTCCTCCTTTCAGCTTTTAGCTCTGAGGAAAGGATGTATTTATGTCTTGGATTTCAATCAGATGAATGCAAATATTGTCCTTTTTTTTCCATAGGGTGTAACTCTGTAAAAAAAAAACACAAACTTCCATTGTTATTTCCACCAAAACAAATTGGTCAATAGGAAAACAAACAATTGCACAAGCAATGATGGTAAAGCAGTTTGGAAAAGTATAATATATTGCAGAAAGTTCAAGAACTGCTTGGCCCAAGCTTAAAGTTTATCTGGGACTCATGTGACATGCAAGGCAGATTGGAAAAGGCCTTAAACATCAGCCTGCAAACAGCAAAAAACATTGGTGAAAATTTATGTGTCAGGCATAATACTTAGATTTTCCACGGGTAATCTCGTTTCTTTACTACCAGGACTGCTGATCAGTTACCAGAAGAATTACCTTTATCCCCTTTGCAAAGAGTTTAAGAAAAGTAAGTTACTCAAGATCACATAACTTGTTTGTTTCATTTTTATTATTGTTGCTTTTGTTTGTTCACTTCTTTTTCTTTTTCTTTTCCTTAAAATGTAACAGGATTTCACTGTAACATTTCCCCCAGTGTATTCTAGTCAGCCCCCACCCCCGCCCCCAGCCTCTCCGTGGTTCTTCCTTCCTTTTCTCCCTAAAACAACTGCAACAGGTTTTAGTATTCTGTTTTCCTGTATGCAAACAATCTATACCAACCATTTTCATATTCTTTGATCCTCCTTTTTTAAAATCTCAACCCTCCCCTTCTAGTAACCTACCCCCAACAAAGCCTATTTCTCTTTCCCTGTTTCTCCAACCCTCTATTGACCAATGGCTTTCATTGTGGTTCTTTATGCTGTTTTCATATATAGTTGCAGTGTATTTCAAGGTAATCACTCTCTTTCCCCCTTTTCCCTGATATGTAATCCCTTAGATTCATGAGTTTGTTTGTTAAACCAGGGTCTCATTTTGTATGTCAGGTTGGTCTAAACTTGAAATCCTTCTGCCTCAACCTTTCAAGTGCTGGAATTATAGAGCTATACTACCATACTTGGTCTTACTGAAAATCTTTGTCAGATACTGATCTCCTAACCTTCCCTGCTGTTCTTTTTTCCATCTCCTTGTCCTTTGTCCAGCTCAATAGCTGTAACAAGCAATGAAGAAGAATAGAAATTCTTAATGCTCCCTAGTCTTCCTGTGAGGGAAAGGGTCTGAGGTTTTAAAAATCCACTTTTAAAACTTTGGAGACCTAGACCAAAAGTAGCGTATGAAGGCCGGGCACCGGTGGCTCACATCTGTAATTCTAGCTACGCAAGAGGCTGAGATTTGAGGATCACAGTTCAAAACCAGCCCAGGCAAGAAGTCTGTGAGACTCTGATGTCCAATAAACCACCAGATAACTGGAATTGGTGCTGTGGCTCAAGTGGTAGAGTGCTGGCCTTGAGCTGAAGAGCTGAGGGACAGCGCCCAGTCTCAGAGTTCAAGTCCATGGCAGACAAAAAAAAGTAGCATATTAGCATGTTTTGCATAATTATACTAATGACAACTGAGGCTGGTTTATAGATCTATAAATCTATAAAGGTCAAGAGACTTGATGTTTTATGGCTGTGCTAGAAATCATATAGCAAAAGACAGGGAGTGTGAATGTATGAGTGTATGTGTGAAGTGTGTAAGGGAAGAAGAAGGAGAGGGAGGAAAGAAGAAGGAAAGGAGGGAAGGAGGGAGAGAGAAGGGAGTGCAGATGAGAGAGAGAGAGAGAGAGAGAGAGAGAGAGAGAGAGAGAGAGAGAGAGAGACCTAGCGCCTGTGTTCTGTTGTCTCTCTTCATATAAAGCCGCTAGGACACACTCATGCAGGTTCTACCCTGATGACTTTACCTAATTCTAATTCCTTTCCTAAGGCCCTGCCTCAGTACACTATAGTCAGATTAAATTTCTACCTTCTTAATTCCCAATAATGAGAATAAAATTTTAGTATATGAATTCTTAAGAGACACTTAACCAATACCAAAACCACAGGAAAAGGGGAAACAGAAGAAGTTAGGAACTACTTAAAAGTAAATATATATATTATCATCACTACCACCTCCATTGTAATCATCATCATAATCCATCAAGGCAGTCTTTATGAGATGCTCTTATGGTAATACAGACAGAGTCATATGTATCAGTATGACCTCAAGCTATATGGGTTTGGGGCATCCATCTTTGTTCTACCTGATGAAGGATATTTGCAAATAAAGATCCAAGGTGGTTTGTGGGCCTAGGCCATCAGTAGGGCAGGCTGGGCATTACCACAAATGACTCCTTTCCTTTCCTTTTGCTCAGATAACACACCAATGGCTTTTGACAACAAGCTGAAGGCTACTCCTTAAAATTTTATATTCCACAAAAATCACACAGGTAAAAATGCTGCCTGTAGGGCTGGGAAGGTGGCTCAGTGGTAGAGCGCTTGCTTCGCATCCATGAGGCCCTGGGTTTGATTCCTCAGTACCACATAAGCAGAAAAAAAAATGCTGCCTCCCAATGTGCACAGGTTTTTTTTTTTTAAGTAAATAGAACAGTTTAACAGTTCTTTTATTGTCATCAATCAGCAAGTGACTATGCCAAAGAAGAACATGAACAAACATTGGCTTCCTCTTAAAGTGCCACAAATAATTGTAGAAATGCATATTTGCTAACACACACTCCAAGTTCTAAGCATGTACTTACGTCAACTAGAATGACAGAATCTTTGGCATCAGTAACTAAGACACTCCTAAAAAAAAGTTAGCTTATAGATTTATATTAAAACCACTATCTGGGGCTGGGATGTAGTTCGGTGGCAAATCACTAGTCCAGAAAGTACAAGGATCTGGTTTCAATCCCCAGTACCAAAAAACCAAAAGACACACAAAAAACACAGTTAAAAAAAAAGCAAAACAAATAACTTCACTTTCCAATCACCATTGTACCTAGGGGGGCTCTCCATGGGAAGCAGGGACCAACAACATGGCCTACTTTCCTGAAGTCTTTATTCTTGCCCTATTAAAATTTCAGGATTATCCATTTCTTGGTTTGCTTAAGTAGAAAATGACATTTTTCGATCTGAAGCAATGCTTTTAGAGAACATGCAATTAATGAATCCTTAATAGAACCATAAATAATAAAATTAAAGCAAATTCTCATTAGAGTTATCTCTTTTGGTACAATATCTCATAATTACATGCTACAAGAATTTTTTCTAATGGGCCTTTATCCCCAGCTATACTTTGGACCACACATAGAATAGGGAATATAATTTTCTGAAAAAATAAAATTATAACATGAAAATCTATTGAAGTATGCATTATTCATTCTGCCATTCTTTTCCCCTGTGAACAAAATAGAGATTTATCTCTTATTGTAATAATTTTTCTAATAAGTTTAAAATATCTTCAAACCAGATAACAGCATTTTATAAAGCTATTCACTTTGACAGTCTCTCTTTGTTCCAGGATTTAAAAATACACAAAACTTGTGCTTAATCTAATTCCTTGTTAGGTGACTGTGTCCTGCTTTAACTCCAGAATTGCTCTGCCAGGTGACTTGCCTCATTCTGAATTTCTCTGCTGACATCTGCAATAGAATCTTCTAAATAAAATGATTTTCTACTCTGATTCTTTTTCTGTGATGTGAGTAGACACCGGTACAGGTAAGAATAGAAAATCTTCATTTGCATTTATGACTTAGAGTAGAGAATGGAAATTTAGCCTCTTAAGACAGATTCTCTCTCCTTCATGGCTGCCTAAACTGCTGTTAGTTCCATGATGCATCCTACTTTTCAGTACCCACAGGGAGTCTTTGGTTCTAAGGATGATAGTACCATATTTTTGGTAATGTCTCCAAACTCAGCTGGCTTTGAATCGTGATCCTCAGTTCTCAGCCTCCTGTGTGGCTAGGATTACAGGTGTAAGCTACTGGCACCTGAGCTACTGGCCCCAGGCTCCACTGTGAGGATCTTAAGAACAAATCCTCCTTCAGTCTATTCTCCCAAGAAACTTTCTGGAAAGGACTGTGAGAGATACAGGCAGGTTAAATAAGGGAAAGAATGCTGAAACCAACCCATGTCCTAATCACATTCTTTGAGTCCTCTCTCTTCCTTAGTACCTCTCCCAAAGCCACTCCTCATTGGGAGTAATTACTGGTCAGTTTTCAGTTAGGACTTTCCCTAGAGGTGGAAAAACTTCAGGCCAATTCTAACTAACATACATAGTAGAACCCTTCACATGATTAGATTGACCTTTACACACCAGCAAACTCCTACCTAAGGCCTCATCCTTATGCATTGTACCTCATATATATACTTAATAAAACTATGGATGACAGTCTTGCACATGCTCAGATCCCTTCCAAATATCTGCCAATCCCTCATGATCACTCATTGCTCAAAGAACAGCCCACCATCATTAATTACTTATGAACTCCTCCTATACTTTCTGAGCCGTAGAAAACTGAACATTTTAACCAGTTGTTTACCACCTACCTCAGGCCCATTGTGTCCTTTAATGGTGTAATTTCTCTCTATTAAGTTCCTTGCTTGGCCACTTTATTTTTGTGTGTATTTTTTCTTTCATTTATTTGCTGAAGATATCAGAATCAGGGATCTTTACCTCTGAGACCATTCACCAGTAACAAGATATTATTTTAAGGGGAGGCATTAACCTGTTCACATTTATTTAATTATCATAATGATTACAATTAATGAGGATTCCACAACTTTATTTGTAGTAATGTAAGTAGGATGTCTAACTGAAAATTAGAAAACCAGTTGTTTGTTCTACCCAAAAAAAGTGTCCCTTTGTACTGTGGTCTGTTTGAGTCCAAACAGAATGAGTGGCTTCAAAAGTGGCCGCCTCTGCCTCCTATTCCAGGTATGGGTCCTTTCCCTTAATTCTTTTTTTTTTCCCTCCCCTCTCCCCTTTCTTTTTCTTAAAAGCAGGTTCTTGTTGTTACAGCCCAGGCTGACCTCAAGTTCCTGATCCGTCTGCCTCAGCCTCCTGACTGATTAAAAAAAAAGGTGCCAACTTAGCTTTTATTCCTTTTACTCCAATGGAAAGGAATAAAATGTGTTTCTTCTGCCCACCATGAAATGACACCAACATACAAAGAGCTATTACATACTTGCTAATTCTGACTCTATAAGGGGGAAAAAAATCAGGCTACAGATACAACTGAAACAAGAATCAAATTTCAATAATAAAGAAACCTGTGAAAGTTGTAAATTGAACAATGGTTTTTGTGGCCCTTGGAGCTGTTTCTGCTGAACATTTAATCATGTGCCTGAAAAACCAAATCCATATCCATGCCTTTTCAAGGTCATATCCATGACCTTTCCCTCTCATTGTCCTCCAATTATTTGTCCTCAATTCTTGTTGATGATGGGATCACTTCTTTAAAAAAAATAACAAAAAAACTTTTAAAAACACAACCAAACAGCAAGTTTGTGTATTATATTTGTGTATGTTATATTATATATACTAAAGTGAAATTATCAAAAGAAATTATGTTTAGTTGTCTTAATTATAGGCTTGTCTTTGGTATCTTTTAGCGTTTATAACATTCTTCCCTGTCTTTGATTGATTCTAGTGTCTGTCTATTGTCTGGAAAATGAATGTGGAATTAATCACTCCAGAAAGAAGGAAATGTTTACTTTTGTATCGTGATGGGTTGAGATGAAAAAGGGTAGAGGATTAAATTTTCACCCAGAACATAGTATAGTTGCACAGCTCTGTTGGCACTTCCTAAAACTGAACTCAAAATACTCAGAAGTGATTTTTCAGAAGACCTCTGCTATCCTTGAAATGAAATAGACTCTGTTCTGTAGTTGTTTCTCAGGTCCATCAAGCAGTCATTGTGCCTGCAGGAGAGGCCCACGCTGCTGGCCTTCTCCAGTTTCTCTTTCCAGAGACAATAAACAATCCCTCCCTGAAGAGTGGAGAGAAAGAGCTGGCATCTCAGGTTCAAAGGAGATGGGAAGTGTTAGGTGAGGTCAGAGATCATTCTGGTAGTCAGTGACTAAACTTGAAACCTATTCAGCAGATATGGTTCAAACAGACTGTGCTTAAAACAGAAATCATGAATCCAAAGGTCTTCAAATTTCAGGAAGTATGAAGTAGCTTTCTGTTTGTCTTTTCCAGGCCACTGTTGTTTGTTTGTTTTTTAATATAACATGATGTTTTACTCTGCCTGTGCCTTCATGGCCATGAAGGCTATGTCTGAGTGAATACTTCTTGATTTGTGATTTTTCCAGATACCTTCTTCTAGCAAGAGCTTCTCTCACATTTCTTTCAAGGGTCAAGTGTCCCCTTTCTGTTTTTTTAAAAAAAAAATAATTCATAGACTATAGTTTCACCTTGAAGCATTTACAGCATTCTATATGTGTTAATTTGGGGATACAGGGAATCACTGTTGGTGGTACAAGGAGCAGAGATATAAACCTCTTATAATGCAGTGAAGTAATCCTAGAAAGTTCAAGGCTATGAGTTCAAACCCCAGTACCACCAAAACAACAACAACAAAAAAAACAAAAACCAAAACCCAATACAAAACAGAGTGAAATAATAAGAACAAAGGCAGCCATAGTATATATGGAGGAGAGAAGACCAATCAATTACATAAACATTTCAATCATGAAATCCATCATCAGGAATCAATTATTTGCACAGACACGAGGTACAAGGAGGGGTGCCTGAGATGACAGGTAGTTGGTGACTCCTCACTCCTCCTCCCCCACCCCACCCCTGCTTATAACCCATGCAAGAAGATCATGAGCTAATTGTGGGACATGTTGAATTTAAGGTTCTGAGGATATGAATGAATATAGGGCACAAGTAGTTTATGCCTGGAGTTCTAACAGGAATTAGGACTGAAAATATAGACCGGGTCTTTGTGGTTGTCATAGAGATGTGTTGCTCAGATCTGTTGGTAGAAACTGCTACAAGGAGTGTAGTTGGCAGGCATCTTTCTGTTCCCTTACCTTCAGTCCACTGTAGTGTTGGCATGGGCTATGCCCTGCCTGAGCTGCTCCACCCAAAGTCTAGGCATAAGCCATGCCCTGTGAATTGCTCTAATACCATCTGAGGCTCTTCCTACTTCCTTCCCACTTCCCTTCTGCACATGTCTGACTGGTGCTATGGACCGAAAGCCCTCCCCATCTGCTCTTTCTCCTTGTCTCCTGAACACAAAATACTAAAAAGTGATTTTCTGAATCCCGCCAGTATCCTGAAATGAAATAGACTGGTCTCTATTTGTCTCTCAAGTTTGTCATTGTATCTCAACAGTGTTATGACTGCCCCGTAGACTGAGAAATAACACTCTGGTACATCTCAGTCCACCCTGGAGACCACCTATGGACAACTTGGCCTGATATAGGAGAGTTATCATATACATACAACAATTCAAAGAATGGAAGTAAACAGGATGGCCTGGGGTCAGCACACAGAATAAAGAGAAAGAAAGGCTTAAAATAGCTGGGCACTGGTAGCTCATGACTGTAATCCTAGCTACTCAGGAGGCTGAGATCTGAGGATCACGGTTCAAAGCCAGCCAGGGCAGAAAAGTCCATGAGACTCTGATCTCCAATAAACCACTAGAAAACTGGACGTGGTACTGTGGCTCAAGAGGTAGAGCGCTTGCCTTGAGCTGAAGAGCACAAGGACAGCACCCAAGCCCAGAGTTCAAGCCCCACGACCGACCAAAAAAAAAAAAAAAAAGGGGCTTACAATATTAAAATTAAGAAAAGAGTTTAGAGGGAAAACTAACACTTAGAAAATGATCTATCATACCTCTCTGAGCTAGTTGCTTTGACTTTCTAGGCAGGCACTGTGCCCCTAATCGCCATACCCATAATTTGCTAAGCCTTTCTTTTCTTTTTTTTTCTTTTTTGTCAGTCATGGGGCTTGAACTCTGGGCTTGCGGACTGTCCCTCAGCTCTTCAGCTCAAGGCAAGCGCTCTACAACTTGCCACTTCTGGTTTTCTGGTGGTTAACTGGAGATAAGAGTCTCACGGACTTTCTTGCCCGGGCTGGCTTTGAACCATGATCCTTAGATCTCAGCCTCCTGAGTAGCTAAGATTGCAGGCATGAGCCACCAGCACCCAGCTGCTAAGCTTTTTGTTTTGTTTGATATATAGTTTTTATTGGAGTTAGAGTTACATGAATAAGGTAATAAGTACATTTCCTACCGAGCAATGTTACCCCTTCTTTTGTTTTTCCCCTATGCTAAGCCTTTCTTAACATCACTATCTTTGGGGGGAGGGAGGAGAAACAAGTACTCATTACAGACTTATTGTGTAAATCAACATGAAATATGGAAGGGTCTTAGGAAACCACTTGCACATATTAAGGTCTCAGAAAATCCTGGCTACTATCCTCAGTTGTAATGGTTAAGGAATGTCTAAAGTAGTTGAGACAGGTTAAGGGAGGAAAAAGAAGACCTAAAAAGCAGTGCCATACAACCAGGAAGCAGAAGTTTCAACAAGGATAGTGGCCTCCGAAGTCATGAAGGATCAAGCTTGATACAGTAGTTGTGAGCGTGATTTGACTGACACCCGTCATCCCACTCATCACCAGGGTTGATTTTGCTGAGCTGTCTAACTAGGCAGGTGTCCCTTTCCTCCCTCACTACTCCATGTCTGTCCCCTTCAAAGCTGTACCACTAAGGTAAAGGGAATGATCATCCTTAATAGAGGACCATTCTTTAATCAAAGCAATACATGTAGCTTTGCTCCTCTGCTAGGACTTCTAAACAAGTTCTCAAGAAGGATAAGGTGAAATAATGGCCAACAGGCAAGTGTCATCCCCGTGGCATGTGGAAGATAGAAACAGAAGACAGTGCTTTAGGAGAGAATTATGGGTGAAAATATGGAAAGAAGAAGCAATTCCTACAGCCTCTAGCTTTAAAATAGAGAGTACAAAAGAGGGTCATGGTCAAATGGGAGCCCCAGAGCCCAGAGAAGGAACTATTTTATTATACATAGATGGTAAAAATACTCCAAGATGGGAAGAGAATGACCTTCTGGATGGCAGGAGGCCCTTAAGAATCAGGAAGAATGGGCTCTAGAGCACACAGGAAGGAATTATATGGCCAGCAGGGAGTACAGGTAATATTCTGAGATCCTGACATGTAAGGAAGAGGACAAGCAGAGGTGAGAAGAAATATAAAGCTATGCTCCAATGGTACCTTGTATTTTTCTCTCCAAAATGTCACCACGGTTAATAGGAAAACCAACTTGGAGCAAGTGAGAAAGAATCCCTTTCACTTATAAATACGTCCTCTTTTCCCCCAGCAATGTTTGGGCAATGTCCTGGGCTGAGAACATTTCAGCGCCCATTATCATTGTGGGAGGTGGCTCACATTATTTCCATTTCACAGATGAGGAGAGCTGAGCACAAAGAGACTTGAGTCATGCCTAACATGTTCAAGGTAGAGCAGAATGTTAATAAATATTTTGCTAAATGAGAGACCCTACTCTCAAATTGGTGTTTCTTATGTGATGCTTTTTCCAGCCATCATTTTGCTATGGAGTATATTCTTACATAGTTAAGTGTTGGATCAGTTATAAACTCCCAAGCTGTTACAGTAATGAAAAGCACACAAAAAGTGGCTAGAGGAGGAAATGCCAGGGCTACTTTATTTACCCCAAACAGAAAAGCTACTTACAAGATTATGACTGATTGGGAAATAAGATTTAGTTGGACAAAAACACTTGAAGCTTTAGTCCCTAACAAGGACCTCCCTGAGCGTCAGAATTGATGCATGTAAAGTTTTAGTTTGGTGGTTAATAATATCTGGATAGAAATGCCTGCCAGATCATTTCACTGAAGTATTTTGAATATGCTTTGCAGGTCTACAACTGAAGGGCAGCAGCTGATGTCAATGTGTGCAAGTTGGCTTTCACTGGTTTCATCTGGTGGAATAAAAAATAACCAATGTCTGTGGGAACACTATGTAGTTTCAGTTAAAATGTAGTTGGTGTTCGCACAATTACACCTAAAAGAAATGCTACAAATGATTATATGTAAAGTAATGAAGAGGCTGCTTGGTTCCAAATTTCTTGTAGGCAGGGATTGGGTCTCATTTAGATTTCCAAGATTCATTTGAGAGGACTGACCCAAGATTTGGCACACAGATGTGCTAAATAAATTCTTGCTGAATGAAGTTGGACTGTGTCAGTAATTGTAGATGGAGAAGTGGTCAAAGATCAGTACACCATTTAAACCAACTTTTTTCCTTCAAGAACAGAGAACAGAACTGTCACATAAAGATACTATGGCATGAAGACTCTAATTCATTATTGAGGTACAAAATAAATTATTAATCCCTGAGAATAATCCCTAGCCAGGGTTGTCTGTCACTACAAGGGGGAGGAGAAAGAGTAATTTTTCTAAATTGTAGTCTCCTCACCTTCAAGTCTTTATTTTGCAGCTCTCTGGAGCTATGGTTCTAATTCTCATTCTATTCCTCACTTACTGTTTGACCTCAAAAATGAGTCACTTAATCTCAGTTAATGTGTAAGTGTCCCCTTCAGTGAGAGCCAAAGGGGCTTGGTTGTATAGTTAGCAAATATCAGTCCTCAAAAATTGGATGTGTTATTCAGTGTCATCCATCATTGCTATAAGGCCAGAGGAAATGAATCAGAGACAAAGCCCCACGTGGACTCCCTCAACTCCTCCCAAATTAGCCCTTGAGACCGCTCATTCTGTGGAGTTTGTGAGAGAGAAAAGCTAAGGAAGCTGGTGATGGTTGCTCTAAATCCAAAAGGGGAGATTCCTTGGCAACAATGCATTGCAGCTATCTTGCCAGAATCACTGTGATTTGATCACCAAGTTGCTCCCTTGAAAAAGAACAAACCAGCCCTTACTTTTAAAAGACAAACAATAAAAACAGCTGTGCACATCAACCCTCAATATTTAAAGTGAAGTACTGGGCACCCATGGCTCATGCCTATAATCCTAGCTACTCAGGAGGCTGAGATCTAAGGATCATGGCTGGAAGCCAGCCCAGGCAGGAAAGTCCATGAGATTCTTATCGCTAATTAAACATCAAAATGCCAGCAGTGGAATTTTGGCTCAAATGGTAGAGTACAAGTCTTGAGCAAAATAAGTTTTGGAAATAGTGCCCAGGGTCTGAGCTCAAGACTTAGGACTAACACACACCACACACACACACACACACACACACACACACACACACACACACACACACACACACACAATAAGATGAAAGTAAGATGAAAGCTTGTAGAGTAAATCAATTATGAAGTAATTATGAATACTTATCTGGAATCTACCACTGGCTTGTCTAATTAATTAATTTGCAGGACAAGGAGTTAAAGTCACAGTCTCCAGTGCACTCTATTATTTAATCCAGCCTCATTCCTAGAGTTTTAAAAACAGAAATTATTTTCAAGGTTATGATGAATGCCTGTAATTCACGGCATTCAGGATACTAAAGCAGGAGTAGCATGAAACTGAAGGTAGTCTAGACTACATAACAAGAGCCTATGTAGAAAAAAAAGAAAAAAGAAAAACAAGCACTCAGGATGTTGCTCAGGGACAGAGCATTTGTCTAGTGGTGACATGTGTCTATGCCCTGGGTTCCATCCTCAGGACCCAAGAACAGGGAGGAGGAACATCTCCAGAGCCTTTAAGATAAACTGCAAAGATTAGATTTATGTACTGTTCTTCAGGAGCAATCTGAAAATAGGTCTTTACTGCTTGTCTCATAGTGATGAATGATGGATAAACTGCAGAAGAAGCAGAGGCTGAGATCTCCTTAGCCAAGCTCCCAGAAATTTCCCTGTTGCTTAAGCCTATATTTCCTTGGGAGAATTACAGACCCACAGAAAGCCAGAAGCTGCTACAAGCTTATAATCCTAACTACTCAGGAGGCTGAGATCTGAGGATTGAAGTTCAAAGCAAGCCCAGGAAAGAAAGTCCATGAGTCTTTTATATGCAATTAACTACTAGAAGGAGGAGGAGGAGAAGCAGGAAAAGGAAAAGGAGGAGAAAAATAAGGATAGGAAGGGCAAGAAGGAGAAGAAGGAGGAGAAAGAGAAGGAGAAGGAGGAGAAGGAGAAGCAGCAGAAGCTAGAAGTAGAGCTATGTCTCAAGTGGTAAAGCACTAGCCTTGATCAAAAAAGCTCTTGAACAGAGCCCAAGCCCTGAGTTCAAGCCCCAGGGATGGCACAAAAAGAAAAGAAAAAAATGGGGGCCTGAACAGGTAAAAGCCCACATCCATGGAATTAAAAAGGATCCTGAGTCTATACTCAGGACTTACCTCAGCTAAAACCAAGCTTGGGGAATGTAACCTAAAGGGTATGAACGATTTCAACAGCTGCAATTACAGGCCTAGAGGCACAGGACAATTGGAAATCTTGTAGACACTGTGTGGCCTAACTGGTCTCCATGCTGATGGAGGGGTTAGCTCGTAAACTGGTTGGTTGTATTCCCCTGGTGCAAGCCCACACTGTGGCATCTGCAGATATCAGGAAAGTGTCTTTGAGCCCCCATCACCTTGCTACTTAGCTCACAGCACCACTGTGTACTTCCTGGGTAACAGTACTAACCACTGAATCTTTTGGTAACACATGAAACATCTCATACTCTACTTGTAAGGCTGTAAGTCTTCCTTCCTTCCATCCTTCCTTCCTTCCTTCCTTCCTTCCTTCCTTCCTTCCTTCCTTCCCTCCCTCCCTCCCTTCCTTTCTTCCTTTCTCTTTCTTTCTTTCTTTCTTCCTTTCTTTCTCTTTCTTTCTTTCTTTCTTTCTTTCTTTCTTTCTTTCTTTCTTTCTTTCTTTCTTTCTTTCTTTCTTTCTTTCTTTCTTTCTTTCTTTCTTTTTGTTGGTCATGGGGTTTGAACTCTGGGCCTGTGCTCTGTCCCTGAGCTCTTCAGCTCAGGGCTAGTGCTCTACAACTTGAGCCACAGCACCACTTCTAGTTTTCTGTTGGTTCATTGGAGATAAGAGTCTCACAGACTTTCCTGCCCCGGCTGGCTGAACCATGATCCTCAAATCCCAGCCTCCCGAGTAGGTAGGATTACATGCATGAGCTACCAGCGCCTGGCAATGATAGTATTTCCAAGTGAATAATTCCTCAGCACAGCAGAGTGACTGGGAACCTTGGTGATGAAAAGCAGTTTGTAAATTTGTTGTCCTTTGACAGTACTTACAAGCTCCACGAGCCTAGGTAGAATTTAATACATATTCAATACATTTGCTAAAATGTTAAACTTTGAAATAATGATTTGTACATGGTTTAGAATAGAAAAGGTGATTTCTCAATGTTTAGAGGAGGTAGAACCTTTAAAAAGTCCATCTGAAAATGACAAACATTTAAAAGAACAATCTCATCCAAGCAGTAACAAAATATTCCAGTGGAACTGTACCCAACATTGAGGACAGCTCCTGTGGTCCCCTGCCAATAGCACAGATCCCATAAAGCGGTAACCAGACTGAGATTTTCATTCCATTGCTTGCCAAGGTCTATTCCAAAGGAGGGTTTGGCTTTTGATAGAAGTACAGTGAACAGCTCCTCCAAATTGCTATTTGAGAGAATTAAAATCAGACCCAATCCAATTATTTTCTTTGTCATTTACTTCTCCTATTGCAACTGTTAAGGAAAGTGATGGGGGACATGAGAGTTGTCTTCTGTCATGCCAAAGTCATGGGCCAAGAGCTTTTGAAGTGAACAATAACTCGTCTTTCTTTCTCTCTTACTATGGTTGAATAGTTACAGTCTCTTGGTTGCCATGATGATCATATTTTTTTTCAGTGTTCCTCAAAGTGAAGATCATTGTCTGGCATGTGCTCACTTACTTTTCTTTGAAGAACAGCACCTGGATTTTCT
Source organism: Dipodomys merriami (assembly GCF_024711535.1). Taxonomy (NCBI): domain Eukaryota; kingdom Metazoa; phylum Chordata; class Mammalia; order Rodentia; family Heteromyidae; genus Dipodomys; species Dipodomys merriami. The sequence continues at coordinate 974,441 of NW_027203293.1, read as the reverse complement.
TTTGGGGAGCCTTCCCTCCTTCAACTTCAGGATGGAGTTGCAAAGAAGGGACTATCCAAAGAAGGGCAGAAATCTAGTCCTAGGTAGTCTAACCTCAACATCCTGTGGTCCTAGATTAATTCAAGGACAAATCTGAGGTTACTCAGAAAGAAAGAGTCAGTGAATTTGCTGGAAGTATGGGAAATTCTCTTTATATGAAGATTTCTAGTTGACAAATGTAAGCAGTTTACCATTGTGGCCCTATGAAGTAACAAGCCTACCACAGAAGAAAGCAGAGCTGCCTGAAAGAGAAAGAAAAATGGTGTCATCTGAGCACCAGAATGTATATCCTCCTTTAAATATTTATTTATTTATTTACTTATTTATTAAGTACAAGTTTAGTCCCTGCTAGTTGGAACTGAAAGTGCTCTGATCAATGTGTAAAATTCTTGTATCCCCCTGCCCCGCCCAATTATTTATGTTTGATGTCTCCAGGCTTACTTTGGAAGTAAGAAGAATGGTAAAATAATTATCTATGTACTTCTCAAGTACACTAATTGTCAACAATTTGATGCACTAGCATTATCTCTATCTTTTGCATTTTGTTTTCCTACTATATTCTATGCTAACAGTATTATCACACTAAGAAAATTAAATTAACTCAATATTGCCTAATAGGTAGCTCATATTAATTTTTCTTATCTTTGAGGCTGTTTTAGTTTGTATATTTTATGGGTTCCTGGGGGGGTCATCAATCAAGTTTCTTGTAAGTGCATTTAATCTCTTAATTTACAATGATAAACTTAATATTTGCTGTGTTTGTCTTTTTTTTTTTTTGGGTCCGGTTGTGGGGCCTGAACTCTGGGCCTGGACACTGTCCCTCAGCTCTTCAGCTCAAGGCTAGCATCTACCACTTGAGCCACAGCGCCACTTCCGGCTTTTTTCTTTTTGCTTATGTGGTGCTAAGGAATCGAACCCAGGGCCTCATGCATGCAAGGCAAGCACTCTACCACTGAGCCACATTCCCAGCCCCTGTTGTGTTTGTCTTTAATGACAAATTTTATTTCATTTTTTTTGAACCTAGCTTGGTTGTCTTACAGGATGTACCACACTCTAGACTTATCTGAATAGATCTGTATTTTTTAGCACAAATACTTCATAGATACCCTTCAGTATCTTATTTTTTTTCTCAACACTATATATGAGAAATAACTCCTTTCAATTGAGTGTCAGTGGCTCACACCTATAATCCTAGCTACGCAGAAGATTGAGATATGGAAGATCAAGATTCAAAGTCAGATGAGGCAGAAAAATTCAAGAGAGTCCATCAACTTTTGTGACGGCCAGGAGCCAGGCTTATAATCCAAACTACTCAAGAAACTAACGTCTGAGACTGGTGGTTGGGAACCAACCTAGGCAGACAAATCTGTGAATGCTTATCTCCAATTAGCCAACAAAAACCTGGAGCTGGGGGGTATAGCTCAAGTTGCTGAACTCCAGTTGGGCACTCAAAAGCTGAACAAGAGCACAAGGTTCTTGTTTCCTACTGACTTCAAACCGCTAGTATCAGCACATTAAAAAAGCAGGGCTGGAGTCCTGGCTCAGGTGGTAGTTGGGCATCAGCTGAACAAGTGAGCAGAGGAGGTCTTGAGTTTAAACACCCCAGAACCCCAAAAGAACTCCATTCAACCCACAGTACTTCAGCAGGAACCCTCAGAGTTGCTATGAGTGTTATACATGGACACCAAAGAAAGTTTCCATCTCGTGGGCTTGCGGAGCTTGGGAGGAGGTGAGTGTGTGGCAGGTACTCCTGCCCACCTCATTCATGATGGGAGCTCACCGGCAGAGCGCAGCTTAGCTGGCTAGGCAGAGTGGGATGTTGAAGGGGCAGACAGAACTCTGATCATTGTTAAAGCTCCGGGGTCTACCTGTGCCTGAATCCAGGGCCACTTCTGGATTTGCTAGTTGTTATAGTATACATACTTTATAGTATACATACATTTTCTTTCTGTTTCAGCTCAGTTTGAGATTGATTTCTTCCCTTGCGTCTGAAAGACACTGACTGCTATGAGAAACTTAGACTTCATCTCACAGATTGAAGCTTCCAAAGTGGTTTCCTCTGATCATTGGTTTTAGACAGCCTTTGAAAAAAGAAGTTTCATGGTAAAAACAAGTTTGGAAACATTGATTTCTAGAACCGCCTTTGTGGATGCATTAGCACATTAAACACTAAGAAGTCACTGGGTGCCAGTGGCTCATGCCTGTAATACTAGCTACTCAGGAGGCTGAGATATGAGGATTGCAGTTAAAAGCCTGCCTGGGCAAGAAAGTCTGTGAGACTCTTAATCTCTAATAAACCATCAGAAAACCGGATGTGGCACTGTGGCTCAACTGGTAGAGTGCTAGCCTTGAGCTGAAGAGCTGAGAGACAGCGCCCAGGCCCAGAGTTCAAGCCCTACAACTGACAAAAAAAAAAAAAAAAAACAACCAAAAAACCCCAACAACAACAGAAAAAAAAAACACAGAAAAAAAACCCCCACAAAAATGGTAGGTTTTACAATTATATATTTTGTGACTAAATAAGAGCTGATGATCATTCATTTATTTTGGCTTTGTATTTCTTTTTTTTAAAGTAGTTTTAATTGTATAGCTTTATAGACTTTTCAAAACTATTCATTCTTGGAAGTAGTCTTGTTTATTCAATGTATGTTTTTGTGAACATTCATCCCAAAGTTCCTTTATACAAGATGTATATTTCACTTGTCAATTAATCAAAATAAAAATGATACAATAAAAAAACCCACTAAGAAGTCCTCTTGAGAAGGGTCTTGTGTGAAAAGCTACCCTCCAAATCCACTGGGCATTGTCACCACCTTGCTCTGTGCCCTGCAAGGCTGACTTGCGCTGTATTGATGAATTCCCTTTGACTTTAAAAGCTTACCTGGACTTGGCCATCATTGGGAGGCCTCAAAAGATCAAGAGGAAGGAGGAGAGTGGATTTATTCCCTTGGCTTGGCCCCAGCATAGTCCTCACTGTCATCTCAAGGGATTGATGGTGCTAGCTGACCTTCCCGTTCAGGGCCTTCTCTCCTTTGTCTTTTAGATGGTCCATGCCTCCTTTCTGGTACCAGCCCTAGGCCTCTCAACTCAGATCTTGCCCATTCCTTTAGTACATAAACTCTTGTAGAATTACTCATTTGGGTATGCTGTTTACTATCAGGGCCTGAAAAATCCTATAATCAGTCAATCTGTTATTTTCTTGCCTGTCCTGAGCCTTGACTTCTGGATCTGTCCCTGAGGTCCTTTTGCTCAAGGTTAGCAATCTACCACCAGAGCCATAATGCCACTTCCAGCTTGTTCTGTGATTTAATTGGAGATAAGAGTCACAGAGTTTCCTGCCCAGGCTGGCTTTGAACTGCCATCCTCAGATCTTAGCCTCCTGAGTAGGTAGGATTACAGGTATGAGCCACTGGTGCCTGGCCCAACAATCTGTTCTTTTCTAAATCTAGTAAGCCTATACCTATTTTTAAAATTGTTATTATAAAGAGAATGTACAAAGGGGAGTTACATAAGTCAGGTAAAGAGGACATTTTATAACTATTTCTTAGATGAAGAAAACCTATCACTGTACCACAGAATATGAGTTTTGACCTCATCCTTTGGTTAAAGGTCTTGATGGGGCAGTGGCTCTGGCACTGGTTTTTGACACAGGATCCTAGAAAGATGAAGGAAGCCAGACATTTTGTTCCTACAGTCTTTCCCTATGAGCACCTGGGATTCCCACCAGACTGTCAGGTTTGGCCTCAGCCTTTCCTCCTCTATATATGGCACCTTCTTGCCCTGGAAGCTTTCCTTCCTGTTTTTCTACTGTCCAAAGCTCACCCTTTCCAAAACACTCTGGTGCATGTCACTGTTTATCCTTCACCATGTCATAAAATTCTGCAGCTCACCCTGGTCCTAGCTACTCATGCGGCCACTGCAGTTTATCCAAGTCCATGTGGATAAAAAATTTAAACTTGTCAGAATAGTTCGATTTTCTCAAGTTTGACCCTTTCTTGAGCTAGATTGTAAGGTCCTTGATGACAGGAACAATATCCCCACTTCTTTTGTATCTTGCAACTTCTAGCAAATGCATGTTGCTCTACACATGGAGACGGTCTTTCCCTCTTCCCTTCTGGCAGTAGTAGAATTTGAACTTAGGGTCTTCTTTTGCTTGGTAGGTAAGTGCTAAATCACTGGAGCCCTGCTTCCAATCCTTATTCTCTCTAAGGTCTCACAGATTAGACCAGTCTTTCTCTTCTCACACCCATACCTCACCCCTACTTTTTTCCTTCTTTCCTTCCTTTCTTCCTCTCTCTCTCTCTCTCTCTCTATCTCTCTGAGAATCTTATCATGTCACCTAAACTAGTCCTGAACTCCTGGGCTCAAATTACCCATCCCAGAAGCCTCTCATGTAGCTGAGACTATAGGCTCACAACACCATGCCCCAGTACCATTCTTTCATACTGGTTCAAATGTTGTTATAGTGGAAGGCATTCACTGATATCCCAGACAAGAATGAATTCATAGGTTTCCAAAGGGCTAGTCCTGGTTACCCACCAAGGTAACATGTATGCATTCTGATATACAGTGTTATATGGAACTATTATTTATGTCCTAAGACTAGTTAATTCTTTGAGCAATGCTGTCTGGGAGGATTAACATATATATAAGCACTGGTGTGATTGAATTATGTCCTATCCCCAGTAAAGCAGAATGTGGCCTTATTTGGTAATAAGATCATGGCTTGGAGCTGGGAAGGTGGCTCAGTGGTAGAGTGCTTGCCTTGCATGCATGAGGCCCTGAGTTCGATTCCTCAGCACCACATAAGCAGAAAAAGCTGGAAGTGGTGCTGTGGCTCAAGTGGTAGAGCACTAGCCTTAAACTGAAGAGCTGAGGGACAGTGCCCAGGCCCAGAGTTCAGGCACTATGACTGGCAAAATAAATAAATAAATAAATAAGATCATGGCAGATAGAATTAGTTTAAGGTGAGGTCATTTGAAGTAGGGTAGTCAACCTGACTAACATGATGAAAAGAGGACTTTGGACACAGACATGTACACATGTGAAAACTGGACCTGTGCTGCCTCAAACCAAGGAGCATCAGATTGTCAGCAAATTCCCATAAGGCAGGTGAGAGGCAGATTCTCTCTCAGTCTCTGAAGAAACAAACCCTTCTGACATCAATATCTTGGCTTCCTGAACTGTGAAACAATCAGTCATTGTCCTTCTAGAAACCCAGCTGTATCCTTTTGTGGTAGGCCTAGCAAACTGGCATAAGCCACCTAAGGACAAGCACTGTATCTTGGAACTGGGCATGGTAGTGTATGCTTGCAATTCCAGCACTTGGGATGATGAAGCAGGAGGATTGAAAGTCTGAGGTCAGCCCAGGCTACATTGCGAGACCTTTTTTCTTTTTTAAATTATATCTTTGGGCTTCAGAGAGAAGAATTCTAATTGTGGACCTATCATTTGTTTCTTATGTCATTTCTTGGCAAGTTATGAACCTCAACTTTCTCCTCTGAAAGATTTAAAGAATTTAGACAGTTGTTTTAAGGATCAAAGAAGATACATCCAAATGTTAGGCACAGTGTCTGGTACCATTAAAATGTTCAACAAAAAAGCTGTGTCTTGTCATTCTGATCATCTTATTTTACAAATGAGGAACTGGACCTAGACATGCAAAGTGTCTGTCTAAGCTCACATTGGAACGTAGCAGCAAGTGTGCCAAATCAAATCAAACCAACCAAACCAACCCCTGCCCAAACACATAAAACCAAGACACCCACTCTACCTGGATAGCTTCAACTCCTACACATTCCATGTCTTCCCTTTGTTTCCTAAAAAGCCAATTAGCAAGCTGATACTCATTGGATGACATTTTGACCATGTTTTTTCCACTCACTGCTGTGTTAGTTAGGGCCTTGGATTTAAGGAGTGGGCTTTTATGTGGAAATTTCCCCCCATCCATAGGTAACTGAGATAAGTTGAATCTTAAGGCAAACTACCCTTCGTTTTTGTTGTACTAAATTAAATTGTGGATTTTTTTGTTTAAGAATGGTATGAATTACATATTTATATAATTGGTCATAAATGAGAGCACTAATGAAGTAGTAAAATTTGTAGAAATGAGAGCACCACTGCTTTGTAAGCAAAAGTACTGGCTGTACAACTGTTATCAAATGATGTTGGATTCATTTTAAATCCATATTTCTTCCAAACACAAGTGCTTCATCTTATTTTGTGTACTTCACTTTATTTATTTATTTATTTATTTATTTATTTATTTATTTATTTATTTATTTATTTATTTATTTATTTTTGGTCAGCCGTGGGGCTTGAACTCTGGGCTTGGGTGCTGTCCAGCTCAAGGTGAGTGCTGTACCGCTTGAGCCAAAGTTACACTTCCGGTTTTCTAGTGGCTTATTGGAGATAAGATCCTCATGGACTTTCCTGCCTGGGCTGGCTTTGAACCGTGATCGTCAGATCTCAGCCTCCTGAGTAGCTAGGATTACAGGCATGAGCCATGGGCGCCCGGCTTTTCACTTCATTTTTGTACTGGTAATGGGGCTGGAAATCAGGGCCTCAAGCTCTTGCTTGGCTTTTTCTGCTGAAGGCTGGTATCCTGGTATCCTACCACTTGAACCACAGCTCCACTTCTGGCTTTTTGGTGGTTAGTTGGAGATAAGAGTCTTACAGACTTTTGTGCCTGGGATGGCTTCAAACTTCAACCCTCAGATCTCAACATCTTGAGTAGCTAGGATTACAGGTATGAGCCACCAACACCTGGCTGGACTTTTCATCTTTTGTAAATCACCTAATAGTTTATTCTTCTAGAGGTACCCTTCTTTCCTCTCATTTGGGTCTCAGTCAAAATGAATAGAATAGTTGTTTCTTTACAAGACAATCATATGAAAATCATACCATCCTGTTCCATAAGGACACTTATTCTTCTAACATAGGTAAATATTAAAACTATTAAATTACAAGTTTCCTATATAATTGGTAATTAGTGGTCATTTAAAGATGCATCAACCTGTTGCTTGTCCAAGTATCTCTCTTTCAACATGATGAGAAAACACCCATGAACTGAACAACTGAAGTCAGGAAAGTTTACTGCCACCCTGCAAAGAGGTTGAGGAGCTTACTGGGTAGAGGTCATGAATCTATCATATTACTTTAACATGGAAGGTGCTCTGTGAAAGGAGTGAAAAAAGAAGCATGAAAGAATGATTCAGTTCTGAGATCTCACCAGACTTCTCTGTTCTCTTCCATCATGCCTTGCATGACAACTTGAATCAGCGAAATTTCATTTTTCAGATCCATGAAGGATATTGAAATGTCTCTTCCTGAAACAGACACTTAGAGGTTCTTCTTGCTGAGATAAAGCTGTCAAGAAATGAAACTAGAGACATCATTTTTAAGAGGCTAAACTTTAAAACAACAACAACTTAAGACTACCTTAGCCATTCTTTTCTCAGGAACTTCACCAATATATCAGACACTGTACTATTTAGAAGCTGAGAGAGGGAGAATTTTGAAGAAAATGGAGGGGAGAGGGCAAGGCTTCCTCAAGCTGAATCAGTTCTTGCTTTCAGCTCTCCTCTAAGGCAGCTAGATGCTCCCAGGGGCCAACAGGGTAGGGTAGAGAGTAACTCTGCAAGCTCTCTTTCATCAGCTTGCAATTTCCACAGCGTCTGCCTGTGTTTTCAGGTTTCACGAACCAATCCCGTCTTGTTTTACATAAGTCCCTGGTAAAGAGCATTGTTGCTAACAGCACAAAGTATCCTGTGCTTTGCTCCTGAGTTTTTTCCTGGTGTGTGTGTGTGTGTGTGTGTGTGTGTGTGTGTGTGTGTGTGTGTGTGTGTGTGTGTGTGTGTGTGTGTGTGTGTGTGTGTGTGTGTGTGTGTGTGTGTGTGTGTGTGTGTGTGTGTGTGTGTGTGTGTGTTGTTTTTGTTTGTTTTGTTTTTACTTAGGATTAGTATTGATGGTCCTCTGTCTTCCTAAATGCTAGGTGACTATGAAGACGGCAGGATGTGGAGTGGGAGTATAAAAAAGAAGGTTTGGGGTGGCAGAAAACCTTCATTCTTCTCCAGCAGAAGCAGAAGTTCTAAGCTTGACTTCTATTTGTTTCAGAGGCGGCAGAGGGTTTGGGGGTTTCCTGAGTCCCTTGCCTATTTGTGTGTGTTTGTAGAGAAGAGGGTTCCTGGCTCTCAGAGGTCTGTGTTTTGTTTTTTATTTTTTTTAAGAAAAGAATGAAAGATTACTGCTTCATAGAAGGGTTTCATAGCTTTGGGGGAAAAAGTACAAATTTGACCTTAAGTGAATGTGAGAGGTTGAACTGGGTAGACAAATACAACTCTTAAATATCTAGTTATTGAAAAATAAAAGAAAGAAGAATGTTGAGATACCACTTTTGCAATTTTTTAAATACCAGTTTTATTGGCCATATGAAACTTGGCAACACATTTCTCCTGACCTCATAGAACATACTTTCTTTGGCAGAATAGAATACACAAATATCCACAAACAGGAGAACTAACCCAGTTAAGATTTACAGTATGAATTGAGATTGGAAGAGATTGGAGAATTGGGAGGAATCATTTGGTTTGCTGTAGAATTAAGCTGATTAAATCTTGTATCATGGTTAAAAAAACAAACAAACCTGTGAAGATGATAGATGAGACAAATTATGTGGCCCCAAATAATTTCATGTATGCATTCTTTTATTCATCTCTTTTATTATATCGGGCTGTTGGAAGCACTTGGCAAAAAGAATAAAGCAGAAGTTCTGCCCTCACAAAGTCCTCTGAACAGCTTTGAGGAGGTTCCTTTATCTAGCCACTCAACACCATTCACACACCCTTTAAGTGTTCATAGCCTCCAGCCAGAACCATGTACCTCACACCTCTCCAGATCTAGCTGCCTGCCCTGTGTCCAAATCTGTTTCTGGTCAAAGCTTATGTTCATCACCATGGTTCCACCTCACTCCCTTGGCTAGACTCCAGCTCTCATTTCTGGTTTCACTTCTTAGATTCACTTCCTACATCCTGTAGGCTGATTTTTGGTCCTCCGGGGAAATTCTTGTCTAGTCCAGCCAAACGCTAAGGTTTTGGCAAGTAGGAAGAAGCCTTCATGGCTGCCTCTCTTCCTCCCAAGTAGCCAGACATTCACAGTCTATAAAGACAAATGGGAATACAGTAATGGAGAAGTAATGCTATTCGTGCCATTGTTTTATTCTCTTTGCAATATTGGAGATTTGAACTAAGGACTTCACATTTACTAGGTTGGCACCATACCAGTTCTGTTTTCACTGGTTAATTTTAGAAGCATGCCTGGATCACCATCTGGCTATTTTTAGGCTTCCTATTGTCTCTGGGATCACAATCTAGTGCTACTAGGTTCATTTCCCTCCTGTGGAGACTGAGTTTCACAGGCTTTGCTGGCTAGGCTGACGTCAAACCATTCCCCTTCCATCTCAGCTTTCTAAGTAGGTAGGATCACAGGCATAACTCATCTACCTCCTATGAACTCTAGACTCATTATGTCATTCTTTTTACTTGGATTTGAACTTGGGACATTGCACTCGCTGGGTAGGTGCTCTACTACTTGGACCACACTCTCAGACCAATTTTATTTTATTTTTGAGAAAAAGTCTCTCACTATGTAGTCCAGGATAGCTTCAAACTCCTCTGTCAGACTCCTGATTGCTGGAATTACAGTGCTATCATGCTATTTTATTTCGTGTGGGGCCCATTAGTATTTTGTTGTTATTGTTATAAAGGTGAGGTACAAAGGGTTTACAGTTACATAAGTCAGATAAAGAGTACATTTCTTTTTGGACAACATCATCCCTTCCCTCTCTCTCTCCCAGTTTTTCCTTCCTATCACATTATTCTTACAGGCCAAGTTAGGTGCTCTTTCACAGAAGTGTGAGTTGAATCTGATGAGGCCAACATGGCTTCAACATGAACTTTCCTAAAAGAGCATCCATTGGTTCAAGCCAGTAAGAAATCACACAGATGATAAATGACCAACTCCCAGAATCTTAAAGGAGTAGAGTAGGATGGACTCCAATATCAGATTTACCTTTGTCATATTGGTGTGGTATGGTATGCTGGTAGTGGTGTGTGTGTGTGTGTGTGTGTGTGTGTGTGTGTGTGTGTGTCTGAATGCAGAACTTTGTACATGTGCTCTACTGCTGAGCTATATCCTACCCATAGCCTTGCCAATTTTTTTAACAGAAAAATAAATAAAAACACATCCACTTAAGACCCACAGGGAGCTTTTTGACACATTCCTACCTATCCAATGCATTCCCCAAACAGTTCAACTATAAATGGGAAGCAAGATGTATCTCATTTTGTATATAAAATTGTCAGGGACTATCTTGATCAATTTATGTGATCTATCAGAGTCCTTGACACTGGATGCTTCCTTAAGGGTTCCAGAGGGAAAAGTAAGGCCAAGGAGAAAAGCACAAGTGATAACAACAGCCAAGACTGATCTGGGTGTGCCAATTACATTAGTCACCATACAAGTAAGATAGTGCTAAATTTACATTCAGCTCCTGAAAGGAAGAAAAGAAAAAAAGGTGAGTATAGAATAGTCCAGATCTGTTCAACACAAACTATATTCCAACCAGTAGCATTATAGCAACTGGCATTGAAAATGCATTTTCCCAGCACCCCACCTACCCCCTCTACACCCTCCCTCCCCCGCTGCCCCCAGCCACAATCTGCATGCTAAGGGATTCCCCCAGGGATTTATAGGCACTCAAAAGTTTGAAAGACAAAGAACTGCTTACTTTGGCTTTTTTCCCTGCCCAGCTTAAATTACATTCAGTGTTAGAAAACAGAATTTGAAAACTATGACAAATGAGATTTGCATGGGTATGTGGATAGGGTGTGCAAGAAAGATCATTAGCGAGAATGGAAGCTGATCTAAGTAAGAGTTTTACTTCTTGAGAGTGGACCTTAAACAGCTCTTTTCCTTTGAGCTCTCACTGTTTTGCATTTGTACATTGTCAGGGCCTAATTTTACAATAAGATGGCTCTGGCAGACAGGGCAGAGTGGGAGGTACTTCTACCCAAGGTTAACTATGCCCAAGAGTCTATTTCTTCCATCTGCAATACAAACCTTTTTTTTTTTTTGGTGGTCGTGGGGCTTGAACTCTGAACCTGGATGCTGTCCCTAAGCTTTTCAGCTCAAGGTGAGTTCTCTACCACTTGAGCCACAGTACCACTTCCAGTTCTCTGGTGGTTAATTGGAGATTAGGGTCTCCCAGACTTTCCTGCCTGGTCTGGCTCTGAACCTTGATCTTCAGATCTCAGCCACGTGAGTAGCTAGGATTACAGGCATGAGCCACTGTGCCCAGCTTGAACCTTTTTATTCTTTCTAAAAATTGTAAATTATCTTTAGGAATTTGTACAAAATGGTTTCAATTCAACATAACAATTTATGAATACAAGATATCTTGATCAATGTCACCCCCACAAACCTTTTTTTTGTGTGAAAATAACGTACAGAGGGGAGTACATTTCTTATCAAGCATTGTTGCCTCCTCCTTTGTTTACCCTTCCCATCTCATATCCTCCCCCCCCACCAAAGTTATAAAGTTCGTTTTTCGACATAAGGATTTGTAGGTCTCATTGTTACAATGGGTCCACCTGTATCCCTATTTAAACGATTTGTTTTTTCCCTTCCCCTCCACAGATTATACCAACATCAAATACAGTGAAAGCAGGGGTTATACTGTGGGGGAGGGACATACAAAGCAACAAAGAAACCATCTTACAAATATGTTAGGAACAATTGCATGAAAGCAAAGACATTTGAATCCTTATCTTGGAGTTCATTTTACCTAACATCAACTTATCTGACCTTTTCTGCTTGTCTCAGACATAAACTAGTTATTGCAAATAAGGGAAACCATGGGACCTATGTTTATTTGGGCCTGGCTTACTTCACTTAATACCCAAATGATCACAAACAAGACCATACTAAAGCTACCAGCACAACTATGTTTATTGCAGCATTATTTACCATAGCTAAGATATGGAACCAACCCAGATGTCCCTCAGTAGATGAATGGATCAAGAAAATGTGGTATATATACACAATGGAATTCTATGCGTCCATCAGAAAGAATGACATTGCCCCATTTGTTAGGAAATGAAAGACTAGGAAAAAATTATATTAAGTGAAGTAAGCCACAAACCTTTTACTTAAAAAAAATCTACAGTATATCTTTCTTTGTGATAAAATTTCTGGATCACAGTTCACATCTTCTTTTCAAAATTATCATTTCAGCTGGGCCCCAGTGGTTGTACCTGTAATTCTAGCTACTTAGGAGGCTGAGATATGAAGATCGCCATTCAAAGCCAGCCCAGGCGAGAAAGTCCATGAGACTTGTATCTCCAATTAAGCATAGGAAAAGCTGGAAGTAGAGCTGTGGCTCAAGTGGTAGAGCACTAGCCTTTATTCCTCGAATAAACATAAAAATGAAATAGTGAATAAACAAAAGTTGGTGTTCACTGCCATTATTTCAGTTGCATTTTCCATGAGCATTCACATATTGCCATAGTCTGGAGGCCCTGGGTGTCCATTAATGTTTTTCTGTAAAACAGTGCAGCTTAAAGCTTCTAAATCCCAATTAGACTGCTCAAACCAACTGAGATGCCACAAATGCAACCTAGTGGCTTTTCCCATGGGAAGTCAGAGAAGTGGAAAATATTTCAAGCAATTTGGCATGCTTGCCTAACCCTTTTGTGGAAATTCCTGCACTAACAATTTGCAATTAAAGTGAAAGTGAGTAAAAATAGAATGACCTCTCATTTCCACAATGACTGTATTTTGTAGACTGTGGTGTATGAATGTTCTTTACATCTCACCCATACATAATGACAAAGAAACCAAAAAGCACCAACTTTCTTTGTGTCTAGCAGTATAGTAGGTATGTCAGGGTGTAAGGTTCTGTTGTAGCCTTTATGACAATCTAGCTAAAACAGAATATAGACATAGCTGATCAATAGCCAACGGAGGTCAGAAAAACAGTCAGTCCAAATTACAGTTGTAAATTCATACAAGACTGTCATGATGACCATATTTTGAAGTCACTCCCCAATTTGATATCTTGGATTGAGAACTTCTCTTCATCAGCCTAATAAAGACTTCATTTTGCATGATAGAAAAATTTATATATCATACAACTGTACTTATACATATATATATATATATATTTGTGAACTTAATGCTGTGAGTTATCTGTTATTTCTTTTCTCTAGTCTGGATAAATATGAGTACTGGGCTCCCTAAAAAAGTTTTGAGATTCATTCTGCTAATGTCATTATGCCATGATTCTTTCAAACATTTCTGAGATGCCATCAGGTAGTTATATGTTTCCTCTGAAATTTTAGAAACTCTATGATTAATGAGTCGAGTGTTTTTCATTTGATGATGGAAAATATCCACCACAGGAATTTTTCTGGAATTCAATCACCTCCATATGCTAAACAATTCAAGTGGATCTAGGCTGTTTAGCAGAAGAGACAACTTGTAGGTGAAAATAAAAATGATTGGCTGATGAACTGAAATTTCAAACTAAACAGAAACCACATGCCATTCTGCCAAGGGACTTTGAGTATTAAAGGAGCCCATGAAATGCTAGGTGGATGGATTTTTTTTTTTTTTTTTTTTTTTTTACAAAGGACGCCTGTCAAAGATATTTAGGCAAGGTGAAGATCTGAGTTCTCTATTCAATCTTATTTTATTTTATTTAATTTTTTTTGGGGGGGTCCGGTCATGGGGCCTGAACTCTGGGCCTGGGCACTGTCCCTCAGCTCTTCAGCCCAAGCCTAGCACTCTATCACTTGATCCACAGCACCACTTCCAGCTTTTTCTGCTTATGTGGTACTGAGGAATCCAACCCAGGGCCTCATGCATGCAAGGCAAACACTCTACCACTGAGCCACCTTCTCAGCCCCCTCAATTTTATTTTTTAAGGTGACTTTGGCCCCAGGTAAGAGGAGTTCGAGGAGCTGTGTCTCCGGATCAAGCCCAGTCATATGAAGGGAAAGAAGAAAACTTGATGATCTGTGGAGATGAGGGGATAGTAAGGGAATTCAGTAGTAACGGAATTTTTGCTTCCAGTGTAGGTGGTTGGGTAGTGGTTTTGTTTTCTGAGTTAGAGGACACAGGAAGAAGGAAGGAAACTCTTAGACATGTACATGGATGAAGGCGCATGCTGGTTGATCTTGACTGTCAACTTGAGACTGAGGGACACCTAAGAGATTAGTGAAGCACACTTTTGGGTGTGTCTGTGAGGGCATTAATTGACTTGTGGGAGGATAACTGAGGAAAAGACCCTTCCTGAATGTGCGCAGCACCCAATAGGGAAGGGTTATGGATGGAAAAAAAGCAGAAGCCTCCCACCAATCAGGCATGTGCTCTCTCTCCCTCCCTCTGTGTCTCAGCTACCAGGAGGAGAACAGTTTTGCTCTGCCACTCCTTTCCACTATAATGTTGTGCCTTACTATACCTAAGAAACACCAGAGGTGGCCAACCAGAGACGAAAACTTCTGGAGCCAAAAGAAATATTTCCTCCTTTAAGTTGATTTTTCTCAGGTATTTTGTCATGGTAATGAAAAACCCAGGAAGGGTTGAGACATAGGTACAGTGGTTTGGGACAGCAGCATAGAGATATGACTAAAGTTTGTTCATGGCATGAGGTTGTTTGTGTCAGCTTTTCACTGCTGTAATAAATACTTGAAATAAATTAATTAAAAAGCTCAGGTATGTTAGCTCTTACTGTAATCCCAGCTACTCAGGGTAGAGATAGGGAATATTAAGGTTAGAAGCCAGTTTGGCCTCAAAATGGTAGCTAGACTCTATTCCAACAAACAAGCTGGGCATGGTAATACACAGAGGCAAAGGAAAAAGGATCACAGACCCAGGCCAGAGCACACAAAATGTGAGACCTTATCTAAAAATTAACACACAAAGGACTGGAGGTTTGGATCATATAATAGGGGTCTGAGTTTGAACCCCAGTTTATTCTAGCTCACAGTGTTGGAGGTTTCAGTCCATAGTCCACTGGCTCTGTGGCTTTGGGCCTGGGTAGTGTATTATATCATGGTGGGAATGTGTGGCAGAAAAGGTCTGTTCACCTGTGGCAGTTAGGTAACAAAGAGAGTGCTGGAAGGGACCAGGGCTCAATATTTCCTTCAAGGGTACTCCCCAAGGACATAACTTCACCCCACTAAATCCTATCCTGATGGTTCCACCATCTCCCCTTAGTGTCACAGGCTGGCAACCAAGCCTGTAACACCTAGACCTTGAGAGGATACACGAGGTCCAAACTACAGCATTGTCCAAACTATGTACAAAAAGGCACAGTGGGCACAAGTTAAGGTAGAACAATAAGAAGGAGTAGAAGAGCAATCATGACAATAGGCACCAAGGTTTGAAGAATACATCTGCAGAATGGCGCACTGAAGTGAGATATGAAATGGGCCTGAGTTCCTGGAGAAATGGACTGTGACCTGAGAGAGAGCAGGTTAGGTTGCTAGGAAGGAGGTGAGAAGTCATAAGCTACAGCCAAGTGTGGAGGTGTTAGTTGTCACCAAACAGAGGACAGTGTGGTCTACATACTCAGACAAAACAGGAGCAGTAGAAATAGATCCAGTAGGTTGATCCAATTTGTTTCAAGTTGTGTGGGAATGGAGGGTCATGGCAGAGAGGTAGCTGGCTCCTTAAATCACATGACCAGCCATACATTAGGCAGGAGGATTAGAATACAACTTCAGTTCTGGGACAGTTGACAAGTGGAGAGATGGAATAGAGGTCAAGCTGGTGAAGGGACCTTAAAGTCTATTTTCTCCAGAAGGGAGAAGTTCTTAACTGGTAACTTTCTCTCAGGAAAATAGATATCCATTATCTGAGGTGAGCAACTTTGTAAGGTGTAGTTTAAAATTAAGGAAAATGAAGCTCAGAAAATCCAATGACTCTCCAAATCCAGGAGAATGATGGAGTAGAACTTGAACTCATCCCAGTGCTTCTGTTCTTCTCTCCATGGTATCAGAGACATTTGTCTTCTGGCTGCAGGGGCTTATCCTACCAATGGACTTGTCTTTGTCCATTTTCTGTTGCCATAACAAAGTACTGGAGACTGAGTAACTTATAAAGAATAGATATGTATTTCCTAGAGTTCTGGAGACTGGGACCAAGCTCCCAGCAACCTCCTAACATCTCTTTGGCCATTTTGTTTCATCATAATATGTCCAAGGGTACCATAGGGCATGAGACAGCAGGTGTCCACAGAGAACTCTTTGTTACAACCAAAACAGTCCGGCAATCATTCATTACCTCAGGAGTGGATTATTCTATTTACAAGGGCTGAACTCCTGTGACTCAGTCACCTCCAAAAGAGTCCACCTCTCAAATATCATTAACATATGAATTTGGGTTATAAAGTTCCAACACAAGTGCCCCAAGAGGTGCACTCAAACAAAAACAAGGCTGAAAAAGGCTTCAGGTACAGAGAGAATATCCAGCCTGAGCCTGTCTCTCAGTGAGAGAAAAGTTGGTGTTCTAAGGTAAGATTGTTATGTGGAAAAGCGAGCCTGGTCAAAATCAAAGAGGAAAGCCCAGCCCCTAGGACTTTGATAAGCTGAGAGGAGCAAGGCAAGGCAGCACCTGTCTCATAGGGATACAAGTCACCAGGTGTGATCAGCACCAATGGCGGTGTCACTGGCTGGGAGCAGCCATTAAATGATTCCATGTTTATTTAGAGATGATGGAAATCAGGCATGTATATAGATCAGGAAAATGACAGTGAAGAGAGCATGGGAAGGAGAAAGAGATGAGTGATACATTAAGGATCAGAAAACCACAGAAGATGGATTAGCTCTGGAAATAATGAAGGATGAAGCTTCCTTTGAGACAGGAGGGAGAGAAAGATGAGTGAAGTCACAGTTAATATTGATGATGGCCCGGCTCTGGTGGCTCATGCCACCATGCTTATAGATTTATAAGCAAATCCCAAGTACATAGATTCATGAGAGGCTTGAGGGGCTGAGCTTTGATGGCTCAGTCCTCAATCCTAGCTACGCAGGAGGCTGAGATCTGAGGAACACAGTTCAAAGCCAGCCCATGCAGGAAAGTCTGTGAGACTCTTATCTCCAGTTAACTACCAGAAAACCGGAAGTGGAGTTGTAGCTCAAAGTGATACAATGCTAGCCTTTAGCAGAAAAGCTCAGGGACAGCACTCAGGCCCTGAATTCAAGCCCTATAACTGACCCTTCCCACCCACAATTATATATACATAATGAGGATGGAAGAAAATAGGGGGAAAATTACACCATTCAGCCACTGTGTTTTTTTGAAGGAGGATATGCAGTAAAATAGAGAAGTTAAAAGAAATATGATTTTTTTTTTCGGTCGTGGGGCTTGAACTCTGGGCCTGGGCGCTGTCCCTGAGCTCTTCAGCTCAAGGTGAGCACTCTACCACTTGAGCCACAGCACCACTTCCAGTTTTCTGAGTGGTTTATTGGAGATGAGAGTCTCATGGACTTTCCTTCCTGGGCTGACTTTGAACTGCGATCCTCAGATTTCAGCCTCCTGAGTAGCTAGGATTACAGGTGTGATCCACCGGCACCCGGCTGGAATATGATTTTTTTTGAAAGGCAAAGCAGAGCATCAATACATTCAAGCAGTCAAAAACAACTTGGTAGCAAGTGAGTACCTCACTAAGAACCTTGGCAGGTGGGAAAGCAGAAGGAGGGGAGAGTCAAGTAGTCAATACGCTTCATCATGGCTAAAGAGGAATTCAGAGAGTTGGGCTATGCATTCAGTGAGACAATGTGCTCAATAAATTAGTAGCATGCAGAGTACTCTGCTGATTTTTATGATGAAACAGAGTCAAAGCAATTGGCCTTTGCCAAGGTCACTGATGCAGTATCAGGACTTGAACTCAGATCCTCCAGCCCCAGCGTCTCTGTTCCTTCTACACACCTTGCTGCATGATGCAAAATTAAGGAACTAGAAGGGATGGTGGTAGGGCACTATCCTTTTAATCCTTGTTCTGAGTTGCAAGAAAACAAAATCTTATCCACTTCCTACCTTCATGTGGCAATTCTTGAACGTTCCCTTCTGGAGTAGTGTCCAACAGTCCAGTGAACAAATGTTTAGTAGTGGGATGAAAAGGCCAAGGAAGTCAGCAGATAAAGGGAGAAGGTTTGGATTCAAAAACAGTACCTTCACAAGATTTTCAAATACTAGAAGAGGGCAGTTTCAAGAACACAGCCATTCACAAATTACCTGCAAGATCAAATAAGTTTAGCTTGGAAAAGAAACAGGTAAGAGAACCTATCAACATTCTATAAAGTGTGCAAAGGAATGTCACAAGGAAGAGGGATTGGACTTATCTGCATGGCCCAAGACAATAGTTAGGAAGGAGCTAGTTAAGTAAAAGGAACTTGAGTTCAAGACTGTGAAGTCTGGAGTCAAATAGAATTCAAATACAGAATGAGTTCTGTTTTTTTTTTTTTTTTTCAGTAGTGCATTCAGTAATGAGTCACTGAAAGATTTCAATTCAGGCTGGACAATAGCTTGTTGAGCTGTTATAGTATATCAAAAGAGTAATTTAACTGGAGCAGATTTTCCCAATTTACGAATAAATACCTCCAGGGTGAGCAGGAGTAAATTACTATGAGGAGGTCTGTAAATTCATGTGCACAAGTGGTTTTGACTTAGATGGAATGAAAATTGTATCTCACAAGTGTATATGCTATTCTTTTTCAAATTATGTACCATTATAATTAGGATTAATTATGACCTATGAACATTAATAAAGTATGAATTCATTATGGGTATCTACAATTTTGTAAAATTAACATTTGACATTTGCATTTTCTGGAAGTACAGATATTAAATAAGTAACTTATATGGAAGTTCTCAAAGCCTTTTTACTTTTGCAATTAAAAGGGATCTCCATGATAGAAAATAATAATTGAGGAGCCACTTTCTTCCTAGAGAATTGTTCAAGTCCTTTCCTGCAGAATATGTTTTCATGGCTTTTAGGAGCTCTGAGGGCCTCAGTTGTTTTGGGATAAAATAAACCCACCTGAACCCAAACAGTTGGTATCTACCCAACTCAACTCATACAGAGAATGCTTGAAATGCCACATACAGAACACAGTAGCAGCTATGACTCAACAACATAGCATTAAGAGACCCATCATTCCCTTATTCCATAAGTTTGTTGCTCCCAATAGCAAGGTATGAGTCCTATCTATTTATCTACCTACATATCTGACTAGTTATCTATCTATAGCTATATCTATATATCCATGCCATACATATGCATATATATGGAGAACACAGGGTGGCTATTGAAGAACTGCTTGCTCACCAATGAGGAACAAATCTCCTTACCTCTTGAGGTTATGGAAGCCTGCTTTGTATGGCTTCAGTATATATTTAAGCAGTCATCCAAGTTTCAAATATCTTGATATTACCCTTTCTACATTTTGGTATTTCAGTCTTTAAGTATCTGGGTCATCTTCTTTGCAAATTCATTTGCTAAAGAAATACTTTTGTGAAGGAGGATGTGCTAGTATTATACCACCACTTCTATTTATATAGAGGGCAATTCTGTTTCAATCAAGTAAACCCAACAGAGAGAAACCCACCCCCCCAAATCTACTCTGTTTTTTCCCTGATGTTGTTATTTTGTTTGTTTGTTTTTGTCTCCTGTGTGTGAGATAGTGGTATTTTGGTTGTAGCTAAGACTTCCCTTAATCCAGAGGTCCTACTTCATGCCCTGGAGGGAAGAATGTTGCCTAGAGAATCCAGTAAGAATCTGAACAGACAGGCTTTGCTGGGTTCTCTGTCCCAGTGTGTTGGCAATTGTGCTCATGCATTGTAAAACCAAAAAGGACAGGATTTATCTCAAAACATAGGGAGGTCCCTGGAGAACCCAGGGTGGCTATTGAAGAACAACTTGCTCACCAATGAGGAACAAATCTCCTTACCCTTGAGGTTATGGAAGCCTGCTTTGCTGATGGTGTTATGAGAGTAGAGGAAAACCAAGGCAGTCCAATTCTTGTATTTTTCCTAACACAATATATGAGAAAGTTGAAATACAATCAGATTTACTTCTGTGTATGCCAGTACCAGGTTTTGAACTCAGCTTGACAGCTGACATTCTACCACCTGAGCTACACTTCAGTCAACATTTTGCTGGTTAATTCGAGATGGAGTGTCATAGACTTTTCTGTCCCAGCTGGCTTTAAACCACAATCCTCCAGGCCTTAGCCTCCCAAGTAAGTAGGATTACAGACATAAACCATTGGTGCCCAGATTGGAATCTGATTTTGAATTCATAAATCGTTCATGCTTTCTACCAGAAATTTATAGTCTTCATTCTCCAAAAGTACTTGGTAAAAGAAACTCTGAGAAACATCATGTGAAAATGGAGGAGCAGATTCTTCTTCAGAGCTTTTTACCTCCCTTCTCCTTTAATGGCTTTTTTTTTTTAATTTTAATTTTAATTTTTTGTGAACATACTGTACAGAGGGGTTACAATTACATGGGCAAGATAATGCGTACATTTCTTATCAAGCATTGCAGCCTCTTCCTTTGTTTACCCTTCCCATCCCTTCCCAGCCTCCCTGCCACCCCCCCCACTCAATCCTCCCCCCCACCCCCACCCCCCGCCACCGCACCAACGTTGTAAAGTTCGTTTTCGACATGACAACTTGTACTTCTCATTGTTGCAACAGGTCCACCTGTATCCTTAAACAACTTGTTTTCCCCATCTCCTCCACAAATTATACCGACATCAAATATAGTGAAAGCATGGGTTATATTGTGGGGGAGGGACATACAAAGCAACAAAGAAATAATCTTATAAATGCGTTAGAAACAAATACATGAAAGAAAAAAACATTAAAATACATATCTAAGGGTTCATTTTCCTAACATAACATTATCTGACCTTTTCTGCTTGACTCATACATATACTAGATATTGCAAATAAGGGAAACCATGGGACCTATGTTTCTTTGGGCTTGGCTTACTTCACTTAATATAATTTTTTCCAAGTCTTTCCATTTCCTAACAAATGGGGCAATGTCATTCTTTCTGATGGAGGCATAGAATTCCATTGTGTATATATACCACATTTTCTTGATCCATTCATCTACTGAGGGACATCTGGGTTGGTTCCATATCTTAGCTATGGTAAATAATGCTGCAATAAACATAGTTGTGCTGGAAGCTTTAGTGTGGTCTTGTTTGTAAACATTTGGGTAAATGCCCAAAAGTAGGATTGCTGGGTCATAGGGGAGCTCTATGTGGAGTCTTTTGAGGAACCTCCATACTGCTTTCCAAAGTGGTTGAACAAGTTTACACTCCCACCAACAATGAAGTAAGGTTCCCTTCTGTCCACATCCCCTCCAGCATCTGTTGTTGTTAGAGTTCTTGATTTTTGCCATTCTAACTGGGGTGAGGTGGTATCTCAACTCTGCTTCATAACTGAAGGCCAAATAAAAACCTTCCATAGCAAAGAAAAATTGAAACAATACATCTCCACCAAACCAGCCCTACAAAAGATTCTTAAAGATGTCCTACACATAGAAAACCAACAAGACCACAATAAAGACCAAGAAACTGCACCCAAACTGAGAATCCAAGAACCATAGGAAGAACCCAGTTTTCGCAGCCCCCAAGAAGGTGGATAACATGGCAGGAACTTCCAAGTACCTCTCAGTCCTATCTATCAACATTAACAGACTTAACTTTCCAATTAAGCAACATAGACTATCTAGTTGGATTAAAAAACAAGATCCTTCTATCTGCTGCCTTCAGGAGTCACATCTTGCCCGTAAAAACAAACACATTTTCAATGTTAAAGGCTGGCTTTTCTTTAATTCAATCTGACCTCTACCCTAGGTATCTGAGTATCTAACTCAAGCTATTCTGGGACAGGCTCCCCATGGTACCCTCAGTTTTGTTTTTGTTTCTTTGGTGTTTTTTTTTTTTTTTTTTTTTTTTTTTTTTTTTTTCATGGTGATTTTTTTTTTTTTTAAATTTTTTTTATTGTAGAGATACTATACAGAGGGTTACAGTTACATGAGTGAGGTAATGAGTACACTTCCACTTCCTCTTGAACATTGTTACCCCCTCCATTGTTTTCCCCCTACCATCCCCTCCCTCCCTCCCTTCCCCAAGGTTCTTTTTTTTTTTTTTTTTTTTTTGATCGTGATTAAGTGATTACTTAATTTCCGGAAATTCACAGTATTGTGGAATAATGATGCTCATTTAAAGTCACAAGTTCATTCTAACTTTCCTGGAGCAAATTGTCTATCACAGTCTGTAATATATAACGGTGCTCATATGTTATATACCATATATGTGATCAGCAGCATGGGGATATTTAGTAGTGGTTCAACCAGATGAGTGGGAGTTCTTTGTTTCTTAAGTCCTGTTAGTTTTGTCATATCACCTAACATTTTGGATTCATCATCCACTTATCAGGGAGACCATGTACTGTTTGTCTCTTCGTTCTTGGCTTACCTCGCTCAACATGATTCCTTCTAGCTCCATCCATTTCCCTGCAAATGCCATTATTTTGTCATTTCTAATGGCTGCATAATATTCCATTGTGTATAGATACCACAATTTTTGGATCCATTCATCTGTGGTGGGGCATCTAGGTTGTTTCCATATCCTAGCTATTGCGAACAGTGCTGCAATAAACATGGAGGTGCACGTGTCCTTGTATATTGGTTCCTGTTGTTCAGGGTAGATGCCTAGAAGTGGTATGACTGGGTCATAAGGGAGGTCAATCTTTAGCTTTCTAAGGACCCTCCAGACTGCTTTCCAAAGTGGTTGTATGAGTGTACATTCCCACCAGCAGTGTAATAGCGTTCCTCGTTCTCCACATCCCCTCCAGCATTTGTCGTTGGCTGATTTGTGGATGTGGGACATTCTGACTGGGGTAAGGTGGTATCTCAGGGTTGTCTTTATTTGCATTTCCTTCACCACCAGGGATGATGAACATTTCCTCATGTGTTTCTTTGCCATTTTTATTTCTTCATTTGAGAAGTCCCTCTTTAGTTCCCTTGCCCATTTAGTAATTGGTGTGTTGGGTTTGGGAGGGATTAGTTTCTTGAGTTCCCTGTATATACAGGATGTTAACCCCTTGTCTGATATATTGCTGGTAAATATTTTTTCCCAATTAGTTGGTTGTCTTTCTAGCTTGGTTGCGATAGCTTTATCTGTGCAGAAGCTTTTTATTTTAAGGTAGTCCCATTTGTCGAGTCTCTCTCCAATTTGTTGTGACCCTGGGACTCTGTTCAGGAAGTTCCTTCCTGTGCCTATTAGTTCAAGTGTCTCTCCTACTCTGTCCTGCAGTAGTTTCAGAGATTCAGGTTTAATGTTAAGGTCTTTAATCCATTTTGAGTTGATGTTGGTGCATGGTGATAGGCTGGGGTCCACTTTTAGTTTTCTGCATGTGGCTGCCCAGTTTTCCCAGCACCAGCGGTTGAAGAGGCTGTGTTTCTTCCATTGTATGTCTTTGGCTCCTTTGTCGAATATCAGCTGGCTGTAGGCCTGTGGATTTATTTCTGGATCTTCTATTCTGTTCCATTGGTCTTCGGGTCTGTTTTTGTGCCAGTACCATGCTGTCTTTGTTATTATAGCTCTGTAGTAGAGTTTGAAGTTCGGCATGGATAGCCCTCCCATATTGTCTTTATCCCCTAGAATTGTTTTGGCTATTCTAGGTCTTTTGTTGTTCCATATGAATTTTTGGACTGTTTTCTGTATTTCAGTGATGTACGTCATTGGGATTTTAATAGGAATTGCGTTGAATTTGTATATTAGTTTTGGAAGTATTACCATCTTTACTATATTAAGTCGGCCTATCCAGGAGCATGGGAGGTCTTTCCATTTCCTAGTGTCTTCTGCAATTTCTTTCTTTAACTTTTTATAGTTCTCATTAAATAGTTCTTTTACATCTTTGGTTAGGTTAATTCCTAAATATTTTATTTTTCGGGAGGTTATTGTGAATGGGGTTGCTCCCTTTATTTCCCTCTCTTCCTGTACATTATCAGTGTATAGGAAGGCAACTGATTTTTGTGGGTTTATTTTGTATCCTGCTATTTTGCCAAAGTGATTTATGATTTCTAAGAGTTTGGGGATGGAGTTTTTGGGATCGTGGAGGTATAGTATCATGTCGTCTGCAAAAAGGGATAGTTTAACTTCTTCTTTTCCTATGAGGATCCCTTTAATATCTTTTTCTTGCCTTATTGCCCTGGCTAAGGGTTCTAGGACTATATTGAAGAGGAGTGGAGACAGTGGGCATCCTTGCCTTGTTCCTGATTTTAGGAGAATTGGTTGTAGCTTTTCCCCATTAAGTATAATATTGGCTATTGGTCTGTCATAAATGGCTTTTATTGTTTTTAGAAATGTTCCTTCTATTCCTATTTTCTCCAGAGCTTTTAGCATGAATGAATGTTGAATTTTGTCAAAGGCCTTTTCTGCATCTGTAGCGATAATCATGTGATTCTTGACCTTGGCTCTGTTGATATGTTGGATTACATTTATTGACTTACGTATGTTAAACCATCCCTGTGTCTCTGGGATGAAGCCTACCTGGTCATAGTGAATTATTTTTTTTATGTGTTTCTGGATTCTGTTAGCTAGAATCTTGTTAAGGATCTTTGCATCTGTGTTCATCAAGGAGATTGGCCTGTAATTCTCCTTTTTGGTTGGGTCTTTGCCTGGTTTGGGGATGAGTGTGATATTGGCTTCGTAGAATGAGTTTGGGATAGCTCCTTCCTTCTCTGTTTCTCTGAAGAGCTTGAGGAGTATGGGTATTAGTTCTTGTTTAAAGGTCTTATAGAATTCTGCTGTGAATCCATCTGGTCCTGGGCTTTTTTTTGTTGGAAGACTTTTGATAGCTTCCTGTATCTCATTATAGGATATTGGCTTATTTAATTGGTTAACTTCTTCTTTGCTCAGTTTGGGCAACTTGTATTTCTCTAAAAATGCATCCATTTCTGCCCGATTTTCTTCCTTTAGAGAGTATAGCTTTTGAAAGTAGTCTGTTAGAATTGTTTGGATATCTTGGGTACGTGTGGTGATGTTTCCCGTGGCATCCCTAATCCTATTAATATGGGTTTCCTCTCTTCTTTTTTTAATTAATCTAGCCAATGGGCCATCAATTTTGTTTATTTTTTCAAAGAACCAGCTTTTTGTTTGGTTTATTTTGGTTATGGTTTTCTGATTTTCTAATTGGTTAATCTCTGCTTTTAATTTGGTTATCTGGCTTCTTCTAGTAGCTTTAGGTTCCATTTTTTCCTGTTTTTCTAGCTGTTTTAATTGCAACATGAGGTTATTTACTTGGTCTGTCTCCATTCTCTTGATGTGGGCACTGAGGGCAATAAATTTGCCCCTCAGGACTGCTTTTGCTGTGTCCCACAAGTTTCTTTGTGAGGTGTTTTCATTTTCATTGAGTTGTAGGAAGTGCTTTATTTCTTCTCTGATCTCTTCTGTTATCCAGGCATTGTTAAGGAGTGTGCTGTTCAATTTCCATGTATTGGAGAAATTTCTGCGGTATGCTTTGTTATTGAGAGCTAGCTTGATTCCACTGTGGTCAGATAGGATACAGGGGATTATGTCGATCCCTTTGTATTTGCTTAAGTTCCTTGCATGAACTATGATATGGTCTATTTTGGAGAAAGTTCCGTGAGCTGCTGAGAAGAATGTGTACTGTGTTGTTTTAGGGTGAAATACTCGGTAGATGTCAGTTAATTCCGCTTGAAGTATGGCCTCTCTTAATTCGGTAGCTTCTTTGCCAATCCTCTGGTTGGTAGACCTGTCCTTTGGTGAGAGTGGTGTGTTAAAGTCTCCTAGTATTATCGTATTGGGATCTATTTTATTCTGTAAGTTTGAGAGCATTTGTTTGACATATCTGGGTGCACCAATATTTGGGGCATATAAGTTGATGATGGTTATATCCTCCTCTTGGATTGTTCCCTTTATTAATATGTAGTGTCCGTCCTTGTCTTTCTGTACTGATTTTAATGAAAAGTTTATTTTGTCAGATATCAGGATAGCTACACCTGCTTTCTTACTGGGGGCGTTTGATTGGTAGATCCTTTTCCACCCCTTCACTCTGAGTTTGTTTGTATGTTTGGCTGAGAGGTGGGTCTCCTGAAGGCAACAGATGGATGGGTCTTGTTTTCTGATCCAGTCCTCAGTTCGTTTTCTTTTAATTGGCGAATTCAGCCCATTTATATTAAGAGAAAGTATAGAGAGATGCATTGTTGTCCCTGCCATTCCGTTTTCCTAAGTTTTTCTTTTTTCCTTTCCTCCTGTGCTTGCTCAGTTAGACTTTGAGTAATGCCTGTTTGGGGCAGGCCCCAGTTCCTGGCTGCTTTCTTCAGGTTGTGTCCCCCCTCTTAGAATTCTTTGTAATGCTGGCTTAATGTTTATGTATTCATTTAGTTTTTCTTTGCTATTAAAAGTTTTCAGTTCTCCATCAAATGTGAATGCTAGCTTTGCCGGGTAGATCAGTCTGGGTTGGCAGTTATTGGCTCTCAGGGCTCGTATGGTGTTTCCCAGGCTTTTCTTGCATTCATTGTTTGTGTGGAGAGATCTGCAGTAATTCTTATTTTTTTCCCATTGTAGTATAGCTCCTTCTTCATTTTTGCTGCATGCAGGATTGTTTCCTTATTATTCAGATCTATCATTTTTACTATAATGTGTCTAGAAGTGTTTCTCCTGGGGTCTTGCTTGTTGGGTGTTCGATAAGCTTTTGTGATGTAGTTAAGATGGTCGTTTTTGAGGTGGGGAAAATTTTCATTGATTATCTTGTTAAATAGGTGTTGCATTCCCTTGCTCTGGAATTCCTCACCTTCGTCCACTCCAATTATGCGAAGGTTAAATTTTTTAGCATTATCTGCTTGCTCTTGAATATCCCTTTGGTTTAATTTGAGTAATTTTTCCATATCTGTCACTTTTTGGTCCAGTTGGTGTATTCTGTCTTCTGTATCTGACACTCGACCTTCCATTTCATTCACTCTGTTGACAGTGGCTTCTATTGTGGTTTGCATGGAGGAAATGGATCCCTTTATGGATTCAATGTTGGTTCTCAGAATACTGATCTCACCTCTCAATGAGGTATGCATTACCTCTAATTTGGCGTTTATCTCACTTCTTATTGAGGTTTGTGCAGCTTCTATTTTTGCATGCATCTCTTGTTTGATACCCTGTATCTCTTTGGATAGTTCATCCTTGTGCTCTTTCAATTTCTGATAAATTTCTCGCTTTATTTCTTGAGTCATTGCCTCCAGCAACCCTTGGAAGTAGCCTTTGTCTTCCATTCCTGCTTTGCTCCCACTGGGGCTCTCCCCTGTGTGGCTGCTGGCTTTTGAGGTGAGCTTGCTGTCCTGGGTGGTAGTAAACCTTGTGATTTTTCTCTGTGATTTTCGCATGGAGGTTCAGGAGACTGCTCTTCAATTTTGTTTTGGTGTGTCTGTCTTTGCTTGGTTGCTGATTCTGTATTGGTAGAGAGAGTCTGTGCCTGATCTGGGTTCTGTTGGGAGCCTATTTCCAGCTGCTATTCTGACTTACTTAGGATTCTCAGCTCTCTGCTGTAGATTGCTGACAGTTCCCGCCTTTGGAAGGGTTGAGCAGCCTAGACTGCTTGTGTTTGCTCCTACGGGTGCTCTTGTGAAGAACAGATGCTCTGGATGCACTCTCCCAAATGCTGGAGTCTGCTATGGGCTCCTGATGTGTTTTTGTTTATTTGTTTTGGGCTGGTTGTGGGCTTGAACTCTAGGTTTGGGTGCTGTCCCTCAGCTTTTCAGCTCAAGGCTGGCACCCTACCGTTTGAGCCACAGCACCACTTCTGACCCTTTTTGCTTTTGTGATGCTGAGGAATCAGATCCAGGGCCTCATACATCCAAGACTATCACTCTATTGCTGAGCTGCCTTAACAGTCTGAGCTCCTGCTTACTATCAGGTGCTGGCAGCCTGTGTTGCCCAATTCCCAGTCTAGGGTATATGGGTGGAGTTTTGGTGGGGTTTGGGCTTCTCTTGTCCTGGGCCTCCAGGTCTTTTGTTGTCACAGGCGTGCTTCCCGGGGGAGTGCTGTTTCCTGGTTTTCTCCCCTCTGTTGAGGCGTATGCTCAGCTTTTTACTTCAATTGGGAGGAGTTGGTTGTGTTGTTCAGGTGCCGGATCCCCGGGCTTGGTTCCGGCCCCAGCCTGGAGCGCGCTTGTTAGGCCTGTGCTGATGTGTATACCCCCTAGGTTATACAGCCTGGGGGACACAGTTCAAATTTCTTCTACTGTTGGTAGTCTTGACCCAGGGGCGCTGTTCCTGGCTTGGGCATTTAAGCTCCCTTCCAGGGGTGCTCTTGCTCTAGCCTGGCCAGCTGAGTGTGCTCCACGGGCTGGTGGAGCTCTCAAACAGTTCCCAGTTTTAGTGGGTCCTGTGGTCCGGGTGCTGGGGTAGGGAGTCTAGGTCAGGGTCTGGGGATTCCCTCCAGCTCTGGTCTCCCTTGAGGGATACACTTCCCCTGTGGGGTACTCACCCTGGAGCTGGTTGTTTCTGTGTGGTGTAGGTCGTCAGTTGTTGTTGCAATCCGGGCTGGGTTGGGCGGTGGTGGCTCTGTGTGATTCTTTTCTGTCTCTGCCTCTGTCGAAGCTGTTGGGTCAAGAGTGTCCACGCTCAGGCAGCTTCTTCTCGGTACCTCTGGGGCCCAAGTGACCCCGCCGGGTTGTTGCGATCGTGATCGGTCGGGCGGGTGGTCTGCAGACAGGACCCTTTGTCGCGCCGAGCCGCTTTGGCGGGATGGAACCTCTCTGCTCGGGTGGAGAGTGCTGGATCGTTGCAATCGCGATCCGGCGGGCCGGGTGGTCTGCCGCAGGTCCTTTTGTCACTCTGCTGATGCCGAGCAACTTTGGCGGGATGGAGCCTCTCTGCTCGGGTGGAGAGTGAGGGGTGGGGGTGGGATCCTCGTGGAGACTCCCGGCTGGTAGGTTTCTCTGTTCCTGGTGATCTGCTGTTCTGCAAACCAGTACCAGATGTTCTGAAAGTGGCCCCCTGTGTCTCTGCTGTTTCTCTGGGGCTCCCACAGCCCCCGCCGGGCCGGCTGGCCGGCGGCTTGGCGCGCTGCCGCGCGGCCAGTAAAGGTTGGGGGAGGGGTCTTCGCTTTTCTCTGTTTTGAAATTCTTTTCCTCTTTCTTTTTTGTTATTCTCCGCCTCTGGTTTTTCTCTGAGTGTTCGTCTTTTTGTTGTTGTCGGTCTCTTGGGGAGATTAAGCGTTGGAACTCGAACTCTCTTTTTGGTTGGAGAGAGCTGTGGCGTTTCCCTACTGCCCCGTCGCCATCTTGGTCCCCCCTCCATCTCTTTGGTGTTTTTTAAAAATGTTTCTTTGTGTCCACTGGGGCTTGAACTCAAGGCCTGAGTGCCATCCCTTAGTGTTTTTGCTCTGGTGTAGCTCCTACTACCACAGCTCCACTTCTGGGGTTTTGGTGGTTAATTGGAGATAAGAGTCTCATAGACTTTCCTGGCTGAGCTGTCTGAGCTCATTCCTTAGATCTCAGCCTCCTGACTAGCTAGGTAGGATAAGAAGTGTGAGTCACATGCACCCAGTGATAGTATTTTTTTTTTTTTTTTATCATACTGTAGGGGTGAGAGTAAGTTTTAAAACAACTGAAGACCAGACTTGTTTTTCCTCATATAGCAACAAATCTGGGGTTGAGTGACCTGCTATCAGTGACTCATGATCATTAGACTCATAGTCATTATCTTGGAGATCAGAAAAAACAATACCATCACCTGAATGGTACTGTGACTCAAGTGGTAATGCACTATCCTTGAGCAAAAAGAAGAGTGTACCCAGCCCTGAGTTCAAGCCCTAGTACCAGAAAAATAAAAATTCCATCAACTAGCTGGGCACCGGTGGCTCATCCCTGTAATCCTAGCTCCTCAGGAGGCTGAGATCTAAGGATTGCGGTTCAAAGCCAGCCTGGGTAGGAAACTTCGTGAAACTTTTATCTCCAATTAACCACCAGAAAACCAGAAGTGGCACTGTGGTTCAAGTGGTAGAGTGGTAGCCTTGAGCTGAAGATCTCAGGGACAGTGCCCAGGCCTAGAGTTCAAGCTCCACAACTCTCTCTCTCTCTCTCTCTCTCTCTCTCTCTCTCTCTCTCTCTCTCACACACACACACACACACAATCCCACCATCGGCTAAAACCCCAAACAGATGAATTCTCTGCTATTCACAGCCAACTGAATTTATTATCATACAAGATTCCCATCAGCTGCAAAGGAGATAACCTCATCATGAGTGTCTCCCAATAATACACAGCATTTAATGAGAACTGAATATTCTTAGGCATGAATATCAGCATAGAACTAGTTGACATATTTGGTGTCTTAAAGCTCTGATAGTCCTTGAAACCCCAAAACAAAAGGAAAATAAAATAGCACAATTG
Source organism: Dipodomys merriami (assembly GCF_024711535.1). NCBI lineage: Eukaryota > Metazoa > Chordata > Mammalia > Rodentia > Heteromyidae > Dipodomys > Dipodomys merriami. Next base: position 943,907 of record NW_027203293.1, on the reverse strand, counting down.
ACTTTGAAACTATTTGATTTATTGATTTGCCACCAAGTATACTTATAATTAGAGTTTCTAGAATTTGAAATATTGAATCTTGGTTACTAATCTTACTGAAATTTCAGACCACTGAAGATAGTGGTATGAAAAGATGTAAGTATCTTTGGGGCTGCTAAAACTTAGCTTTCTCTTAGATTGAAATAAGAATTATAATTTGTTTAATTTACTTAATAAGTCCCTATTCTATCTCAAAGAAACAAAAATATTTGAGGTCCAAGTAATATACAAAGGCAAGGGCATGTATTAAAAATAACTTGGGGCTAAAGCTGGAAAATTTGCCTCTTTTGGGTTCATTCTAGAAGAATCCCCAAAGCCTTTAGAAGCCTGTTTCTCTAAGTGCGGGTCATAAGTCAGAGGTGTTGGATAGGTTATTGGGAGCTCATTAGAAATCTAGGGTGTTGACAATGGAATTCTATGCCTCCATCAGAAAGAATGACATTTCCCCATTTGTTAGGAAATGGAAAGGTTTGGAAAAAATTATATTAAGTGAAGTAAGCCAGGCCCAAAGAAGCATAGGTCCCATGGTTTCCCTTATTTGCAATATCTAGTATAGGTATGAGTCAAGCGGAAAAGGTCAGATAATGTGATGTTAGGAAAATGAACCCTTAAATATGTATTTTAATGTTTTCGTTTCTTTCATGCATGTGTTTCTAACGCATTTATAAGATTATTTCTTTGTTGCTTTGTATGTCCCTCCCCCACAGTGTAACCCCCGCTTTCACTATATTTGATGTCAGTATAACATGTGGAGGAGATGGGGACAAACAAGTCGTTTAAGGATTCAGGTGGACCTGTTGCAACAATGAGAAGTACAAAATGTCATGTCAAAACCAGCTTTACAATGTCAGTGTGGGGAGGGGGGAGGGGGGTATAATTGGGTGGGGGGAGGGGGGTAAAATTGGGTGGGGGGAGGGGGGAGGCGGGGAAGGGAAGTGAAGGGTAAACAAAGGAGGAGGCTGCAATGCTTGGTAAGAAATGTATGCATTATCCTGCCCATGTAATTGTAGCCCCCCTGTACAGTATGTTCTCAAATAAAATAAAATACAATTAAAAAAAAAAAAAAAAAGAAATCTAGGGTGTTGAGAGCCACACTGATTACTGAGCTAAAAGCTACATTTGAGCAAGAAGTACAGGGGTCTGGTAAATCAAACAGCACTGTAATTTCTCCTCTTCACTGCCCCTATTTAGCAAAGATGGTAAATGGCTTCTCTACATCCAGGACAGGAGCCAATCAGCAATGCTTGGTGCATCCACAGATGCGCATGAGTGGTGATAATTGGCAAGAAAGGAAAGACTGGGAAAAGCCCGGATGTGGAACTTGGTTATGGGCCCTGTGTTGCTGTGGTTCTATGTCATAGAACCTGGTGTGAATCACTCTATGTGGTAGTATTTCTCAAGTTAAGCATGTCTTGCAACCTGGTGGTGTTGCCTTCTTGTTCTTGTTCTTGTTCTTGTTCTCGTTCTCCTCCTCCTCCTCCTCCTCCTCCTCTTCCTCCTCCTCCTTCTTTCTTCTTCCTCCTCCTTCTTCCTCCTCCTTCTTCCTCCTTCTTCCTTCTTCCTCCTCCTTTTCCTCCTCCTCCTCCTCCTCCCTTCTTCTTCTTCTTCTTCTCCTTCTTCTATGTTATATGTTGCTTTCATTGGTAGTTTTTAGGAAAAAAATCAATATTATCAGAATCACATGGATCTTTGGGTCCCTCTTTACAATATGTGTACTTCCAATGGGAATGCTATATAGACAAAAAGTTTTGCAGCAGTTTGAAAAGAGGAAAGCGCTGAGAGGATTGGCTTGCTAATCCCATGGTCAAAGCTTTACATTCAAAAGAATCTGCTCACTGCAGAGGCTTGGATTCCTCTTGTAAGCAGACTCCAATGCCATATATACAACTTGCAAAACTTCGTTAGCAGCCAGCATAGTCGTAAATGCACAATGAAATTGTTTTTTTTTCCTGTACATTATTCAAGCAGTACTTAGATTTATTTGTTTAATGCATATTCGAATTACATTGTGATGCTAACTGTATCTTCTGTACAAGACAGTTCAGTGGAGTTTATTTTAAAATTTGCTGTTCTTTGAGTTCTCATTGATAGTTTGGCTTATACACAAAGTAGAATGTTATTGAACTAAAGCACAAAATCTTAAAAAGATGTTAATATTTTTCTTGAAAAAGTATCCTTAGATAAATGAATATTAGCATTATTGAAGTCCCATTGGTACTATTGAAATCATAAAATGGCAACTTAATTTCAGCAAAATAGCTATTTCCATCACATTAAACAGTTGATCTGAATGTTTTAGTTTTAGTCATTTGCCTACATTTAATGTATAGATTTATTTCAGCTTTGTAGTTATGAAATGCTTATGAGCATAAGCTTATATTTCATTTTATGTCTTTGCCTATTTAAGTAACCATACAATAAAATAAATTAATAAAAAAAGCATATGGTAATTATTTTCTCTTAAAAGAGAAATGTCTGGAACATTTTTTTCTGTCTGTGTGTGTGTGTGCGCGCGCACACACATGCGCGCACCAACGTGCATGTGCATGCATGTATACTGCTCCTGGGGTTGAACTCAAGGCCTGAGTTTTTGTACTCAAGCCTAGCACTCTACTTCCTTAGCCACATCTCTACTTCAAGCTTTTTTTGGGGGGGGTATTTAATTGGAAATAAGAATCTCATGTTTTCCTACCTGTGCTGGCTTCAAACCATGATCCTCAAATCTTAGCCTCCTGAGTAGCTAGGATTAGAGATATGAGCTACTGACACCCAGCTTGGAGAATTTTATTTTAATAAAAGAAAGATAATTAATAAATACACGAGAGCTGTCTGTCCTTTAAATTGAGAAACATTCCTTTAAGGAGATGCTCAGCTGTTTTCTTTTTTTTCCCCCTACTCTTGGAACCAGAATCTGGCAGAAGAGTCATGTAGGTTGTTTTTTTTTTTTGGGGGGGGGTCTGGTCATGGGGTCTGAACTCTGGGCCTGTGCGCTGTCCCTCAGCTCTTCAGCTCAAGGCTAGCACTCTACCACTTGAGCCACAGCGCCACTTCCGGCTTCTTTCTTTTTGCTTATGTGAGGAATTGAACCCTCTCAGTCATGCAAGGCAAGCGCTCTACCACTGAGCCACCTTCCCAGCCAGAGTCATGTAGGTTTTATCCACTCATGTATATACCTAGAAGGTGCCTTGTCAGGGTGCTTTTATAGGGCATTTTATTAAAATAACAAAATGCATTGGCTCAAATACTGGAACTCAGACTATAAGACAAAAACCGTTCTCTTTACTTGACTTATGTAACTGTAACCTCTCTGTATATCACCTTTATAATAATTATACAAAAATTACAAAAAAACAAGAACTATTTATTTATTTATATTCTATCGTCTTCTGAAAAGGATTTGGGTAGTTTGCAAATATAAGGAAAATCTTGCAGGATAAAGAAAAAGCAAAATAGCTGGGAGAAATAGGGCAATGGAAGATAAGAGTATAAGAATCAGAAGTTAGGATACAAGCACATTCCCTGAGCCTTTCCAGCCGATGTACAATGGCTCATTCTAACACACTTCTCTACTGATGGTCTCTAGCATATTTCATGGAGCCTAGTGCACTGTAAGTGTTCAATGAATGAATGAATAAAATGAGGTTATGAAGTAATACCAAAATAAATCAATTGCTCAATAAGTCCATATTTCTGAAATTGAGAAGACAAGTTTTCCCCATGGGTATCTAACACACACACACACACACACACACACACACACACACACACACACACACACACACACACACACACACACACACACATTCCCATGCAATTAACCTAGTATAAGCATAGTCCAGATAGCCAAAACACCTACCTGGAAATAAAGCCATCAATATTTACATCACTTTAAAGTAGGGATAAATACTAAATACATGTGCATTGGTATATCTGAAGAGCTATTTATTTATTCTTAAGTAGGGATGAATACTTATAACTTTAATAATAATAATGATAACTATAGTTATTTAAACAAATAACAATACTACATTCAAATTCTATTATGCATACTGAAATCTGAGGAGCCTGATGCTTAAACTAAACATGATTCCATACAATTTGTACTTAATTTAACAGGGCATCTATTATTGTCAAGTGATCCCTATTGCTATGAATTCAGCAGGTGAGTAATGGGGTGGCCATTGATGATAGAACTGAAACCCACTTTCTTTCCCCCATGTGATAAAGATGAGCACTTGCCTGCCTCTTCCTTGCCACTAATCTGTTATCAACGGTCTTTAGCCTCATATAACTTTCCCCAGAGTGTGAACTCTATAAAGAATGAAAATTTACACAACACCAACCCATTTATAGGATGGCTTCATACATCTCAGGTAGTCAAGCACTCAGTAGGTAATATGGCAGAACTATTACACAGAACTTCATCACTCTATGAGGTTCTTCTGGGACTGCCAGTTATAGCAGTGAGTATTTTCTGGTCTCAGGGATGGTCATGGGATATCGCAGGTCTACCCAAGGTCCTTCTTTGGGATTACTAAATGTATAGTAAAGAAAGAAGCTTGATCTCTCTGCTTCAGTTACTACCTTGGAATGTGGAGAAGTAGGACTGTTAGAAGCCATCTGTGATGGTTAATTTTATGTGCCAGCTCAGTTGTATCATAGTGCCCAGATATGTGGGCAAACATTATTCTGGGTGTTTTGATGAGAGAGTGTTTCTGAATGAGACTGATCCTTAAATAGGTAGGCTTTTAGTAGAGAGGATTGCCCGCCATACTGTGTGGGACTAGTCTGATTAGCTGAAGGTCTGTATGGAAGGCAGTTTGACCCTCTTCAGATAAGAAAGAGTCTTTCTATCTGATAGACTCTGGATTTCAACTGGCTTTGCCCTGAGTCTCCAGCCTATTGGCCTACCATAAACAGCTGGTGTTAAACTGCCTGTATAATCCTGTGAGCCAGTTCTTGAAATGTACACATATATAGTAATGTGTGTGCAAATGTATGAATGCACATGTATGCATGCTCATATTCTATTGGTTCTGTTTCTCTTTAGGATCCTGACCAGTATCTTTCCCTTGAAGAGTAACAGTTATGGACAAAATAAAGACAGCTCAGAAAAACAGACAAAGGAAAGGATTGACAGCCAGAGAGAAGACAGGCAAACCAAAAGATATTTGAATCTCTGCATCTATCTCCTTATCTAGACTTTCAGTTTAATATGAGCCAGAAAATTTCTTTTTGCTAGTTTCTGCTATCTGCAGAGTCCTAACTAATACAAATTTCAATCTCTCTGTACTCAAATTCATGATTCTATTCATTTATAACAAACACCTCAGAACTTTTCATCTAAAATGAATATCAAGTTCCTGACATGTTCTGCTTGTATATGACTTCCAATAATAACTTCTTGCATGAATTTGCATTTTAAACATTTAGAAGGATTTTTCACATATACCTAACTGACCTTGAAGTTCATTAGGCCTGGTGTGTGTAAGGGGTCGGTTTGGCTTGAATGAAATGATGCTACTTCAGTCCTCCACTAGTTAAAGATGGGGTGAGTGATCACAATATCAGTTGGGTCTAAATAGCAAGCCTATTATGCTTGTCCCTTCCATATTCCCAGCCTAGAAAAGTCAACTCACCAAAGGTTTGGGGGAAGCTATAGTAAAAGTGAGACTCAGGATCTGATTTACATTGGATTATAGTACTACCAACCTATTTTCCTTTGATCTTTTAGTTCCCTGTTTTATGTTAGAAAGGGAACTTGGCTTTCCCCCGCACCCCCATTGTTATTGGCTTGTTATTATGAGTGGATTTCTCTTCCCCATTGCTCAGCTTCTCATTCTGCTTTTAACAAGACTGATTTTTCTCTATAGTATTTTAAGCCTCTAGTGGTCTTTACTGCAGTAAGAACTCTTAGTACTCATTGGTCTTGAAGTAAAGTTTCTTTCCCTAAGGACTAAGAAAACTTTTCAAATTGCTCAAGACTATTTATTATAAGCAAATTCACAAAGACAGCAAAATGGAGAACCAGAAATGTTCTACTTCCATATCGAGAAGAAACAAGGCAAATACATCATATGGTTGCACTCACAAAGAACAACTCAAAATGAAAAAAAACTTCCTTATTCATTTCCAATTTAAAATTTCCTGTTTCTACATACATACATACATTATAATGCAATTACTTCTGACTTACTTAACATTTGCTCTAAAATAAAATAAATTAAATTTCCCAAAGCACAACATATTATATATAATATTAACATATTACAATAAAACAAAAAAGAATCTTGTCAACCTTCCTGCTTTGGGAATTTGTTCTGCCACATTCTAAAATAATATTCTATGGCAAAATTTATTGAGACGATTGTAGTTATAGTTTTCATACTAGTCCATTTAGTCTTGAATTTTAAAAATCTGAATGACTTCAGCATATTTTGTGTTCTATCTACAATAAATACTCTGTGTGTGTGTGTGTGTGTGTGTGTGTGTGTGTGTGTGTGTGTGTGTGTGTTTAATGCAGTACGGGTCCTTAACTGAAGCTTTCAGTTAGCTTTTTCCCTGAAGGGTGGATCCTCTACCACTTGGAGGTAAGAGGCTCTTGGATTTGCCTGCTCTGATGGACTCTGAACCAAAATCTTCACATCTGAGCCTCAAGAGTAGCTAGGATTGCATGTATGAGGCATCAGTGGCAGCTAAAACCTACATAGTTCTGACTCACTTTTCCCAAGAGTTTATTTGGAAGCATTGGATTGTGTATATCTGTATAGAGAATTCAGTAGAGACTTAGAGTTTCTGCTGTGCCTCCAAAGAGCAGAAATTAGCAACACGTTCAAATAATCACAGCTAGTGCTATGAGAAATTGGCATTCCATTCATATATAACCTTTTTCTTAATCTCTTCTGCCTCAATCTTACCTTCCTATCACACAAGCAGGGTGCTACCTAGTTCTTCAGTGCATACAACCTTCTTTCATTAGAACAGTAGTTTGTGAAAATAACACCTATATAATCTTTGTGTCCTTTATAGCTTAGATGGGGTTCTTGCCACATTGATGATTAAACATTTGTCAGACACAAGTAGTTTCTCCATTAGCAGTTTTCTCTAATTTATAGCAGGGTGTTCAATATCTTGGCTTCTATACTTGACCAAAGTGCTTGAGCTGTCATGCTACACACACAGTCATGAGCTTTCTAGTCCTTCCTCATAGGTAAAACAGTTCTGTATTAAGAAGCAATTATAGTCAGAACTGGTGGCTCACGTCTGTAATCCTAGCTATTTGGGAGGATGAGATATAAGGATCATGAGTCAAAGCCATGCAGGACAGAAAAGTTATGAAACTCTTATTGCCAATTAACTACCAACCACCCCACCCCCCGCCCCGAAGTGAAAGTGTGGCTCAAGTGGTAGAGTTTTTGAGTTAAAAACTCAGGGGACCACAGTTTAGACCCTGAGTTCAAGCCCTAGGACTGGCACCAATAAATAAATAAATAAATAAAGCAACTGGAACATAATTTTATTAAAGAAAGAACTAAAACTTGACCAGAAACTTCAACATCTGACTTCTGTCAGACAGTCTACAAAAGAATCAATAAACTAACACACCCAATTCATTAGTAGCAACGAAAGCATCTACATATTGGTGAAAATGAAGAGTCAATGAGAGTCACATTTAAGAATTCTGTTAACTCAGCAGTAGGACTTTTCTAGACCTTTGTGGGTGGCCAAATGACTATTCAGTGAAAGCCAAATGCTACCCTAGAAGGCTGTTCCCCTCCACCACCACCAGCAGAGAGGAGAGATGCAAAGTTTAATTAAAAGAGCCCAAGAACCAAAAGATGCCCTCTTCCCATCATTTAATTAAATTGTAGACATTTCACAGAACAGAGTATTGAAGTGATAGATCTTCTTTCTCAGGCACCCTTTGTCTGATTTTGGCCTCTTCCTCACAGTCCAAAGCCAGCCAGATTGTGGATGCCTTTTCTCTCCCTCAGGAGACTGCACAGTGTTCTACAGTTCCACTGACTAGTCACTTTCCAAGCATTCAGGGGTAAGAATGGCATGGCATAGTTCTCTCCATTTCCTTCAATGGTGCTTCTTTCTAGACTTTTGACCTATTTCAGCAATGGCATCAAAATCCAGCCTTTTTAAGGTCCCAGGGAGTTGGGTGCCAGTGGCATGTACACATGTAATCAGAGCTACTCAGGAGGTTGAGATCTAAGTTTCCGAGTTTGAAGACTGCCCAGGAATAATGTTTATGGCACCCCTATCTCCATTTAACCACCCCAAAGAAGTCAGAAGTATAGCTGTGGCTCAAGCAGTAGAGCAGTAGTGTTTAGTGGAAAAGCTAAGAGACAGTACTCAGGCACTGAGTTTAAACTCCAGAACCAGAAAAAAGGAAAGGAAAGAAAAGGAAAAGGACTGGAAATAATTGAATTAGAATCCTCCCATTTAACCCATCCTCTTAAAGTTAGGACTGCTTATGGTGAAAATGAAGGATTGGTAAGTTACTAAGAGAATCAGTTATTCAGAGGAATATTTCCCTTGAGTGGACTTGTATTTATACATTTATATTAAATATTGGGTAGTACTAGGGTTGAGCTCAAGACCTTGCTTGTTAGGCAGATAATTTATCCCTTGAACCATATCCTCTGCCCTTTTAGCTTTTGTTATTTTTTGAATAGGCTCCTATTACTTTTTTTAATTTAATTTTATTGTCAAGGTGATCTACAAAGGGGTTACAGTTACATACGTAAGGTAATGAGTACATATCTTCTCAAACATTGTTAGCCCCTCCCTCGTTTTTCTCCCACACTCTCCCCTCACACCCACCCCTAACCAAGTTGTAAAGTTCATTTCCAATATATTGTCTTGTGAGTATCGCTGTTGCAACAAAATGGTTAGACAAAGGACAAACGGCAAACCAATGCAACAGTGATACTTTGGTTTTTGACTGAGCTGGTGGGGACTGTAGTATGATCCCCTGGATTTCAGCTTCCTAAATAGCTAGGATTATAGATGGTCCAGCCACCATGCCTGGACCAATATTTATACACAATGAATATTGAAATAAGCCCTTTGGAATAAGGAAAGACATGATTCCTCAGTGCATCCAAGGTAAAGTTCATGTATGAGATCTGGAAGATAAAACATTTACCCAATTAAAACCCACTGATATATTAAATAAGGTGTAGTACAAAATTACAGACAGATTGGGGGAATAGGTTTGGTATCTATGGGACAGCAGAGTGACTATAGTCAATAATAGTATATTCTATATTTCAGAATAATTGAGAGAAAATTTTAAGCATCTCACCATAAAAAATGATAGGTGAGATGATTAATCCACCCTGTATTACCTGTATCAAAATACCATATTGTACCCTCCTCCAATTGTACAGTTATCATTTGTTAATCCAAAATAATACTGACAATGAAGAACGATTGTGGTATTGTTAAGAGAATGGACCTTTAAAACTCATCTGGAGCTTGTGCTTTTCTAAAGGAGATATACATAATTAGCCTGCATTGAAATGACCTGTACAAACATGTAAGTTGGCAGTTGCATATAACCAGAGCAGAAGTATTTCTCCTTATCACAAGGTCTTGTCATTTTATGAACTGGGAAATTCTACTGCAACTGGAAGAGACTGGGTTCAGGTATCAGCTATACACTAGGGAAGGTCAAGTATAAGAGGAAAGCCTCCATAACTCTGCACAACAGAGAGAGTGGGAGTAGTCAAAGTCCTCATCTACCCATTGAAGACCAGATGGTTCCCACAACACTAACAGATTTGGTGCCTGTCTAGAGACCTGGAATCAGTAATAGCATGCATTCCTAAGGCACAGCTCTGAGGGAATGGGAAACAATGATCTCTTGCCAGCATGGGAGACCCTTAGAGAAGTCAGGCTCAGGGGATCCATGTTGAGCCTGACAAGGCAAGGCCAAAAGTACTAAATCAAAATGGGGCAGCCGAAGACTCACCTTTCTAGAACAAGTCCTTCCAGAGTCCTGTACTAGAAACCCTGAGTTTATTTCAGGGCCCAGAAAAGAACCATACTGAACACAGAATTGAGTAAAGTCCCACTCTGAGGTTTAATACTTTATTATTGTTAAATGAATTGTGGTCCATTTTCTCTTAAGGACATGAGTTATCTCTCAGTCTAGCTGTGTAATAGATCAGTAGTTGGGATCTCAGTTTATAGAATTGGGGGGAAAAACAAATTGTCCCCCAAACTTACCTAACAGCATAAAATAATTAAGGCTGGCCATGGTCTACAAGTCAGTTATCAACTCCTTAAATCAAGGACCATGTCCTTGTTTCATATAGAGTTCCAAAATTTCCAAAATATAATGTTTCACTATTGTGGTTTGCTACAAAATTAGGTTTTTGAAGTACTTTGTAGCTTCTGAGCTAAAGTGTGTGTGTGTGTGTGTGTGTGTGTGTGTGTGTGTGTGTGTGTGTGTGTGTGTGTGTGTGTGTGTGTGTGTGTGTGTGTGTGTGTGTGTGCCAGTCTTGAGGTTTGAACTCAGGGCCTCTGTGCTGTCCTGAGCTTTTGTACTCAAGACTAGTACTTTCCCACTTGAGCCACAGCTATACTCTTGGCTTTTTGGTGATAGAGATAAAAGTCTCTTTCCTGCCTGGGCTAGTTTTGAATTGCAATCCTCAGATCTCAGCCTGCTAGCTAGGATTACAGGCCTGAGTTACAGTGCCCAGCCTAAAGCATGTTTTATTTTTCAAGTTCATTCTTTCTTGGTGGTATTTCTTTAAATATCTGCGTGGTCTTCCTGTCTCACTGACTGCCAGCCTTGCCAGCTCTTCCTCTTCCAATCCTCCATGTGTTGATCCCACAGCCTTAAACTGCCTGTGTATCCAGAATCCTTGACTCAATTGTCCAGCTTCATTCTCCTTCCCAATGCCAGCTTCATACCCAGCTTTGTATTCAGTAGGCCCACATGGACTGCAGTGAGGCAGTAAAACTTCAACATGCTCCATAAAGAACTCTTGGTTCCACTTCAGCCCACTCCCAAACCCACTCTACCTCAGTATTATCCCTCTGGTTAAATGATAGCACAGACCTAAGAGTCTTTCTTGACTATTCTTCTCCCTTGTACTCCCATATTCCGTCTTTTTTTTTTTTTTTGCCAGGAAAAGACATTCATCATGGTGACCTCTTCAACAGCCTCCACATTACCAGCCTAGCCCAAGTTCCCATCATCTTCCAGCAGAGCTGGCCTTTTGAGGGTCTCCAGGATACCACTAAGTAAACCTTAACAATTTTTTCTACACACTGCAGCCAAGTCACCTAGTATTTACAGCATACCTCCATACTTTAAGCCTCCAGTAAGTCCTCATCACCCTTGACATCAGACCTCAACTCTCCATTGCAGCCTACCAGCCCGGTGTATCAGCCACCCCCAGCCCCATCACATTCACCTACTAAATTGCCATTCCATTCTTGCCTTCATGCTTTCCCCTCATATATCAGTCTTTCTCCTTTTCTGTGCTGTGGAAGGCTTCAGTAAAGCCTGTGGATTTCCTTTCTAAAGAAGGCTTTTAAAAGTATAAAATTAAATGCGTATAATCACAAACCATGTGGCTGTGTGGAAATGAGTTATCAGGATATGAAGAACACATTTTGTATGCAGTGATACATGTGCTTCAACATGTTAAATAACAGCAGCTCTGATAACCGTCATCATTTTGAAGTCATGATGGACACAAACATCTTTTCCAGATATCTACAATAAATGTAATACAACAAAGAACTATCTTTACTGGTGACAGAGTTGCAGATGCTGCCACCAGGTTTTCTTGTAGTCATTACTGGAAGAAATGCTAAGTCACAGTTTCTTCTTTATTCAAATTTAGGGACCGTGTTCCTACCCATGGACCCTAACTTAAGCCCTTTTCCACCTCCAGACCTTTGTACTTACTATTTCATCATCTAGAATGCTCTTCCTCTAGATCTCTACATAACTCACTGTCACCTCATTGAAGCTTTCATTCCAAGGTTGCTTTCTATAAGGGTCCTTCTTCACCACCTGACAGATCAGCAACCCAACTCACTCACCACGTTCTGTCCTTTTGGCTTCATCTTCCCATCTTACTACTCTTTCAAGTCATGTTGTTTATTTATCTACTTTCATGGTGGCTTTCTAAAGGTAAACTCCATGGTCAGCCTATTCTCCAAGGTCCCCTAGTCTTGGGACTTGGGGCAAGAAAGCTCTCAACAAATACTTGCAGGATGAATAATGAGAGCAAAATGATGAATATAACTTGGAATGATAGATGCATGAAGAAATATCTTCTGGGAAGAGATGCTTTGCTCTAAATTTTAGTCATAAGATTCTCTCTCTCTCTTTCTTTCTCTCTCTCTTTCTCCCTCTCTCCCTCTCTCTCCATCTCCTTCTCCCTCTCCTTTTCAAAATATGCTTTCAGGCAGGAAAGTGGTTCCATTTATTATGCTGTTATAAATATGGTGCATGAAACAGCTTGGGCATGTGCCTGGCTTCTTACCAGAGGATTGAATGCAAGAGTACCAGAGTACCAGGAGGCTGGCAAGCCCTTATCACAATGAGTAATTGCTTGGTTTGACCATGTCACATTAAAGCATAAAAAAGAAAATTACTTCTATTTTTTTCTTTTTTCTCTGTAGTGCAGTCTGGCCTGAAACTCAAGATCATCCTGCCTCAGCTTCCTAAGGTTTGGTATTACAGGTATGTACCACAAAATGTCTGGTTGCTATTTTCTTTCAAACTTTCTATTATTATTTAGGAACTGACTGACTCTCAACAGGGACTTTCATTGAATGAACATACTTTACTCAAAAGCAAATACAATGGTTTTTCTTATTAAACAGAGACAAACTAGTCTTTTATGCTCCATATGGAAACCCTCTGTGCACTTTCATGGGGCTATCCCACTAGTTATTAAAAATATGAGTCTCCAAACCAGGAAAGTAGTCACAGCTTCAGAATAAATGGCTGTCATTCTTGTACCTGAGGTATTAGTGTGTGGGATTTCTGGGGGAAAAAAGGTAAAGACCCAGGGAAACAAAGGAGGAGGCAACAATGCTTGATAAGAAATGTACTCATTATCTTGCCCATGTAATTGTAACTCCTCTGTATGGTATTTTCACAATAAAAAAAATTTAAAAAAGAAGCCAAAATCACCTCTCAAGGAGCACATGGATGAGAAAAAAAATAAAACAGAACCAAAACAAAACAAAACACCAGGCAGAAAAACTTGAGATCAAAGCACTAAGTTCATGTCTAACCACTTTGGAAAGCAATGCCACTTTTGGGCATTTACCCAAACGATCACAAACAAGGCTATACTAAAGCAACCACCACAACTATGTTTATTGTAGTATTATTTACCATAGCTAAGATATGAAACAAACTCAGATTCCCCTCAGTAGATGAACGGATTAAGAAAATGTGGGGGTGTATATATATGTATATATATATATATATATGTATATACATATACAATGGATTTCTCTGCCTCCATCAGAAAGAATGACATTGCCCCATTTGTTAGGAAATGGAAAGACTTGGAAAAATTATATTAAATGAAGTAAGCCATGCCCAATGAAACATAGATCCCATGGTTTCCCTTATTTGCAATACTAATATAAGTCTAGGACAAGAAGAAAAGGTCAAAAGCTATGTACATATGACCATAAAAGATTATGTTAAGTGAAATGAACCCCAAGATAGGGACACAACTGTTTTTATCTTTCTTGCTATTGTTTTTAATGTATTTAAAATGTACTATTTGATTTTTTTGCTTCTTTTGTATGTGCTTCCCCCATGGTATAACCCGTTTTCACTGTATTTCATATCGGTGCCCTGAATCTTTTATATACATTTTTCTAATTTGGGGAGGGGAAAGGAAATAACAAAATGCTGAAATAAGGATACAGGTTTACCCACTGTAACAATGAGGCACTATATTTTATATATATATATATATATATATATATATATATTTTTTTTTTTACAAGGCACTATTGAAAATGAACCTTACAACTTGAGGGGAGGAGTTGGGGAGGTGGGGAAGGAAGGGATGGTAGGGGATAACCAAAGGAGGAGGTAACAATGCTCCATAGGAAATGTACTCATTACCTTACTCATATAACTGTAATCCCTCTTTACACTATTAAAAAAAACATAAAAAAGTGCTAAGTTCCCTGAGTATGTACTTGGGCAAGTGTAATTGCTTAAAGGTGTGTTAATTCCCAACTAGCTCATAGAGGTGAAAAAAAAGAAGAAAAAAGAGAAAGCAATGTATGTACTATACCTTTAAAAAGAGAGAATTAGATACAACATACAAAGCTAACAAACAAGGTTTGAAAAGGCAAATCCTTTACATTCACAAATCATCTTACAAAAACAGAACACCTAAATGGAAGAGCTGGCAAAATGCAGAGCCTGATAAAGAGAGCCAGACTGCAAATACTAGGGCAAACCTCAAGTGAATACAGGAATAACTCAGAGAGCTAAAACGGAAAGTTTTTTTTTTTTAAAGCTTATTAAATGCCAACCAGTGGATATGTTCCTGTACCAGGAGATTATTGGTGTTCCCAGGGAATCTGTGTTAAGTAATAAAAACAAAGTATTTTCGTATTCAAACTCATGTATTTTGAACAGAAAACTAAAGATGAAGTAAAGCAGAAGTAATGCAATTCTGAATGAATTGACATATGTATCCTACCAACAGATAGTAGTGAAACTCAAAATATGCCTAGAGCTGGTGCTGGTGGTTCATGCCTGTAATGCTAGCTACTCAGGAGGTTGAGATCTAAGGCTCAAGGTTCAAAGCCAGCCCAGTAAGGAAAGTCTGTGAAACTTTAATCTCCAATAAACCACCAGAAAACTGGAAGTGGCGCTGTGGCTCAAGTGGTAAAGTACTAGCCTTGAGTTGAAGAGCTGAGGGACAGTGCCCAGGCCCAGAGTGCAAGCCCTATGATGGGAAAAAAAAAATTGCCTGGACACTTCAATGCATTTACACAGTCCTTTTACTAGTACTTATCAGAAATGAATTGATCATAAACCTAGTCTCAGGGCTTGAATTCAGGGCCTAGGTGCTGTTTCTGAGCTTCTTTTGCTCAAGTCTTGTACTCTATCATGCTTGAGCTACAGCTCCAATTCTGTTTTGTTGTTGTTGTTGCTGTTGTTTTATGTGTGTGTTTAATTAGAGAGAAGAGTCCTATGGACTTTCCTGCCTGGTCTGGCTTCAAACCACAATCCTCAGATAGCAGCTTTCCTGAGTAGCTGGCTTCAGCATGTAATTGATCTAGGATTACAGGCTCACTGATAATATTTTTAAAAGGTGTCATGTTTGATCCTAATGAAAATGGACTGATTGGGAAATTTCGTCAAGCTTTTCTCAGAAGTTATTATTGTTGTTTGTTTCCTTTTGCGGCTGCCTGGGCTTGAACTTAGGGCCTGATAGTCAGTTTTCTTGTCATGGCTGGTATTCTACTACTTGAACCAGAATTTTGCTGATTATTTAGAGATAGGAGTTGACTTTTCTGCCTAGGCTGCCTTCAAACCATAATCTTCCTGAGCTCCCTCATGCTCTAGGCATCCACACCTGCCCCTGGAAAAGCTCTGTTGAGCCCCAGGGTCTATGCAGCAGAGTTTGCCAACCATTCAAATAAAGAGAAACACTACATCATACCCACAGCTAATTCATTCCTAATATTTACATAGTGACTTGACCTGTCATAAGTGTTCCTGCTTATTTGGTGGAGCTACTTTGAGCAACAGAAGAACACATGAATTCTGATTCGTTGTCTCGGGCACAGCTTACACATGCTTACATGGTCAAGGTTTGGTCAGCAATGGCTGTGGTAGAGATCACCCAGAGATGGGATGAAAAGATTTGATGGATATCTTCCTCCTCATTTTCCAGGGAAGTCAGGTGATAGATAGGTAAAGAAGGCAGGCTTCCAGGAAGTCAACAGAGCTTAAGCTTTAGGACATCCCCTCCTTCCCCAGTTAATGAGTGCCTACAACACAAAGAACACAGTTTGTTACTGTGCAAACCAACAAGAAATACTCCTGGAAATTTACAGCATACCCAGGAAAGAAATTTGATAGAGGTTCTCTGCATCCTAAAAGTTTACGTGACATGATCAATAAGGTATTCTAACCCTACAAAGAATGCAACTGTTAAAATGATCAATAATACTAAAACAATTTCCCACCAGGGCTGGGAAGGTTGCTCAGTGGTAGAGTGTTTGCTTTGTATGCATAAGGCCCTGGGTTCGATTCCTCAGCACCACATAAGCAGAAAAATCTGGGAGTGGTGCTGTGGCTCAAGTAGTAGAGTGATAGCCTTGAGCTGAAGAGCTGAGGCACAGAGCCCAGGCCCAGAGTTCAGGCCTCATGACCAGCAAAAAACAAAAACAAAAACCAACAACAACAAATTCCCACCAACCATGCGAAAGTATAGCCTGACAGGACAAGGAGAGGGAGTATTCAGGTATAACACTTTCTAAGGGACCTGAATGCTATTTGTCACAAATCTGCTATGTGACTTTATGCCTCTGCTTCCTGATATGTCGATATTGGGCTTAGGTATCATGGCTGACCTCTGAGAAGTTACCTAGCTCTAAATTCTATGGTTCTCAATGAAAGCTCTATGAGTCTTCCAGGATAATATAGAGCAATTATAAAATACTTTAAAAAAATTGGGTATGTTATAGAATGGCAAGAACAGAGTACTCCAAACAAAGTTGCCTTCTGGAAGTGTTTCCTGGTTTTAATAATGGGCAAATAAAAATGGCCCAATAAAGAGGCTAACATATCTTTGCTAGGTCTTCACATATCTAGAAATCTCTCTGTATAATAAGGATCTGGCTTCTTTCTTGTGTTTGCAATTCAGAGCAGCATCTGGAAATTTGGGAAGCCCTTCACTGTGGCAGATCTATGGAGCAATAATGCTCATGTGACTCTTTCTGTCCTATGGACTGCTTTGAAGCTTTGTCAGTGGTGGCAAGAAAAAGATATTTTATATGACTTTACTTAATTATAGATATTTATGATTAGTTTTTATCTGATGAAGATCAGAGTGTGCTGCTTTCTAGATGATCTAGTTAGAAACCTTACATTGGGAGTTTCTTCTACAGTTGGTTTCTGACAGGAACTCCACTTCAGTACATTGGGAAATCAACAAATCTAGCACTGAAAAAAAAATAGAGGACCAAAGAGAAGAATTCTGTGTCAGGTATGGCTATTTATTTAAAGCTTTGTAATTAATATTATCTTTATTTCAGTCATGCAAATGGCTGGGCTCCCACAGGCCTAAGGAAAAGTGACTTTGAGAATTCCTCAAAGACCTGGAAAGCATCTATCATTTTCTAGATGAGCAAACATGTGAAGTCCCTGGTGTGGCATTGCTCAGAACCTAGGGCACTGAAGAGCCAGATATCACAGAACAGAATTTCTGCCATGGCTGTGGGAGGAGGCAGTGGGGGAAGTAACTGCAAGATGCAGGGACTGCTCTGTCAACAATGACCCTTAATTTGTGCTGTGTATCACCTGCCCAACCATACATGGTGGCATGGCACCATCCTCCTTGTTCCTACTCAAAATTATTCCACTGCAAGCTTTATCACTGGTAGTCCCAGGAAAGGGAAGGGTGGAGGCACTGGGCAGACCTCTGCCCTGCCCCATTACCTTTTCCTCTCCCAGGACTGCATTTTCTTTTTTTAAAGTTGCTTCCAAAATAATGTTGATGGCTTTTCCAGATGCCCTGCAAGTCAGACAAGGCTGCAAACACTGGGAAAACTCAAAAGGATATTCTCATGTATGTTGGAAAGATTAGAGATGACAACAGGAAATTAGGGAGCTTCAGGGAAAATTGAAAATCCTTCGCTAATTTAGGAAACTGTCAGACTGGAATTCTGGAACTCCAGAATTTCTTTAGCTTGCACTAGTCATTGTTACATTTCCACACATATTTACAATATGTTCCAATCAATCTTAACCTCTCTGTCATTCTTCCTTCCCCTTCTTCTCCTTTCCTCTTTCTCAAAATAATTTTAATGAGTCTCCTTGTTCAGTTTTCATTGCACACAATCTATTTTGACTGTATTTATCCTCTTTCAAAATTATTTTTCTGTTCCCCTTCACTGTCTCCTCCTAAGTAATCCCATAGTTATATACATATTCTGTGTTTATCCATATATATTTTATGCAAATAGTATATATAGTATATATGTATATATAGTATATAATAGTATATAGATATATATGTGTATGTACATGAATGCATGTAAATATATTTATATGCATGCCTTTTACATATAGCTTCCAGATATGTAAAAATATACAATATTTTGGGGTTTGCTGTGGTTCTTTTTTTGGGGGGGTCGGTCGTGGGGCCTGAACTCTGGGCCTGGGCGCTGTCCCTCAGCTCTTCAGCTCAAGGCTAGTGCTCTACCACTTCAGTCATAGCGCCACTTCCGGCTTTTTTTTTTTTTTTGCTTATGTGGTGCTGAGGAATCAAACCCAGGGCCTCAGGCATGCAAGGCAAGCGCTCTACCACTGAGCCACCTTCCCAGCCCCCTGTGGTTCTTTTTTGTTTGGGGATTTTTTTAGCTTAGTTTATCTCTCTCAGGATAGTGTCTTTTGACCACATCTGTTTTCCTGCAAATAACATTATTTCATTTTTCTTCATGACTGGGTAATATTTCATAATAAATACATACACATATCTCACATTTTCCTTATTCCCTTGTTATTGGGAAGGTTCAAAGCCAGTCCAGGCAAGGAAGACTCTTATTTCCAATTAACCATCAGAATAGTAGAAGTGGCAATGTGGCTCAAAGTGGTAAAGCACTAACTAGCCTTGAACAAAAGAGCTCAGGGACAGCTCCCAGGCCCAACAAGCCCCATGACCAACAAGAAAAGAAAAGAAAAGAAGAGAAGAGAAAAGAAGGGATGAAAAGGGAAGGGAAGGGAAGGAAAGAGATTGGCTCCCAATGTTGTTCAAACAATTGAATATCTCAGGCTGGGGTACTGTCATTCCCTTAAAGCTGGTGTGGGTGAAACCATCCTAAGTCAGAGAGTTAAATCTGGGATGCCCAGAGTTTGCTCAAACTCAAAATTCACTTATTTGAACGTCAACTCTTTAAGAGCCCCAAATTCCAATTGCATAAGTGCCAATGCCCACACTTCAGTTTGAATCAATTAAATCAGAATTTCTGAGAGTGAAGACTAGACATTAGTGTTTAAACATTTCTTAGATACTTCAAAAGTTAGCCAAAGCAGGAGCCAGTGAGTTAAATGATAATAATCTAGTCCAAATGGTAAGGCCTTGAGGGGGGAAGGTCAAGGCTCTTGAAACATAAATGTCTTCCAAGTTAGGCACAAGGAATCAGCAGAGCTTGGCTAGAGCTTGGTTGGTGGTATTAACAAATCTAAAGATAGAACACATCAACCAATGTGGCATGTCTATGTGGGACAGAAAAAGTGGGGGTCAGAGGAAGGGCCTGGCAAGGGGGAATTCATGGGTGACCTCAGCGGAACAGCTAGTCCTACCTCTGTGGCAGGTCCATTCCCAAAGGAGAAACAAAGGCATGCATTGAGAACATTTGACACCAGTTGACATGAAAACTTTCCCTGTATTATCCTTTGCTCAATATGTGCTCCAGCCACATTCTCATCGCCATTTGTCTTCCTAGTTAGCTTCCTACTGGGAGAAAACGTGTTAGTCAGGGTGACACAATGTCCGTTCTGCTTAGAAGTTCTTAGTTCTCATTGCAAATTGACAAGTTGTTGTTTTTGGCTTGTGTGGCAGTCTCTTGAGAACTTGAGTGATGTGAATCTATGCCTGAGAACTCCATCCACTCTGGCAGGTTGATAAAACCCATCACCAAGCTTGAAAATCAATGTCAACCACATGGCACCATGTCCACATTTCTGCAACTTGACATAGAGGCCTTTTTTATGAAAGCTCTTTATTGGTTTGGGAACTTCTGGCAGAAAAAGGTTAGGGTTTTATTCTTCTGAGTATTACCAGCTTAATTTTAGGACTTAAGGTCAGGACAATAGTCTAATCATATTCATGCTATGTCAGTGGCATAAATACTTTCTGTACATTGCCAGGCCAATGATCTTATGGGGCCAGGTGCTAATTGCGTTGGAAGACAGTCTTAGGGAATTCAGGGGTCCTAGGAAGAGATGGACATATCTGGGGCAGAAGAGATCACTGCAAAGGTTCAGGGTACTGACCTTCTGCCAATCAGTACAGAAAGCATATCAAGGATGAGCACATGTAGCCATATTGGTCAATGACAGCTGCAGTCCTGTTTTTAGGTAACAAGTTATTTGCTGATTCAGCACTCTCCTCGTGTTATTCTCCATCTGCTCTCCCACCAAACACCAAAGACTATCCTCTAGAGCTCCTTGACATGAGAGTTATCAGAGACAAAATATATACATGCCTTGACTTTCCATCACGCACTTTGGGTGCTAGCTGGTTCTGGCAGCTGGGACAATTGGGTGGGAAAGAAAAGGGGCATGGGCTTTAAGCAGGATTAGGAATACAAATCAGCAGCATGGCTTACATTAGCTCTCTCTCTCTCTCTCTTTCTCTCTCTCACATACACATACACACACACACACACACAAATCACAAAAGCCTGTGTCGCCTGTGTCTTATGTAACTGTGACACTTTGTTGACAAAAATCACTGTTCTGTGTTGTGCACTTAAATGAAAACCTGAAAGCCTTCTTTTCCAGTATTTGTGGCCAGATAGCCTGATCAGATGAGAATAAAATTTCTGGTTTCTTTTAAAATGGAACCTGCTGTGATTCCCGCACACAGCAATGTCTCAGAGCTGCCTCTTTAGCATTCAGCACTAACTCTCTACTACATTTGATATTCTGGGACAAGTGACCTCCCAGGGATGCTCCTTGGTGAGAGAAGAACATTTGTTTATAGTGTCACTGCTGCTTTGTCATCCTGATGGTGACTCGCCCATGTCCCTCCTCAGAGTACATTAAAGAGATATGTGCAGCCAATAAAATAGAGAAAGTGAAAGAATTCTTGGTAATCAATTGTATTGCTATTAATAAATATGAATATAGGCTAGTTCCTAGTTCACCAGGCTGATCCATGGTTTGGGCTTTTTCTACCTTTCCCTCATATCTTACTTTCCTTCTACTTTCCATCCTCCAGTATCTTAAATTTTAGGGAAATGTGTATTATCATAGTATGGGGAGATCTAGTCTAGAAGTATATTTACAGAAGGTTTCATGTTCCTATTAAAATAGTGCACACTCTCACTAATATATAAAATTATTTCTGCATATATATGGGTAGAATGAAGGTGTCCACTAATGATTTTTTTTTTAAATCTTGACAGATAGATACCTATCAGTCTATCAT
The DNA here is from genome assembly GCF_024711535.1 of Dipodomys merriami. NCBI lineage: Eukaryota > Metazoa > Chordata > Mammalia > Rodentia > Heteromyidae > Dipodomys > Dipodomys merriami. The sequence goes on along the minus strand of NW_027203293.1, from coordinate 922,455 downwards.
ACAAAAAATCTATCTAGAACAACCCTGAACATGGGCCACCACAGCAAAACATTTGTTCCCAAGTTACTATTCTTGTGTCATCTTCCAGGGATCTCACAAGGCTCTTCGGCTGAGATAGCAACAGAAAGAATTTCATTTTCCAAATGGAAAAAAAATCTATTATATCCTGTGGGCCCACAGTGAAAACAGGACGTGAACTCAGGGCTGCCAGCCGACCCTTGTGCCAGCTGCTTCAATGGGCAGAAGTGAGAATGTTAATAAACACCCTAATGAAAGGAAGTTGTTGGATAGTAATTAACATATGCCATTAGTATCTGTCCCTTTGGCCAGACACGGCAGACAGGCTGAAACCATACATACAAATGAGTGTCTGCCAGGCCTGCCCAGGAAGGAAAAAGGGAACAGTGTCACTGGGAAAGACTGCTGTTGTTAGCAGCTTTAAATCACAGGGACACTTAGTAACAAGAGCAAAGAAGGATTTTGTGGTTCATAACAATCATGTGGCTTAAGTGATTTTAATTTGATAAACTTGTTTGCATCCGTGTTTACTTTTCTTTCACCTCAAAATGTACTGTTTATAGTCTGTTTTGTAAGAAAAGTACTGATAGGTTTTTTTTCTTTCTTGTTAAATGGATGAATACAAAATGACAACTTAGGCTTCTTTCTTTCTTTTTCTTTCAGGGGGAGTGGACCTTGAACTCAGGGCCTGAGTTCTGTCCCTGAGCTTCTTTGCTCAAGGCTAACACTCTACCACCTGAGCCACAGCTCTACTTCTGGCTTTTGGATGGCTACTTGGAAATAAGATTCTCATGGACTTTATTGCCTGGGCTGGCTTCAAACTTCAAGCCTCAGATCTCAGCCCCCTGAATAGCTAGGATTGCAGATGTGAGCCACCAATGCCTGGTGGCTTTTTGCTTTCTATATATCATGACTTCCTAATCTTTTGAGGCAGACAGGTAGGTGTACACATGGGTTTGGAAGGCTCTGGGATAGACATACCTCTCAAGATTTACATTTCCCTTTTCTGATTGACTTAAAATGGAGAGTTACCTTTACCAACCACTCCCCATCACTAGTCTCACAATGCAGTGGAAAATGGGAATTAGAAACTCACAGGGTGGCTGGCTTCAATGGCTTTTTTTTTTTTTGGTCAGTGATGAGGCTTGAACTCTGGGCCTGGGTGCTGTCCCTCAGCTCTTCAGCTCAAGGTGAGCACTCTACCACTTGAGCCACAGTGCCACTTCCGGTTTTCTGGTGGTTTATTGGAGATAAGAGTCTCATGGACTTTCCTGCCCTGGCTGGCTTTGAACTGTGGTCCTCAGATCTCAGCCTCCTGAGTAGCTAGGATTACAGGCGTGAACCACCAGTGCCCAGCTTTCAATGGCTTCTTTACCAGTAGGAAACTGAAGCCCAGAAAAGTGAACAGATGTTTCTACATCTACCAACCTAGTGGAATGTTACCCCCATCCTAGGTCATACTGCCTCATTGCTTGCTTCTTTTCCACCATGACTTGAGTGGCCAGTCGCATACAACTCTGGTAAGAAAAAGAAGCCATCAAAAGTGAGATATTAACCCACGCTTAGAACCCTCTTCACATGTATTTGCTAGGTCACACACATTTAGGAGTAAACTCTACATTGCAGGGACATAAGAAGCACTGGAGCCTGGTACCATTTGTCTAGGAGATGTCATGAGGTTTTAAAACTAGAAAATCTCACAGGAACAAAAGATCCACAGGAAAAGAAAAGAATCAGAAACCAGAGAGATTAAAGTAAAATATGAGTTGACCAGGAAGATGGATATCACAAATAAGTAGGTAGAAGGCTCTAGAAGAGCCTGATATGTAATTTAACAAATAATTTTCCTATTGTAATTTGAATGATTGAATTTGGGCATCTGAAGATAATTAAAAATGGGTGAAGTTTCTTTTTGTGTTATCATTAAGGAAAGAACTTATTAAAGCAATTAAAGGATAAATGAAAGTATAGAGAAATTAGTTTAAACTTTTTTTTTGTTGTTGGTCACGGGGCCTGAACTCTGGGCCTGGGTGCTGTCCCTCAGCTCGTTAGCTCAAGGCTAGCACCCTACCACTTGAGCCACAGCACTACTTCCAGATTTTTTTTCTGCTTATGTGGTGCTGAGGAATCAAACCCAGGACCCTTATGCATGTGAGGCAAGCACTCTACCAGTGAGCCACTTTCCTAGCCTCTAGTTTAAACCTAGTTAACAAAGTAACTTTTGAGTATTGTTCATGTTTTTTTTTTTAAAGTGACATGCTATGGGTAGCATCTACTTGCTCAAACAGACCATAAACATCTTTCTCTGCATCAACTCACTTATGATTTATTCATCTTCCAACTGTAACTGAAAAAATAACAAGCTCCATTTGGTGACTACATAGTTTGATTAAAATAGTTTTTGTTGTACATTCTGTGAACAGAGGCTGACAGTTTCAGTGTAACTAGTATTCTTTTTTTTTAATTGTGAAAATACTGTACAGAGGAGTTACAATTACATGGGCAAGATAATGAGTACATTTCTTTTTTTTATTTTTTTATTTTTTATTTTTTTGCTTATGTGGTGCTGAGGAATCGAACCCAGGGCCTCTGGCATGCAAGGCAAGCGCTCTACCACTGAGCCACCTTCCCAGCCCCAATGAGTACATTTCTTATCAAGCATTGTAGCCTCCTCCTTTGTTTCCCCTTCCCATCCCTTCCCAGCCTCCCCCCGCCCCCCCACCCCTGCACCAAAGTTGTAAAGTTCGTTTTCGACATAACGACTTGTACATCTCATTGTTGCAATGGGTCCACCTGTATCCCTATTTAAATGATTTGTTTTTCCCCTTCCGTAACTAGTATTCTTTTCCTTATTCACTTATCCTTAGGGATCTCTTACCCATCCTGGAGACCTTTCCAGAAGACAAGAAAACTCAGAATGGTAGAAGAATCCCCAAACTTGCCCTCAGCGTTCTCTGCAGGATACTGAACAGACTTTTCTCTCTTTAGGTTAGCTTTTCTCTTAGCTGAGGACATTATTTACTCAGTAATGTGTTTGTTCAAAGAACTTCTGATGAGCAACTTTTTTAGTGTTAGGAACAGTGCTGGATAATGGTTTCTGTCTCCAAGCCTTGTGGGCTTCCGTAATTCAGTCTTGGCTATTATCTGTACTTGATGCTTGTTCAGATGCTTTATCAGGCTTAACATCTAAGAAGTGGTAGTTTGCTGCTTTGGAAGAAGGTCAAGGAGCAACCAAAAGTGACAGGGTATTAGCCTAGTAGAAACCTAGTTTCTACTATTAAGTTTATGAGCCTAACACTACTCTAGGCATGGCTATAGAGTGAAACACAATGTTTACAAAGAGCACAGAGATCACCTGTATAACATACTCTTTGATTATAGGAAGACAGTGAAGCAAACAGCTCTGCTCACTGCATAGGAAGTACAGTACTACCTGTACCAATCTTGCATACACACCCTATCTCCACCATTACCACTACCAACAATAACAAAGAAAGCAATGAAATCATCACCTGAGGAGAAGCAATTTGAGAGTTCATAGATACATATTAGGAAGAAAGATGAGCTGAGATAACATTCCCACTTGTCCTCAATTTAGGAGCAACAGTGACCAGGTAGGAGGTGTACCAGGCTCCTCCCTGCAGTCAGTGGTGATAAACTCATTGTCTTTGTCTGTATTCTGTTGCTATAACTGAATACCACATACTAAGTAATATATCAATGATGGAGTTTATTAATATCTCTAAGATAGAGGTTTTATAGGCTGAGGCATCAAAAAGCCTGGTGCCAACATCTGTTCACATCTGGCGAGGGCCTTCTGGATAGCAGCGATTCTTGCAGAGTCCTGAGGGGACATAGGGCATCATATAGCAAGGCACAGCAAGCTTGCTGGCTCTGGTTTCTCTTCTTCTTCTCCTTCTCTTCCTTCTCCTTTTCCATCTCCTCTTCTTCCTTTTTTTTTTTTTAAATAAAGCTACTGATACAGTTGTAGAGGCCCATTCTCATGACCACATTTTTTTTGGGGGGGGTGGGGGCTTGAACTCAGGGCCTGAGCACTGTCTCTGGGTTCTTTTGCCCAAGGCTAGCACTCGACTACTTTGAGCCACAGCACCACTTCCAGTTTTCTGGTGGTTAATTGGAGATGAGAATCTCACAGACTTTCCTGCCTGGGTTGGCTTCTAATCAGTACCCTCAGATCTCAGCCTCTTGAGTAGCTAGGATTACAGGTGTGAGCCCCTAGTGCCTGGCTCACTTAATCTTATTTACAACCCAAGGGGCCCACTTTTGAATGCCATTAATATATGTCAGGACTGAGGACTCAGTTTTCAACGCACAAAATGTAAAATACACGTTCAAGTTGTAGCACTCATATTCCACCTTAGCAGGGACAGGTCTCCAAAGAGGGTGACTTCCACTTCTGAAGGCCCTGGTATACTTAAGGCAATGCTGACAGACTTCTGTCAGTGGAATTTCCCTTTTCAATGACTCACTGCTCCTATTGTTGCTTGTAATTGCCAAGGTACTATGAATTTACCAACATAAATTCAGGCAGCACAGAACTGCAGAGTTGAACCTGAACATCAGTCCTTCCTTCCCTGTACCTTGCTATTCTCTCTAACCCAGTGGGGGGCGAGGGGGAGGCCCGTGTGCACAGGTGTGTGTGTGTGTGTGTGTGTGTGTGTGTGTGTGTGTGTGTGTGTGTGTGAGCATGTGCGCGCCAGTCTTATGCACAGTCCTAGGCACTGCCCCTGAGCTTCTTTGCTCAAGGCTAGCACCCTGTAACTTGAGCCACAACTCTACTTGTGGCTTTTTAATAGTTAATTGGGGATTAGAGTCTCCTACCCAATGTAAACCAAGATCCTCATATCTCTGCCTCCTGGGTAGCTAGGAGTATGCCTTAGCCACTGGCACATGCCTTATTTATGTATGTATTTATTTATTTGTCGGTTGTGGGGCCTGAACTTCAGGCCTGGGCGCTGTCCCTAAACTCTTCAGCTCAAGGCTAGCACTCTACCACTTGAGCCACAGAACCACTTCCAGATTTTTTTCTGCTTATGTGGTGCTGAGGAATCGAACCCAGGGCCTCATGCCTGTGAGGCAAGCACTCTACCACTGAGCCACCTTCCCAGCCCCAGCTAATTTACTTTTTAGAAGTAATTATTGTCGACACTTCAAGATATATAGTCCTTGGGGTTGGGAAGGTGGCTCAGTGGTAGAGCGCTTGCCTTGCATGCATGAGGCCCTGGGTTCGATTCCTCAGCACCACATAAGCAAAAAGAAAAAAGCCAGATGTGGTGCTGTGGCTGAAGTGGTAGAGCACTAGCCTTGAGCTGAATAGCTGAGGGATGGCGCCCAAGCCCAGAGTTCAGGCCCCACGACCGGACCCCCCCCCAAAAAAAGATATATAGTCCTTAAGGAAAAAATATAGCATGTATGTTTTATATAACTATAAGATTCGCATCTTAATAGATATACATGCCATTTGTATATGAATACGCATATATATAGTAGTTTTATTAAGTGTTTAGGCACTTATAGAGAAACACAGTACCCAATATGCACAGTCTTAAAACTGACTTTTCTGCACTACACTACATATTATGCATGTTTTCACAAGATGGTACATTTCACAGGTATAGATATTTTATTAGCTGTTTTTTTGCTGTAACAAATACCTAAGAATTTATTTTGGCTCAGGTTCAGAGGCTTCAGTCAATGGCCACCTGGTCCCTTTGCTTCTGGACTAGGTGGGAGGGGGGAAGCACCGTAGTTGGGGAGTACACTGGAGGACAGCTGCTCACTTCACAGCAGCTGGGAAGCAGGGGGAGAGAGGGAAGGACAGGTAACAAGGTAAATCTTCCAAAGGCACGCCCTCAGTGACTGGCTTCCTTCAGTAGGCTCCACTTCCTACGAGCCCGTTCATTTATGACTTCCTCAATGCATTTGTTAGTGCTCTTATAATCTAGTCACATCTCAACAACACTGTCGTCTGGGACCAAGCCTTCAATACATGAGCCTCATGGGGGACATTTTATTTCCTAACCACAACAGATAAATAGCAGCTTTATAATGAGTACCTGAATGTGAATGATTTGGTTGCTTTCCATTTTATTATTCCATTTCTATATATATATATATGCATTTTATATTATTTTTTTACATTGTATATTTTATTTTATTTTTGGTAGTACTAGAATTTGAACTTAGGACCTCAAGCTTGCTAAGTGGAGACTCTATCATTTGAGCCAGGCCCCCAGTCTCCTCAATTCTTTATTTGTATAAATAATTTCAAATTAACATTAGGTAGGTTTCTTAATTATTCTCTCCTACCTTCTGGCTTTAAGCTCAATTATATAAATACACTACTATATCTTGATTCTATTTTGAACTAGGGAGAGATAATAATTTTAACAAATGGTACTTACTCATGTAGCTGAGCTCACATTAAGTGCAATAGAAAGACTAAAGCGTGACTATTTCGCATAATTGCAACAGGGGTGAGAATAGGTTTAAAAGTAAACTAGGGACAGAGGTTCAAGCCTGTAATCCTAGCTACTCAAGAGGCTGAGATCTGAGGACTGTGGTTCAAAGCCAGCTCTGGCAGAAAAGTCTGTGAGAGTGTGATATCTAATTAACCACAAAAAAAGCTGGAAGTGGAGCTGTGGCTCAAGAGGTACAGTGCTAGTCTGAACACAAATGCTCAGGGATAGCATCCAGGCCCTGAGTCCAAGCCCCAGGACTGGCACAACAGAGAGAACACAGGAAGGCAGGAAGGCTGGAAGGCAGGCAGGTGGGAAGGCGGGAAGGCAGGAAGGCAGGAAGGCAGGCAGGCAGGAAGGCAGGAAGGCAGGAAGGCAGGAAGGCTGGAAGGCAGGTGGGAAGGCAGGAAGGCAGGAAGGCAAGAAGGCAGGCAGGCAGGAAGGCGGGAAGGCAGGAAGGCAGGAAGGCAGGCAGGCAGGAAAGCTGGAAGGCAGGTGGGAAGGCAGGAAGGCAGGAAGGCAGGAAGGCGGGCAGGTGGGAAGGAGGGAAATAAAAAGAAATTGAAGGAAGGAAAGAAGGAAATGGAAGAAGGAAGGAAGGAAGCAAGCAAGCAGAGCAAAAGGACAGAGAACACAGAAAAGTAGGATGAAGGAGGTGAGTGGGCAGAAAGGACCCTCTGTCCAGAGGTCTGAAGGAAATGAGGAAATGGTCCATGTACAGATCTGGGGCAAGAACCTTCTAGGAAGAGGAGTATATACATAGCATGATATCTACCTTCAGGAGGAAAAGCAAGAAGGCTGGTGTGGTTGCAGAAACACAAGTAAGAAGTAGAATGAACGTTTGAGTAGGAGCTGAAGACCAGATCATTCAGGGCCTTGAATGTTTGGGAATTCACTTATAACTCTGAGTAGGTACCACTAGAAGGTTTTGAGTAGAGAGGAGTGATAGGATCTGTTTCACAACTTCAGCTTTGGAATCTGAGAGGGAAGTAAATAAGTGACCCAATGTCACAAAGTAGGTGAGTGAGTCTCAGGACAGGTCAGCATGACTTTGATCGTGTGGTCTGGCCACTCAGGCTTCTCACAGCAGAAGATTGGCATGTCTTACACCACTGTTACCAGTTCCTGACCTCAGTAGAGAACAACAAGGTACAGGAAACCATCATTCCCAAAGAAGGCCAGGTTCTATGCCTGCCACTAGAGTCTCTTCTTGATAGCTGAGCTCTAGAACTTCTTGCCTTGAACTCTCTCATCTTACCTAACTTCCAGACCCTGGACTTACTTCTATCACTCAACCCCTGGAAAGACTTCCTAGTTCCTCAGCCTTAAATGGCTCACCCCCAGCAAACACTCTCAAGACTTTAAGAAAGTAGTAATGGTGTGGGGTATGACTTGGCTTCACCACTGAGCCTGGTAGAGCACATCTTTAATCTAGATACACAGGAGGCAAGGACAAGGAAGAACTCAAGTAGGAGGCCAGCCTATGAAAACCATATCTCATAAACAAAATACATCTGGCATTGGTGGCTCGTGACTATAATCTTAGCTATTCAGGAGGCTGGGATCTGAGGATCACAGTTTGAAGCCAGATCAGGCAGAAAAGTCTATTAAGATTCATTTCTAGGGCTGGGAAGGTGGCTCAGTGGTAGAGCGCTTGCCTTGCATGCCTGAGGCCCTGGGTTCAATTCCCCAGCACCACATAAGCAAAAAGAAAAAAGCCGGAAGTGGCTCTGTGGCTCAAGTGGTAGAGCACAAGCCTTGAGCTGAAGAGCTGAGGGACAGTGCCCAGGCCCAGAGTTCAGGCCCCACGACCGGACCCAAAAAAAAATTTAAAAAATAAAAAAAAAGATTCACTTCCAATTAACCAGCAGAATGCTGGAAATGGAGTTGTGGCTCAAGTAATAGAGCTCTATTATTGAATAGTACAGCTAAAGCACAGCACTCAGACTTTGAGTTCAAGCCCTAGTACTGGTATCAAAAAAGAAAAAAAAGAAAAATAGATGGGGTTATAGTCCAAGCAGTAAATTGCTTGCTTGTGCGAAGTCCTGGGTTCAATGCTCAGGAACATAGACACATACACAGACACAGACACAGACACACACACACACATGTACCCCACATAGCTCAAGACTGAGATCTGCTACTTATAGCTTTGCAATCCTGGACAGCAAATCAGTTCATTGCCTTTAGCCTCAGTTTTCTGCTCTACCAAACTGGGACAGTCCTAACAGTCCCTCATGAGGTGTTGGGCCAGTGTGACAGTCAGCACAGAGTTCATTGGCTGTTGCACTGTGAACACTCCACAGCAGTGAGACGTGATCTGCTCTTTTCAACTGCCTTCAGAGGCTCCCTTTCTGATGTGGGGCCTGGCTGTCTGCCTAGCTCTTCTGGGATTCCAAGTCCCCTCCCAGCTAGACCTTTGGCAACACTGAGTAAGTTGACCAGAGCTAGATGACCAGGAGAAAACTACTCATAGGAGAGATTAGTTTTACTAGGAAAACTGCTGAACCATATATCTCTTGATTTTTGCTCAAAATGATCTTAACAACCACTTTTTTGGGTTAGATAAGACCTTCAATATGTAGACAATGGCATGTTTTATAGACCTATAAACACAGAAAGGGCATCTGGTGAACAGGAGTTCTTAGGGCAGTTGTATTATGTATGTTTCAAAGCACTATAAACAAAAACAAATTACGGTGACACTATTAATCCTCCCAAACAGTGGGACTCTTGAAGTTTCTTCCTCTATTTTCCAGTACATCTGACCTCCTGACATGTAGGTCTATTCCGTTTGTTAAACATTAAAGTTAATTTTAGATGAAAAAAAATCTTAAGTTTAAGTATGTTCTTAGTGTGTTTCAAAAGTTAATCATGTACCAGGCGCCAGTGGCTCACACCTGTAATCCTAGCTACTCAGGAGGCTGAGATCTGAGGATCACGGTTTAAATCCAGCCCAGGCAGGAAACTCTGTGAGACTCATTTTCAATAAACCACTAGAAAACCAGAAGTGGTGCTGTGGAAGAGCGCTTGCCTTGAGCTGAAGAGCGCAGGAAAGAAAAGCACACAGGCCTAAAAAGAAAAAAAAAAGTTAATCATGCATATCTTCCAGGTACAAACTCTTAGAGACTGTTGATTATAAATATAAGTATTTTCCTCCATGAGAAAATTAGGAAATGACAATATAAGTATGCATTATAAGATTACTATCTAAAAAATAAAGTTAAAATGTCTTCAAGAAAAATATTTTCACATCTCTGTGCTATGTTGGCTATAGGAGAATCTAGTCTTGTGGCTGGTGGTAACCAAAACAGAATCTGAACACAAGGGAGGTCCTTGCACTTTTAAAGTCAGCCTGTTTCCTGCTGCACCCTTAACACTGAGGTCAGGCCCTATACTGATGGAGAAGGTTAATTTATTAACTAACCCAGATTGTCCTCAAATCCATTCAGAACATT